>NW_027187290.1:718409-858616 GCF_028583685.1 Petaurus breviceps papuanus
TCTCTCTCTCTCTCTCTCTCTCTCTCTCTCTCTCTCTCTCTCTCTCTCTCTCTCTCTCTCTCTCTCTCTCTCACACACACACACACACACACACACACACACACACACACGATATCCTCACTCCAGGTTTTCACCAGCACGTGTGCCCATGTCCCCAAACCCCCACCTGAAGGTATAGGAATGGTAAGGAAATGTAAGTTCTGATTAATGCTTCCTAATCAATATAGGGAAAAGAAAATCATGAGATGCCTCTACCTCCATGGACTAGTGTGCCTATCATCTCTCAGGTTCAGGGAATGTACAGTTCTACCAAGACTGATTAATGTCATGTGTGGACGCTCAAGTGTCAGGGGAAGAAGAGCTAATAGAAGAGACAGAATTTTATTTTATTTTATTTTTTTGCTTTTTGGAGGGCAGTTGGGGTTAAGTGATTTGCCCAAGGTCACACAGCTAGTTTTGTGTTAAGTGTCTGAGGTCAAATTTGAACTCAGGTCCTCCTGACTACAGGGCTGGTGCTCTATTCACTGCACCACCTAGCCACCCCAAAGAGACAGAATTTTAGAACATGAAGGGCCCTTGGAGATCATCTGGTCAAACACTATCATTTTCTAGATGGGCAAACTGAGGATCAGCAGTAGGAGAGTGAATACCAAACCTAGAATCCAAATCTCCCATTTGGCCACGTAATGTGGTCATTCATGTGACCCTGAGCAAGTAAAACCACCTCTCTGGGCTTCAGTTTCTTCAGCTATAAAATGAGGATATTAGACAAGTTAATGTCTAAGGTCTCTTGCAGCTCTGTATGCAGGATTCCATGATCCTAGGTGTCATCAAACATCTGCTGGTCTCCCGAAGTCATACAATGAGTTAATGACAGACTCAAAACAAAGGAGTTCTCTGGGCCTTTTTTTGGTAATGGTGGCTACAAAAATAATCAAAAGACTAATATTTCTTATGGTCTTAATATGAGTTTGTATGTATGCCTTCTTAGGTAATTTTCCCTATAAGATACAGTGCCTAGAATTGTATAGAACAGGTAGGCATAAGTATGTTGCATGACTGAATGAATAGACTAGAGTGGGTTTTCCCTTGAAGACCATTACCATGGCTTTCTGGGAAATGAGCTAAATTCTTGATATGTCTTAATTGATATAATGGAGGAGAGAACAAGTATTCTTTGTAGACCATGTTGCCTTATTCTAATTCATCAAAGTCACTGGGCCCCTATTAAGATAAATATGAGGTATTCACTGAACAAACTACTTGAGAAAGAGATGGTTTGGTGGTGCATGTGAATTGTAAATAAGAAGCACTTTTCAAGAGGAAAACAGATTTTCTGAAGAAAAAGCTTGTCATTGATTCCAGAATTTAAAGTAGATCTAAAGTAGAAGTATATTCTCCCTGAGGGAATTGGACTATCAAGCTCCAGTTAAAAAACAGCCATGTCTGCTGACACACAAACGCCCATATATGGTCAATGAGCTCTCTCTAGAGTTGACCAATTATGTGACAATAAGTTTTGTTGGCTACCTAGTGGGCTTTCTTCAACACATGGAACTGGGAGACTCTGTAGACCCCAGGGATTTAAAGAAATAGAAATAATAATATTTCTAAACAGGGACAGGAAATCTGAGTTAGGCAAAACTGATTCAAATCATTTTTCAAACATTGGCCAAATATTTTTTAAATATGTAAACCTATGTGCATTTCAGAGCAAAGCAAATCCGTATGTTTCTGACTGCCAATTAACTTGTCAAAATAATGTTTTGTTAGAACTATGTGACTTCTGAAAAAAATACTGAGGAGAGTTGTTTGTGTTTGTGATTGTGTGTGGTGGGGAGGGCAGGTAAAAGGGATTAGCAAATGTGCCTTTTTCCTTTTGGCTGGTTAGGAAGGGGATGACTACTCCAGCCTGCTGGCAGTGAGCTGTGCCATGCCATACCAAATCTACCCTGTTCCTCAAGTTTGCTCTCATGAAACAATGAACACGTTCACTTTGCCTCCTTATACTCTCTCGATGACCTCATCAACTTCCACAAGTTCTCACATACATATATACTTCAGAATTTAAGATATATATGGACTATATATAGACTACCTATGAGAAACTTAAGTAGATGCCCCATATGCATCTCAAACTCAACTGTTCTGAACAATTCATTGTCAGTCCCTAAAAACCCAACTACCTTACTATGATAGCTTCTCTATTATTGTATGTGGTACAACCATTCATCCAGTTACCCAGGTTTGAACCTTAGGGTCATACTCCACTCATTCTCTCTCACCCAACATATTCATCCAGTTGCCAAAATCTTGTTTTTACCTCCATATTTTCTCAGTCTTCTCCCTCTACACTCATCCATGCTGATGTCACCTCCTCAGAAAACTACTGCTATGATCTTCTAGTTGGTCTCCCTTCCTCAAGCCTCTTTCTACTCCAATCTATCCTTCACAAGTCACCAAAGGGATTTTCCTAAAGAACAAGTCTAATTATGCACTCCCCCAACCATTTCAATAAGTCTCAAAGTCTTCCTTATTAGAATGTAAGTTTGGTGAACACAGGGACATTTGGGATTTTTCTTGATTTCCTCAGCTCAGAAGAAGGAGCACATAGGCATGATTGATTGTTTGGGGGCAGAGGGAGATGCACAGAGAAGTGGTGGCGTTTTGAAAGTATTTTCATCTGAGAAACAGGTTTACTTAATTAATTTCAGACACAAATTTTTTCCTTCTTGAGTGTTTTGTTCTAATTACTTGAAACAGAAGCCTCAGACTTAAGTGTTTGCAATGTCTAGAATCTCAGCTCTGATTGCACTTGCCTACTCTGACAGGAGCTGATCACACGATGTGTTTTAATCAACTCACACATGATATTCACCAATTTCCTTACAAGAAATGGATGGAAAGAAAATGGATCATTGGAACTTGCCTCATCACTGAAAAAGAAATAGTGCTATTTATATGCATACAAACACTTCAACCATAAACACCAGCTAAAAGTGTGTCAAACTGTTGCCAAATACAGTACCGACTTAGGGATATGCTTTAATTCCATCACTTATCAAGGACTCCACTAGTCTATGCTCATCAGATGCCAGAGTCACAGGACAAAATTAAGTGTGCTGCCTTGTAAGTAACTGGAAGTTGAGAGGTAACAGTTAGGGCCTGGATGTCCCCAAACAGGCCAGTGACTTCAGTGCCCTAGTGGAGTATTTCCAATAGCTTCCTCCTATATCAGTCACAAAGCCTTACTGCCCACATTTTAAACTTCAATCCTCAAACTTATTTATATTAAAGAGAGATATCAATATCCACATCAAAATTTCAATGAGTGGGAGGCGGCTCGGTGGTGCAGTGAATAGAGCACCGGTCCTGGAGTCAGGAGGACCCGAGTTCAAATATGACCTCAGATACTTAACACTCACTAGCCGGCTGACCTTGGGCAAATCACTTAACCCCAATTGCCCTGCCTTCCCCCCTCCAAAAAGCAAAACAAAAAATTTCAATGAGTGAGAATAAAAGTACAGGGTGACTGCTAAAAGCAAATGAGAGAAAGAGATAACCTCACAGCAGATCTGCAAGGCATATAACTGTGTGTGGAATTTAGCTTCTGTTTCTGTGATGAGGAGGTAACTTTTTCTTACCAAACAGACAGTTAATGGTACATCAAAGACAAAATCTCATGTGATGTTTTACAAAAGTAATTTGATTTGATTTATACCTTTACTAGGGACACAATTTTAAGTAACAGTCAGTCAATAAGAATGTTTTAGTGCCAACTATATGCTAGGCATTGGGCTAAATGCACAGTGCTAAACAATTCAGTTTTTCGACACACTAAAAATCTGGTTCCTTTTTCTGGTCCTGCCATGAAGATGCTAAATGATCTGGGATGAATCATTCCTCCCTTGTGTGCCTGGTTTTCTCCTCTAACTAGTGCTGATCCATTCTATCTAGCTGGCCTCAGACAACTTATAAGGTCACTAAGCCCAACCTCCCCACTTTACAAATGAGGAAACTGATTTTGAGTAAGGTGAAGCGACTTGTCTTGGGTGCCATGGGTGGCAAGTATCTCAAGGTGAGACTTGAACTCAAGTCTTCCTGATTCCAAATCCAGCACTCTAATCACGGTGCCACCTAGATAGCTGTCTTTTCTTACCCCATATCTAGCTACTGAAATCCTTGAAGACCTAGGCTAAAGAACATCCCTGACAGGACCAGCGGGAAATATCTTCCTCCAATGCAAATAATCACTTCCTGGAGAAGGTGGGATTTGAACTGAACCTTGAAAAAAGCTAAGGGTCAGAGGTAAGGAAGGACAACTTTCCAGGCATGGGGGATGTTCAGTGCAAAGGCACAGACTCAGAAGTGCTATGTGTGAGGAAGGGTAGTCAAATGTAATAAGCCTGGAATGACTCTGAGTACCAGTGGATCTTATATTTGATCCTGAAGTTTAGAGGAAGCCAATGGAGTTTGAGTGTGTATGTAAGAAGGGGACAAAGGGGATGACATAGTCATATATGTACTTTAGGAAGAACACTTTGGTAGCTAAATATAGGATGGATTGCAGTGGGAAGAAATCTCAAGCAGGGACAGTAAAAAGAAAACTAATGCAGGGGTCTGGGTGAGGGATGATGTGGATAGGGACTAGAGTGGCAGCTGTGTATGGGTGGAGAGAAGGGAAGATATACATAGATAGGTAGATAGATAAACAGATATACACATGTATTTATATGTATGTATGTGTGTGTGAGAGATGCCATAAAGATAGAAATGGGGTGATCTGACAACACACTAGATTTGTGGTGTTAGTCTAAGTGAGGAACTGAGGACGACATTAAAGTTATGGGCTTCTGTGACTGGGGCGATTGTGGTGCCCTCATCAGTAGTGGGAAAACTGGGAAGAATGGAGGGTTTGGAAGGAAAAATAATTAGTTCTGTTTTAGACATGTTGAGTTTGAGATGCCTATAACCTATAAGAGATCTAGTTGGAGATGTCTAAAAGGCCACTGGTGATATGGGACTGGAACTCAGGAGAGAGATTAGGGATGGATATTGTTATTTGTCAATCACCTGCATGGAGATGCTAACTCAATCCATGGGATCTGATGAGAATAACAAGTGAGCCCTGTTATTTTTGTCTTGACATGTTGATTCCCCCGGGAGAATGCAAGCTCCTGTAAAGGACTTGTTTTTTCATTTTGATTTTTGTATTCCTAGCATCTAATATGGTGTGGCACACAATAGGTGTGTAAATGCTTGTTCAAATGAACTGACCTACATGAATTATATTTCCTTAAAGAAATATGATTTCTGGATGAAGATGGGATTAATAAAAGAGGAGAAATAGCCTTTTGTTCAAAATCATTCTGCTTATTTTGAATTTTCAATGGCTAATACATTGGCCTACCATTACTCTGATCTCTAAGCGTTATTACAGAGAACCAGAGAAATCTCAATCATGATTATTTCATGCTAAGACTACGCCAACACTAACATGTGTGCTTAGTACATTCCTATGAGGTAATTACCATTAATGGCAATTAATTCCTTCTTTATAGCTGGTGAATATGATGTAAAGCTGTGCAAAGTAATTTGTGTACATTGTATAATATGACCCAGACAAAGCAAAGTGCAGAGTTGAGGCAATTATCTGGGTGAGCCAGGCCAATAAAAACAATGACTGCAGGGCCTCTGTCTTCTCGCCTCAGAGACAGGCACCCTACTCTTCAAACCATCTCTTCACATTGATAATCACCTAAATATAGCTTTCTTTTATTTTGGTGTAGGTACAGCCAGTAATGGGAAGGCATGACAGCAGCGAAACACCAAATCGAGTCATATTCTTGACTGTCAAGATTCTCCTTTTGCACCATACTCCAGGCTTCACATTGCTTAGCAAATAAAAATATAGTCCACCTCTGTCTGCCTTAGTTAAGTATATCTAATAAGCTCATTCAACAAACAATTACAGAATGCCTCTAGTGTCCAAAGTCCATGTCCAAAAGGCTCTGAAGGAGGAAATACCCAGGACAAAGAAAGGAAAGGGCCCTGCTTATTGATGGGAGATAAGTCAACCTCCATACAGCTTCCAAAATAACCTTTCCATAACAGAAATCTAACTAAGTCATTACCTCACTCAAAAACCTCCAGCAACTCCTTATGACTTACAGGATAAAAATACTAAAAGTAAGAATTTGGGTTTTTGCTGGTGGAAAGAAATCACTCAACACATGTATTTTTTTAAAATAAAATAATCACAAAGATGCCTAGTCAACAACAATATTTACTTATATATTTGTAATTTATAATTTACCATATTCTTGGACCCAGAAAAAGAACTGGCTGAAAAGCTATTTCTAATAATGTGTTTTGTTTTGTTACTGTTTCATATCAGCTCATTTTATGCCACACAGCACAATGAGCTCAAAATGGATATGCGATCTGAATAATAAAGTTCACACTATAAAAACAGAATCATATCAGGTATCTTTCATAGCTATTAACATGGCAAGAGTTCATAACCAAATAAGAGAGACTGAGATGATCACAAGATATAAAACAAATAATTGCATTAGTTGACATTGAAACACTTTTGCAGGAACAAAGTCAATGCAACTAGGATAAGAAAGGCAGCTATCAGATAGGAAAAAAAATATCTTTTCATCAAATATATCTGGTAAAGATCTGAAAGTCAAGATATGCAGAAAACACAAATACATAAGAACTAACACAAATACACAAGACCAAGAGCCACTCCTGAGGAGATAAAAATGGACAGAGGATATAAACAAACAGTTCTCAAATGAAGATTGTAAACCATTAATAACTACATGAAAAGACTGCTCCAAGTCAGTAATAAGAGAAATAAAAATCAAATCAACCCTGAGGCTTCATCTCACACTCAACAAATTGGCAAATATGACAAAAGATGGGAATAGTCAATGTTGGAGGGGTTGTAAAAGATAGGACTGCTAATTAGTGGAACTGCAAATAAGTTCAACTATTCTAGACAACTATCTGTAATTATACTAAGTGACTAAAATGTCTATAACCTTTCACCCAGAGATCCCATTGCTAAGCACATATCCCAAAGAGGTCAAACACAGAAACAAAGGTCATATACATATCAAAATACTGATAGCTGCATTTTTTTTTTGGAATAGCAAAAAATTGGAAACAGGGTAAATGCTCGCTTATAAGGGAAATGGCTAAGCAAATTGGGGTAAAAAAATAAAATGAAACATTATTAACACCCCAAAATGATAAATTAAAATTAATAGAAGCATGGGAATGCTTTCACGAACAGAGGTAAAGTAAGCAAAATTGTAATGGTTAGTGGAAAAAAATACGGAAAAACTAGAAAATAGACACTTTCTAATTATAATGGACAAATTTGGTTCCAATGAGGATGGCAGAAAATGTACCTCCTTCCTTTTTATTGCTGAGGTAAAGGACTACGGATGTAGAACATTGCAAACAAAACGTCACATTCAGTTGATATGTTGGCTAGTTTTCCTGAAGCACTTTCCCCTCCTCTTTCTTTGTTACAAGGGATGGCTCTCTGGAGAGTAGAGAGGGGAAGAGCACATTTGGAAAATAAGGTAACAGAAAAATAAAACCTATCAATAAAATTATAGAAAAATTAAATAGTCCACAATATGGTCTGCATTTTTTTAGAGTTTGCTATCAACATTTGCTCTAATATAAATAGGGCATTTTCAAACAGCTGTAATAAGTATTTGAAAAAAAAATAATTAGTTTTCAACAACAGTTCCTTTTTATTATTTGGGAAAAGTTCTCCAGTGACTTTTAAGAATCTGCCAAGTAAAATTAAAAAATGAAAACAGAGTGTCTATACTGGCCTGAGGCCAAGTAGAATGAAGCACAAATCAATTCATTGCTATGGGACATGTCTGACTTGCAGCACTGAGGCAAAGTGATTAAGCATCTCCTTGTGTTTCCTGTTACTTTGCCCTCTCTCACCTACTTTACAAAAAAATAAGAAATGTGGGATCTGAGGACTATGGATATGAAAAATGTTATCCCATCTTCTTGAAGGCAGGAAGTGAAAATAGATTCAGAAGAGACCAAGACATTGCTTTCCTTAAGAAGCTGGTGCTGAGATGTGATTTTAAATATCCTAATGCGTAGCCAAAAAGAGACAGTGAATAATATCATATTATAAGATCAGTTTATTTAGAATAACCATGACCTACTGACTTTTGAAGCTTACAATGCAGAATCTAAAGAATATCAGAATGACTTGGTTGTACCAGTGTTTACAAACTCTCAGTGCCTGAATCTAATAGCTCTTGGGTTTCTCAACCTTTTTGTTTTGGGGTTGGTGCAACAAACAAAAGGGCAATCTTGAAACTACCCTTCTTCGTAGCAGACTTCACTAGCCGTTTCTCAGTCCAG
This sequence comes from Petaurus breviceps papuanus, assembly GCF_028583685.1. Classification (NCBI taxonomy): domain Eukaryota; kingdom Metazoa; phylum Chordata; class Mammalia; order Diprotodontia; family Petauridae; genus Petaurus; species Petaurus breviceps. The sequence continues at coordinate 726,831 of NW_027187290.1, forward strand.
ATGGACATTAAAGAGTTATGTCACCACATGCAACCAGCTCCTATTGGTTCTGAAACCCTTTCCCTTTTTATATATTGTAACTTTTTTTTCTTCCATGCTCTAACTACCTTTTTATAGTTCTCATCTGCATCAAGTACCAATGCCAACAACGACCAAAAAAACCCACTTAATTTATAATAGAGCTGGTGAGTCTTTGGTCAAAAAAGTGAGCAGCATCTGCTACAAACACATTTTGCAATGAGGATTTATGAGAGTTATGAAAAGATGCTATCCAAATACCTCGTTGTCTTCTATCCCAAGCTTTAAAGTAGTCCCACCCAGCAGAAAGGTGAGAAGCTAGAATGGAATAAAGCCTTTCCCTTTATCACCATGTATTTTCATTTCTAAATGCCCTAATGTTAAAGACAAAACAAAACAAACACCTCTTGTTTTTAAAAGAAATGTAATTTAGCACTCAGGGCCTAGACGCCAAGAAGGCCAATTCTTCCAAGTTACATGAGGAAGTTTAATGTGGGCAACTGGCACCCGAGGGCTTATCTAAAACCCCCAACCTCATTTTTCTCTTGACTGAGACTCCAGCCTGGTCCCTAAAGGAACTTTGGCCCATTTTGCTTCACAGCTGCTGTAGGGGTTATTTTTATAGGGCAATTTGTCTCCTGATTTACTACTGTTGTTAAATGGATTCTAAAATTTGCTAAACATTTATGTTTGAAGTTGAGGACAAAATAGCTCTATTACTGTAGGTTGGGTCTAATAAAATGGAAAATAATGTTTTCCCCCTCTCCCCCTGCCTCTCACTCTCTTCCCTCCCTGAGCTTACTAGCTATAGCAGCTAAGCAATCCTAGGAAACTCGTTCCAAGTACTGAGAAAAGAGGCAGATTTTTATGTCATGCTCCAATGAGGGTAATTACCAAGCTATTGTTAATTTTAAAATAAATAAATAAAAATGGCTCCCAAAGAGTCATCTTTTTTGCCTTCTAGGATCACGCTTTGCAATGGCTATATACAGCTATTGCTGAAAGCTGACAAGTCTGGCACACCAGCGTCTTCCAAAGGCACCATTTTGAGATTATCTAAGCCATACTCCAGCTCCAGCAAATGGCCTCATTCTGAGAGACCAGGGGCAGCCAGGACCCTGGACAGCACCCTAATACAACTCAGATGCTGTGTTCTGAAAGCTTCAAGTGACATGAGTGAAATAACTTTGGCTTACTTAAGTTCTTACAGCTGATCCCTTTTGGGGAAAAAGCCAATTACAGATCACAGCTGTCTAACTTAATCCCTTTAAATATCACAGAGACAGGAAATAATGTGAACTGCAATAAAGGACAATTTTAATTGGGTGGGGGAAAAACTCTGAAGGAAAGTGAAACAAGGAAAGTGAGAAATGCTTCCAAAGTCAAACAAAGACTAACGTTATGCCAGGAAATTAAAATTCCAAAAACAACAACCATCTCATTGTGAGCCAAATTTCCCCAGCATCCACTACTCCCTACCAGACAATGCAAGATCACTTTAGAAGCTTCAGTAACTCTGTAGGTCCTCATTGTGACATGATAGAGAAAAGGAAGGGTTGGAAGGCTTCCAGATGACCCAGGCATGTTTCCTGAAAACCAGAGGAAAACTGAAAGCTTCAAATCCACCCCTGAGATTTGGGCCAGGCCTGATACAAGGTGGGGATCCACAGTAGTTCTCAGAGACTATACCTATGTTCTTGAGTGCTCTCATGGACCTCCAAATGTCTCAAGGGTATAGGTGCTGATTCCACCTTTAAATTCTCTTTAAATTAGGAGTATCTTAGGTGGCAACCATGTTAGGATGTTGAGAAACAATGTTTTCACCTTACCCAGAAAAAAAATGATCCTCCAGGGACTAATAAAGACCTTTCCTCTGGCAGACTGGGTTCATGATAAATCTTGTGCCATGGGAATGGTCCTGGGGGATTCTAAAACCATTTCAAGGCTCCTCCTTGACCATGATGTCATTCTGCATTTAGCAAATGACTATTTCAATGTCTTTGATTTGAGTGAGGGAGGGCTGTGCAAGGTTATCAGCCTCAGTTTCTCCTCCAGAGCCATCTGGATCCAGCGACCTGATATTCTCAGGATGACTGGAGTTGACCCAGGATGCAACTGCAAGTCATGTTATCATTTCCCTGATGCCATGGTCCTCTTGGAAAACCAAGGACAAACACAACCTGTGAGTAGACCAAGCTGCCTGAATGGGGACCCAGCCCAGCTACTTGGGTAACTCAGCTCATCCTCTCCCTCTCCTATTCCTTCTCCTCTCCAAAGGAAGGTAAATTTTGATGGCCAGAAGCTGCCTTCCTTCCTTCCTTTCTTCATTCCTCCCTTCCCCCTTCAACCCAGTTCACTCTGAAGCTCATAGACTGGACCATAATAGGTCCCTGCCCAAGCTCCACTTAATGGCTGTATTTTGGGCCCTCCTGCCTTAGAGTGAATGTTAATGGTAACTGTTTCTCTTTGGGACACCAAACCTGAGGGTCTTCCCCTCCCAACTTGACCTTTTTTTCCTTTCTTTTTTCTAATTAAAGGAGCCATCCCTTGGCTCATTTCTTAAAGAGGCCTTTACATAGAAATGGGTATTACCTCACTCTAAGTGAGTACCTGAAAAGGCCTTAGTCTAAAAGGGCCAGGGTCTCCCATTGCATCCTAGGTCATCTCCAGTCATCCTAAGAATATCACATCACTGGATCCAGATGGCCCTGAAGGTGAAAGTGAGGCTGGTGACCCTGCATGGCCCTCCCTCAAATCAAAGTCAACTACAAGTCATGTCATCATTTCCCTGATGCCATGGTCTTCTTTGGAAACAAGGGACAAACACAACAACAATTTCAATGTCTAAGCATATGTCCACATCCAGAAACAGTAGCTGTCAGAGGAATTTAATGTAACAGCTAGGAATACACTTAGGAGAGCCTGGTTCATTTTCTGTTGAATATATGGGGAAATATCTTTATACTGAATTTGTTGGTCCCTTTGAAGACAAAAAGATAAACCGGTAGTCTGTATTCCTTCTTTTATTTCCTATCTTTGTCTCTATTTTTCCTCCCATTTTCTTCTCATCCTTTTCTGACTTTCTACCATTGGTCTGAGTAATGATTTCTTTACTAGAAGTTGATCTTAGAGTGATGCCTGTCCATTCTCTACTCCTCTCAGAAAGCCAAACAGAAGGCCATCATGACCCAAGGGATTATCAAATTGCTCTCAGTCCCCATCATTCCTAGATAGGGATACAACAAGAACCACACCCTCCCAGGAGTGATATGCTAGACAGGAACATTGGTTTCTGTTCCCACAAGCTTCGTCCCAGGCCCACTTCCCAATCCAGGGCCAGCTGCTCTGCACTGCATTCCTGAAGAATCTGTTCCCCCACCCCCACCCCTGGGGCACCTTTGGCATAAAAGTGCTAAGACTTAACTATGCAGAGCTCATCAACCCTCTTCAAATGACTTCACAGATTATACGCCATATATACAAAGTCCTATTTAAATCATGTGCATTTTGGATTCGTTCAGTGCTCTTTAGTTTTCCCTTCTGCTTGATTTATGCAGCCAAGTTTTTGTTTTATAGGAGCAGGGAGCAAGTCTGAGGAGAACTGGTCAATGCCAGTAGTACCTTGGTATGTCTTTACCAGGTATGTGTCTGATAATTATCACTGTTCTATAATTAACATAAGTGTGCCCTCCCCCAATTTTTTTTTTATCTTAGAGAGCGAATGCAATTTTGATTATGGAACAATGAAGGACAGGTGACAGGCCCAGCTGGAAAAAGTACTTTTTCATTTTCCTATGGCCACAAATCAGACATCTTGGGCTCACAGCAGGACAGGCTCCGCTGGCAGTAATTGGCACCATCTGTAGCTGTCAAAAGCCCTGGCTGGCACTCCAGCATTTCATCTTTCCAGTCAAGGCATTCATCACTAGTCCTAAACTCAGCCAGCTGACACTGAAAGATTAACTTGCATTGATTTGCTTGGATAAACTCGCCTGAGCTGCACTTGGTACTGAACATTCCTCTTTAATAGCCAGCCCCATCACAAGCTATTTACAAGGTGATTGTCGACTTAAGTCTTCTCACCACCATCCCCATCTTGTGTCTAATGGGCTCTCAATAATTATAACTTAGGGGAGAATGAATTCAATGAGAGCAAAGTGAGCACAGCCCAACACAGTGGTTAAGGAGCTGCATACATGAAGGAGATTTCACCATTCTCTCTCTCTGCCATTTGTCCTAATCTAGAACATTTTGTTTGGAGAGGACAAGAGGCATTTTTTTAAAAAGAGTGAACTTTTCCTAGATGCATCCTTGCCAGCATAAATAGGAAGGATGAATCTTCTCAGGGTAAGTTCAGAGATGAATTAGATCAGCCTAGCAAATGGGATCCAAAATAATGACATTCTTGAGAACTTTTATAGATCCAAGATTTTGTTGTTGTGAAGGCTCCCTGAATTCAATCTAACAAGCATTTATTAAGAGCCTACTGTGTGCCAAGAATTGTGCTAGACACTGAGGATACAGAGACAAAAATGAGGAAACCTCTGTACTTGAGGACCAAACACCACCAGCAAAGGCTACAACCCTTCGAAACTTTGGTGAATGGTCTTCACTCTCTGGTGCTCAAGCTTTTAGTTGAGATTCTCCAAACTTGGCTTGGCTGATCCCATACTCAAATACCTACAGAATTTTCCAAATGCTCCCATGTATTTCTCCAGATGCTCTAATCAGACTGGTCTATCTGTGGCCCATCAAAACTACCTTATGCTGTACCATTTTTGAATATTTGCACATACTGTTTACCTCTCTTGAAATGCTCTATTTATCTCTGCACAAGAAAATCCAACCCATCCTTCAAGGCTCAGTTTAAATCCCACAGCCTTTGAGAAGCCTTCCTTTACCACCTCACGCTAACATGGTCAATCCCCTCTGCTGCCACACAGCAACTGTAGTCTGCATTCTTCCTAGGACAATGATCACTCACTGCATTGAAGTAATCACACTAAGAGATGGAACTTGAGAAACTGTATTGTACTGTCAAGTGAACCCAGGTGTGCCTTCCAAAGAACCCTATCTTTGTAATCCCAACATTTCCTCAGTGATTCTGTAGGGATATGAATCATGGAATAATAAAATCTCTGAAAAAGAAGAATTGCAGGGGATTCAAAGGCAACAGGAAGATGCATGGTGATTACAGGGAGGCTGTAATATGTTCCCCAAAATGAGTTGCTTGCAAGAAGCAATGTAATATACATCATCAAGGAGATGTAAGATCAGAAAAAGAAGGTGGGCCAAGCATGTGGACAAAAGGGGATGAGAGACTAAGAGCCTATGTGACACTCTGGTTGTGAGGAATATTCTGAATCCAAAAGAAGGTTTTGTTCTTCTGTGGCCCATCAAAAATACCTTATGCTGTACCATTTTTGAATGTTTGCACATACCGTTTCGTTTACCTCTCTTAAAATGCTCTATTTCTGCACAAGAAAATAGAAGGGCACTGATAAGAATCATGGTAGATGAGAATATGTGGACAAATCATGTTTTGCAGTGGGAAAGGTAGTGCCTATATCAGAGAGAATACAAGTAGTAGCAAGATTCCAAATAAGTCAACAAAAATTATTATTCCTTTTACAGAATGCCATAAAAATCCAAGAGGAAGAGATAAGAAAAGAAAATGCATTTAATATAACAAAGAAGTATACTAAATATCTGAGACAACCTAGAAAGCACTAGCAATACATGGAAAAACAACTGTAGGACAATTTTTGCAGAAATCAAAGACTTACAAAACTGAAGAGTTAATGTTCATGTTTTGACCATGCAAATATAGTAAAAATGATACTGCCTAAATTGTTTACAAATGTAGTGCAGCACTAATCAAATCACCAAAGGATATTTTAGAATTAGACAAAACAATAAGCAAAGCCATTTGGAGTAACAGAAGGTCAAGAATATGAAGGAATATTCTGAAAAAGTACAAAGGAGGGACTTGACGGGCCTTTGCAATATACTAAGAGGCCGTAAACATCAAATCATCTGGTAATGAATGAAAACTTGAAAATAATACGAAGAGATCGGTAAGATAAACCAGATCTTGCATAAATGTGCACAAGAGGATGGGGCCTAATAAAGCCAATAGCAAACTAAGGGGAAAGGGACTTGACTTAATCAGCAACGACTGCTTCAAAAATTGGAAAGCAGTTCAGTGAAAGTAAGTCAAAATCAGCATTATTATGCTTTATACTAATTTCCAAATGTAAAAATGATCTAAATATAAAAAGTCTCACCATAAAAATTGAGAACAGATGGCTATATCTCTCACAATTATGGATAAGAGGAAATTCCTAGCCAGACACAATACAGAAGAAAACATGAAACACAAAATAGAGATCTCTATTATATAGAATTTAAAAGCTTTTGCAAAAACAAAATCAATGCAACCAGAACTTGAATAAAAATATAGCTGGGGGAGGGGGTTTGGAGAATTTGTGATCTTTTACTTTATAAAGAGTAGTGGTTTTTCACCATATAATTGTGGCCAAAACTTTAGGCATTAGGTAGGAGTTAATTTTTGCAACCTACAGTGGCAATGTTTCATAGTTCCTAGCATTTCCTTGTAAAGTCTGTATATTATTATTAACATTATTCCTCAATCTTCTCAACATTGTCAATAGAATACAAATATAAATGGTCCTAGAGCAAGTCACAATCTTAGTATTATTCCTTTATATTTAATGTTCTTCTGCCAATTATACTACAAATGGATGAAATGATGCCTTTTTGTTTCTGACTACAAGTTCTGGGATATAAACTCATCTTCTGTCAGTTTCTTGAAAGCATCTTCATAACAGCTCCAGTAGCACAGAGAATGACAGAAATAATATGTACCTCATCCTCTTCCCACATGGTTTTGATTTCTTCTGCTAAATTTCATTAGAAAGTTTTTGTTCTGTGTAGCTTGGAGACATAGAGTATTTGATAACATCTATTAAAAATATTGTTATTACCCAATGTACCTAATGACGTGTACCTATTTTCAGTCATGACTATGGAGAGGTAATGTGATGACTACATGTTCAAAAAGTATTATTACAGACTTTTAACTTGTTTATCATGTGATCTCAGATTATCTGTGCCTCTTTTTGCACTGCTTTAGTAATAAAGTATTAATCTATAGCTGCATTAGGATGATAGGCCCAGTGTTTTGTTAATATTATATAGCTTTTTGCAAAGGTACTTTTAAAATTTGTCATGATCCATTTAATAGTTTTAAAGCGTTCATTAACACTGGTAATGCATAGATGTGATGTCTCTCTCTCTCTCTCACACACACACACACACACACACACACACACACACACACATTTCCCTACCCACTATAAGCTTTGATTTCAGGATACGAAGAAGTCTCTTAGTATATTATGTCATGGTCTGGGAGCCAATAAGTAGGAGTAAAAGAAGGAACTTGCTTGAGCTCCAACTCCACTGACCTCCAAAACCTTTGAAAAATGAATGTAAACAAATTTTAGAGATACATAACCCACAAAGCAACAGAGAGAAACAAATCTCCTGCTGAAGGCAGGCTGGAAGGCTAACAGGAAAACAAATCAAATTAGTATCCCAGGCTGGGAACAGAGTGTAGTCCCCTGTGAGCTACACCATCACAGACCCACAGCGTAGACTGGTCAGAGCAGATGTCAGGAAAGTGAATCATTGGCAGCTATGGTGGTTTCCAGACTTCTCAAACTATAAATGGCAAAGAGAATGTAAAAGGTCAGTGGGGAACTCTGTTGGAACTGGGTGAGAGAAGAGCATAGTCCTTCCCCTGCCCCCATGGTGGCAGAGGTGGTTGCAGGCAGCCATGTGGCTTCCTCCTCACCTCCAGGCCTACAGATTGTAGGGGTGCCATGCAACCGTTCTGAGGTTAATTGATCTTGCTTTGACCTCCTTGGATCTGGGTTGCAGTCTTGGGTGGCAGTCCTGGGGTGAGGAGCATTACTGTGGCAGAGTTTTTTGAGGCTGTGAAGAGTCAGTTCTCCTCAAAGGTGCCTAGAAAAAGCCCTGACAACAACTATGCAAAACCCCAGAAATTTTGGACATAGAACTCTCCACTCTGGAAGCAGAGTTCTAATTTGGCAAAGAGTTCAAAAGTCAAGTAATTGGCTGGCAAGATGAGCAAACAGATGAAGCAAAATAAAATCATAGAATCGTGTTTTGGTGACAAAGACAATCAAAACATAGAATTAGAAGACAGAAAAGTCAAAACTCCTACATCAAAAGCCTCTAAGAAAAATATGGATTAGTTGAAGGCCATGGAGGAGCTCAAGAAAGATTTTGAAAATCAAGTAAGAGAAGTAGAGGAAAAATTGGAAAGAGAAATGAAAATGATACAAGAAAATCATGAAAAGTAAGTCAACAGCCTGCTAAAATACTGAAGAAAATAACACCTTAAAAATAGACTAATTCGTAGTGGCTACATGATGCAGTGAGCAAAACACCGGCCCCAGAGTCAGGAGGACCCGAGTTCGGTTCCAGCCTCAGACACTTAACACCCACACAAAAACACTAGCCATATAACCTTGGGCAAGTCACTTAACCCCAATTGCCCTCCAAAAGGCAAAAAAAAATAGACTAACTCAAATGGCAAAAGAGGCCCAAAGTCAATGAGGAGAAGAATGCCTTAAAAAGCTGAATTGGCCAGATGGAAAAGGAATTTCAAAATCTCACTGAAGAGAATAACTCCTTCAAAATTAGATTGGAGCAAATTAAAGCTAATGACTTTATGAGAAATCAAGGTAGTATAAAACAGATCCAAACAAAAGAAAAAAATAGAAGGCAATGTGAAATATTTCACTGGTAAAACCACTGACCTGGAAAATAGATCCAGGAGAGATAATTTTAAAATTATTGCACTACCTGAAAGCCATGATCAAAAAAAGAACCTAGACATCATCTTGCAAGAAATTCTCAAGGAAAATTGCCCTGATATTCTAGAACCAGAGAGCAAAATAGAGGTTGAAAGAATCCACTGATTGCCTCTTAAAAAGATTCCAAAAAGAAATTAAAGGGGTGCCCATCAATTGGGTAATGGCTGAACAAGTTGTGGTATATGCATGTTATGGAATACTATTGTGCTATAAGAAACAAGGGGCAGATGGACTTCATATTTACCTGGAGAGGCTTATATGAACTGAAGCTGAGTGAGAAGAGTAGAAGCAGGAGAAATTTGTACACAATTACAGACATAACATATGTGTGATGACTAACTTTGATAGACTGGACTCTTCTCAGCAATGCAGTGATATAAGTCAATCCCAGTAGACTCATGGTGGAGAGAAATGTGTGCATCCAGAGAAAGAACTAGAAAGAACCGAGTTTATATCCAGATGGAAGCAAAATACCTGATCTTTTTCCTTTTCTTGTTTGGTTTTATGTCCTCTTTACCATTTTTCATTCCATCTGATACAATCCGTCTTTATAAACTAACTAATGTATAATGTGAAAGTATTTACAGATCCTATACTTGACTATATGCTGCCATGGGGGGAAGGGGAGGGAGGGAGAAAAATGTGAAACTCAAAGAATTGTGGAACTGAATCCTGTAAACCAAAAGTAAACAAACAAATAAATTTTAAAAAAAGAAATGGTAAAAAAAAATTAAAAATAAATTTTAAAAATTTTTAAAAAAGATCCCCAAAAGAAAACTCCTAGAAATATTACAGGCAAATTCCAGAGTTCCCAGGTCAAGGAGAAAATATTATAAGCAGACAGGAAGAAACAATTTGAGTACTGTGGAAACACAATCAGGATAACACAAGATCTAGCAGCTTCTACATTAAGGGACTGAAAGGCTTGGAATATGATATTCTGGAGGTCAAAGGAGCTATGATTAAAACCAAGAATCACTTCCCCAGCAAGACTGAATATAATATTTCAGGGGAAACTATGGACATTCAATGAAATAAAGGATTTTTAAGCATTCTTAATGAGAAGAACAGATATAAACAGAAAATTTGCCTTTCAAATACAAGAAGCAAGAAAAGCATGAACAGGTAAACAGGAAAAAGAAATCATAAGGAACTTATTAAAGTTGAACTATTTATATGCCTACATGGAAAAATAATAATTGTAACTCATAAGACTTTTCTCAGTATGAGGACAGTTGAAGGGAATATATATGTGTGTGTGTATATATATATATATGTATGTGTATACATACATATGTAAGTATAGGTGTGTGTATGTGTGTGTACATGCACATATGTGTGCATATGCATGTACATGTATACATATACAGAAGGTAGAGGATGAGTTGAATAAGAAAGGATGATATCTAAAAAATAAAATTAAGAGGTGAAAGAGGAATACATTGGGAGAAGGAGAAAGAGAGAGTTAGATTAGGGTATATTACCTCACATAAAAGAGGTAATAGAAAGCTGTTACAATGGAGGGGAAGAGCATGAAGGTGAAAGAAAATGCGTCAACCATACTCTCATTGGATTTGGCTTAAGAAGAGAATAACATACACACTCAATTGGTTAATCTCACCCTACAGAAAAGTGTGGGGAAAGGGGATAAAAGAGGGGATGACAGAAGGGAGGGCAGATTGGGGGAGAGGGTAGTTAGAAGCAAACGCTTTTGAAAAGGGACAGGGTCAAAGGAGAAAAAAGAATAAACGGGGTGCAGGATAAAATGGAGGGAAATATAGTTGGTCTATGGAAATGTTTTGTGTAACTATACATGGACAACCTATATTGAATTGCTTGTCTTCCAAGTAGGGGTGGGTTAGGAGGGAAGAAGGGAAAGAATCTGGAACTCAAAGTTTTAAAAACAAATATTAAACATTGTTTTTACATGCAACTGGGAAACAAGATACAGAGGCATTGGAGTACAGAAAGCCATCTTTCCCTACAAAAAAAGTAAGGAGAGGATGGGTGAGGATATAAGAGAGAGCAGACTGGAGGAAGGGGATTCAGTAGGCTTGCCATCTTGAGGTAGGGGGAGGGGAGAGACAGGGAGAAAATTTGTAACTCAAAATCTTGTGGAAATGAATATTGAAAACTAAAAAATAAACAAATTAATTAAAAACACATATTATGACATGCTCTTTAACTTAAGAGCTTTATGCTCTATGTATCTGCCTGTAGAATAGCAAGGCAGTTAGAACTGATAATATTTCGGTATAAGTTTTGGATTCAGTTTCATAGACTCAAGGTTAAGACCCTTACTCTAGAGTGTTAACATAATTATTTGTATAGCTTGAGCCCAATTTGCCAGAATTGCAGGGTTCCTGCTAGTCCTTCACAACTATTATAATGGCTTCAGGGTACATAAATTTCTCATTGTATATCACCATAGCTGGCATTCCTTCACTTTGCCATTGCACACCTCACCCCCCAAACTACCACCATTAAGTGACATGGACAACTGATATGACTTTTATTATTACAATCAGCATCTTCATATTTTCATCTCTTTCAGTGAATTTCAAATCTAAATGGTTCTAAGACAAATCATTATCCTATTACCATTCTTTAAATTTCCTCCCAAACCTCTTCCAAATTTCCCCCACTCTTGATAAGGGTATCACCATCTTTCTATCAAGCAATGTTCATATTCTGTTATTCTTCACTTCTAAACACTATCTCATCTCCCATATTAAATCAGATGCCATCTTCTCAGCAATACAGTGATCCAAGACAATTACAAAGGACTCATGAGAGAAAATGCGATCCACATCCAGATAAAGAACTGATGACTCTTAATGCAGACCAAAGTATATTGTTTTCACTTTTGTGTGTGTGTGTTTTTTCCCCTTTTGGTCTGTTTCTTCTTTCACAACTGTGACTAATATGGAAATATATTTTACATGATTGACTACATATATATGATATATATGTATATATATATATATATATAAAACTTATATACAATTTATTACCATTTTAGGAAGAGGAGAGGGCAGGGAGAGAGGGAAGGAAGGGGAAAATTGGAACTCAAAATCTTGTGAAAGAGAATGCTGAAAACTATCTTTACATATAATTGAAAAAAATACTATTAAACAATCAGATGCCAAATATCATAGTTTCTTTCTCCATAATTATATAAATATTTATTATTATATAATTATTTATATTATATTATATAATGTATTATATATTATATTATATAATTATTATATAAATATCTCCATAAAATATAAGGGAGTATATTCCCTTCTACTCACCTTACTACCACCCTTGTTTAGCCTTTATTACTTCTTACCTAGAGTCAGTCACATATATGCCAGACACACATATATGCCAAGCACCATTCTGGCTAAGCACTGGGGATATAAAGAAAGTTAAACACACAGTTCCTGCTCTCAAGGAAGATTACATTCTTAAGGAAAAGACAAAATGCAAATAACTGTGTACATATAGTTGGACTACCTTCCATTTACACTGTACATGTTTATATACAGTGTAAATGGAAGGTAGTCTTAATAGTAGAGCTTCTTAACCTTTCTTGTGTCATGGACACCTTTGGCAGTCTGATGAAGCCTATGGAATCCACAGAACAATGTTTTGTTTGTCTGCTTTACTTTCATTTACTCAATGAAAGGAAATGCTGAATCACAATTAGAGGCTAATTAAAATAAAAATGTAATTTTTTCCCCCATTCAAGTTCACAAAGCCTCTGAAATCTACTTATGCACCCCTCAGGAATCCTTGGATCCCAGGTTAAGAAAGCCTTTCTTAAGAGAAAGTTACTAGAATCTGGGACCAGGTGACCTGAGAAAGGCTTCCTGCAGAAGGAACATGGTCAGGTGTCAGAGGTGACATTGTCAGATCTGTGCTTTATGAAGATCACTTTGGTAGCTGAGTGAAGGACGGACTGGAATGGGGAAAGACTTGAGGCAGGCAAACCCACAGGCAGCTATTGCAGAAGTCCAGTTGAGAGGTGATAAGGGTCTGTGCCAGAATGAAGGCATCAGAAGAGAGAAGAGGACACATAAGAAAAGATGTTATCAAAGTAGAAACAATAAGACTTAACAGTTGGATAAGTGTGGCGAATGCAAATGAGGAGTTATCAATGAAACTGAAGCTGGAAGCCTTGGAGACTCAGAAAATGGCAGTCCTTAATAGAAAAGTTGAAGGGGCGGCCAGGTGGCTCAGCGAGTAAGAGCACCGGCTCCAGTGTTGGGATGACCTGGAGATCGAATCCCAGGGCTCAGACACTCGGCACCACACCCAGAAACCCCTGGCCGTGTAACCTTGAGCAAGTTACTTAACCCTGACTGCATAAAAAAAAAAAGAAAAGTTGGGAAGACTGGAGGGTTTAGGGACAAAGACACTAAGTTCAGTTTTGGATGCCTTAAGTTTGTTATGCCAAGACTATTCTAATAGCCCCAATTAGTCTCCCTGCCTCAGTCTTCTTCACATTCTAATCCATCTCCCACCAAGCTTCCTAAGTCATTATCCTAAAGTGCAGGCTTTACCATCTCACTCCCCACTCCTTCTACCAGGCAATCAACTGCAATGACTGACTCCCTATTACCTTTAGGTAAGAAATAGGGGTTCTTAGTCAAGAGTTCACAAACTTTTAAATAATTATTTTAATAACCATATTTCAGTATAATTGGTTTCCTCTTAATCCTATGTATTTTTAATGCATTTAAAAACATTATTTTGAGAGGGCAGTTCAGTACACAAAAAAACGTTGAGACCTCTTGCTCTACAGGAATGTAAACTCTTCTGTTTGGCAAGTAAAGCCCTTCTCAGCGTGCTCTTTTCTGGTCTTTCCAATCTTACCATATACACGTGCCCTCTTTGGTGTGACCATACTGACCTGTTATTGCTAACACACAATGCTCCCTATCCAATCTCTCTGCCTAGAATGCTCTTCCTCCTCAATTCTGCCCATCAGAAGGCTTGGCTTCCTTAAAGACTCACCTTAAATCCCACCTTTTGCAGTATGCCCTCAATGATGCTACTGCCTCCTCTTTTAAGGTTACTCCCTATGAATGAATGAGGCATTCGCTAAGTGCTTTCCATTCCACCATTAAGTCATTGTTCAGCCATGTCTGATTCTTTGTAACCCCATATGGAGTTTTCTTGGCAAAGATAACGGAGTGCTCTGCCATGTTCTCCTTCAGCTCCTTTTACAGATGAGAAAACTGAGAGTTAAGTGACTTACCCAGAGTCACACAGCTAGGAAGTGTCTGGGGCTGGATTTGAATCCATGAAGATGAGTCTTCTTCACTCCTGGTCCAGTACTCTACCCACTACAGCACCACCTAGCTGCCCTTACTAAGAACTATGTGCAAAGTACTGTGCTAAGAGCTAATAATACAAATAAAAAATCTGATGGCCCAGTCCTGGAGCAGCTAATATTCTAATGTGGGAGACAAGGCACACTGAAAGTTTTGGTTACAATTCAGATGGAAAAGTGCCATAGCCCTTATGGTACAGCAGCGAAGCAGATACTACTGTTTCTTCTTTTATGTCATTTTCATTGATAAAATGATATCTGTTTTTAATATTGAACAATTTGATGATGCCAATGACTTTGTTGTCAAGAATTTTTTTTCCTTTCTAGACCTTCAGTAACTGTGGCTATAGCATCTGCAGGTGCAGTGGCCCAGCTGCATTTCCATAGGGGCTACTTCCCAGGCTGATGGCTTAGAGCACTGGGCTGGAAGCATGGCTATTCCTAATATTCCTGGGGTTCATGATCCCAGGCTATCTCCATGCCCATATGTATACATATTGTCTCTACTGCATAAGAATGTAAACTCTTTGAAGTCAGGAACTGATTTTGCTTTTGCTTTCTATCCCTGGTGCTTAGTACAATGTTTGTTGACTAACTAATTGCTTTATAGACTACTGAACAAGTGGATGAAAGAAATGATTTTTGGAACAAAATAAAAGTGTCAGCATTTAAGCTTAACCAAATCATCCTCCATACAACTCCAGTAAGAGACAGGTAAGATATTTACCCTCATCTTGTTCCCACATAATTTCCATCTCCTCTGTTAGGTTTCTATAGAGTAAAAGCTTTTTGCTTCATGCAGTATAGAGATTATACATATTTGGTATGGCAACATCTATTTAAAGTGTTATTTTTACATTTTTATAGGTTGATGTAATGTCTGGAAAATTATAGGCAACAGTTCAGTCTGTAATAATGGTCCCAGTTTTAATGTAGTTTATTGGTTAAGTTCTCCAGGATATTCTGAGTTACATTTGTACTATAGAGATTTATTTTCTATCAATTGCTAGTCCTTGAAAAAGATCAATTTTCTGACGTACGAGTCTAGTCACGGGGTCCGTGTCTTGCTAGGTATTTAGTTAAGTGCTACTGTTTTGTAGTCTAAACTTAGTTATATGATGCATAGTTTTCCTGTTTCCTTGCATAATCTACATTGGTCACTAAATTCAGGCCCTCAAGGATAAATCTTTTTAAATTTCTGGTGGCAATGACCAGGTCTTGAACTGACACTATAAAACCCTTCTTCTCATGAACAAAACTGCACAAGTCAGCCTTTTTAATTGATGCTACTGATGAGTTCATGCCCAGGGAGGGCCTTTGGATTTCACTCTAGTATCTTAGCTACTTCTTAAGCTCTGCCTGGAAATAAACCACGTTCACTTACATTGGACAAGTCCAGTGGAATAGAGCTATTTTCAGACTTTAATATTATTTGGTGGAGTGGTGGCTGCTTATTCTCCAAATATGTCTGTGTGTTGCTGACCAGTTTATCATATGAACTTAGAATGTTTACAAATCCTCTACTTCTTTTTGGCAGAATTAAGCGTTAATCTTTCCAAAGCTGAAATTCTGGTATCTCATCATGGTCTAGAGGAAACTTCCAATTTTCAAAAGCTATTTACAACAGAACATAATCCATGGCAGGTTCTATCATGGTGAAAATGATGCAAATAAGGCCCCCAGTAACATACTCAATCTGTTTACAGAGGATCAACTTTGCTAACTATTGAGAGAAATATATCACCAGGAGGTGATGTTTGTTTTGGCTTTTGGCTGTGACAACTGATGATGATGATGAGGAGGAGGAGGAGGAGGAGGAGGAGGATTGTGATGATGGTATTACCAGTCTGAGAAGGCTACAGTGCTCAGGATTGAAGGGACTATACTGAATAATGGCAAATAACAATGAAGTGAAGGAAAGCCATTAGTTGCCTTCTCTCCGGGTTTATGAAAACAATACATGTCTATTTCAATCACCAAATGCAACTACGAGAGCTTCCCCTGGAAAGCTAAGCTAGTGATAAATTGTAAGTCTCACTTAAATTGTCACCCTCTTACTTGACAATGTAAATAAAATGTTCCTCTGTGAATGAAGATGTGGGCGTAAAGATAACATGATAAATAGATGTTTATACATTTATTATCCAAATATTACTAACAAATATGTTTCAGCCATCTTTGGGGAGTAATTGATGGCAGCATTAATGCTTAATTTGGTACATGATATCAAATACATTTCCGATGATCACATTTGCTATTATTCTTACAGCCATTATCAGCATTATGAATAACACATGCTATCAAGTACATACACTGTGCTCATAAACCCAAGACAGGAAAACCATGAAGGTATTGACAAGACATACAGGATCCAAAAGAGGAAAACCATGACGGAATTGACGAGACTCACAAGGCTAAAAGATTCAATATATTAATGTAATATGACTGCTTATGTGAGAGATGAAGTGGGAAGTTTATTTAAAGCATCTAAAAAAGCCTCAGCTGTATCTCCTGCAGTCATATAGGATCTCTCATTTCCCAGATGAAGAAACTTAACCCCAAGAGGTGAAATGACAGGTCACACAGCCACCTGGCAAAGAGTACATTTGAACCCAGGTCCTAGGACTCTAAATGCAGCATCTTTTCCATTTTACCAACCTCCCTCTCATACTTCAGAAGAGACCATTCTCTGAATATGTCCATTCCTCTCCAGTGAAACTATGGTTCAGAAGCCATTTTGGTCTAGAGTTGGCTGATGGATGCTAATGGTATGGACCACCACCCTTCTACTAGGTTCAAAACCTCAGTGACACTGACTACACTTTACTTTCCTTTCCCTCCCACATCAAATGGCGAGACACAATTTGTTTATTCACATGTCATATATGGCCCTTTCTTTCCCTTCATCTGGCCACTCCCTGAGTTAAGGCACCTATGACCCAGATTGTTGCAATAGCCTAATTGGTCTCTGGACATCAGGGCTCATCCTCCTCACACCTGCCAGTGATTTTCCTAAAGCACATACCTAATCCTGTCAATTGCCCTGCTCAAGAAACTCCAGTGGCCTCCAGGATAAAATTAAATGCCTCCATTTCCCATTTAACTATTCCCCTTTTCACTATCTTGTTCCAGGATACCTTTCAAGCCTTAGGACACACTGCTCCCCCTGCATTCACTCTAGGGCACACCCATATGGACTTAACTGAGTTTTCTGCCATAAAACATTCTACCTGCCATCTCTACATGCAGTGTTCTCTTCCCTTTCCCCTGACATCCTACTCTTGGAATCCCAAGCTCCCTTCAATCAAAAGCCTTGAATCTTCAGGTTCCTCTTCCTTAGAATGAGAGATTTGGATCAGATGGCTTCTAAAGATCTTTCTATGAATCTGTGAGTTGACTTAAAAGGAAGGAGGCTAGACTAGAAGCTGTCTTCTCCAATAGGCATAGTCAAAAGAGTGGTCTTAGAGTCAGAATATCCCAATTCTAATACAAACCACTAGTCTTGTGGATACTTTCTAACCTTGGGGCCTGGGCTAGGTGATGTGACTTGCTAAAAGTTCCAAAGCACGTTAAGGGCAGAGCTGGAACACGGACATCTCAAGAGTGTACTGTTCTTTATATCACACTGTCTCTCCCTCTGGGGGAAGTCATTTGAACAGGATTGTGGGCATGCCATACTGAGATACATACTGGAAGAAGCCTTTATAGACTTTTACGGGAGCAGTTTTCCATTATGCTGAACCTCTCCCTCCCCAGTCTGTTTCAAGCCTTTGCAGATGGTAAAATGAGAGACAGAGGAATTGGCTCCATTTTATGAAGTCAGGAAACAGCAGAGAATAAAACAATGTCTTAAATCATACATCTACACGATTACCTACCCTCCCTCCTCCAGTTAAAAGCATCAGAGAACTGGGGGGGGTGGGGGAGGGGAGGGAAGAATCATACCAAAGGTACATGATCTAAGTATGAATTTAGCATTTCTTTTCTATGTCTGTCTCATTTTATTAATTTTGACACAGAAATTCACAAAGATATTATTCATTTGAAAAGGTTTGAAAACATGTTAACATTTCTAACTGGATGAAAGAGATATGTGCACTCCACTGTATATAATAGATGTGTTCCTGAGAAGTCAATTCTATTTTAAATGTACTAGGGTGGTTTCCCATTTAAAGAAAACCTCTGGTGAAGGTCTCTGTAAAGCAAAGGATCCAGTTCATATTGAGTCTAATGGAAGTAGAATTCATCCACTGAGAAACCTCTCAGAAAGAATGGTCCTCCAAATGCTATGGCTATGCAAAGAGGTGGAAATGCATTATTCCATTCACTTTGTTAATAACCTTGCAGAACATGGAGTATCACAGACGCCTGGGCATAAAGTCATACGACTAGTTTAAGTTCCAACTGAGCTTCTAAATAACTCCATGATCTTGAGCAAGTCACTTCAACATTTTGAGCCTCAGTTTCCTCATCTGTCAAAAAGGAATAATATCTGCACAATTGGCCTTGCAGGATTTCTAGGAGGATCAAAAGAGATAAAAGTTATGAAAGGGCTCTGGAACCCTTTCATATTATAAAAATGTAAGGTATTATTATTGACAGATGATTATTATTCAGTCATACAATAATGGCTTCTGGAGTCTCAGTGCTGCGAATGAAAGAACACTGGACTAGAAGTCAGGGGACCTGGGTGCAAATTCTGTTTGCTACATACTAACTGGGTGACCCTGGACAAGTCTTTTCCCCTCTCTGGGACTCAGTTTACTCATCTGTAAAATGAGAAGACTAGACTAGATGATCTTGAAGGTCCCTTCCAGGTCTATCATTCTCTGAGCCTCCTGCTACCTCCAGTTCCTCCTCTCTCTTCCAAATGATTGAATGACTCAGAAGATCTCCAAGAGCTACAATTTATGAACCTATGAATTATATTTAAAGTGAATTATACTAAAATTTAAATATGGTCATATAATGGGGAATGATTAAATGAGTTGTGGTCCATGAATGTAATGGAATACTGTAATAAAGGATGCACATAGAGAAGCATGGGAAGCCTTAGATGAACTGATGCAGACTGAAGGCAGTAGCACCAGAAAAAGAATATACATGATGACTGCAACAATGTAAATTGAGAAAAAATATAACAAAACAGTGAAGAGTCAATGCAGAATCAGAGTGCCCAGCCTTGGCCCAAAGATGAGATATGATGAAGCACTGTCCCTTGCTTCTTTGCAAAAGTGAGAGACAGTGGATATAGAACACCGAATATAATGTCAGATTTTTAGATAAATTGGTTACTTTTAATAAACTTTTTTCTTGCACTTTTATTCTTTGTTTTTATAGATGGCTTACTAGAATGGGGAGGAGGCTATTTGGGGAAATGTAGGTAATGTGAAAACAAAAAAAGCAAAATAACTTTTTAAAAATCTATGTTCATACAACAAGCGATCTATAGTCATATAAAAAATGCTCTAAATCACTACTGATTAGAGAAATACAAATTAAAACAACATTGAGGTACCACAGCATACCTATCAGATTGGCTAAAATGACAAAATAGGAAAATGATAAATGTTGGAGAAGATGTAAGGAAATCGAAACATTAGAGCACTGTTGGTGGAGTTGTTAACTGATCCAACCATTCTGGAGAACAATTTATAACTATGCCCAAAGGGCTATAAAACTATGCATACCCTTTGATTCAGCAATAACACTAATAGGTCTATATCCCAAAGAGATCATAAAAAAGGGAAAAAGACCCACATGTACAGCAATATTTAAAGCAGCTCTTTTTGTGGTGGCAATGAATTGGAAATTGAGGGGATACCCATCCATTGGGAAATGGCAGAACAAGCTGTAGTATGTGAATGTAATGGAATACTATTTTGTTCCATAAGAAATGGTGACTAGGCATACTTTAGAAAAACCTGGAAAGACTTGCATGAACTGAAGTTGAGTGAAGTGAGCAGAACCAGGAGAACACTGTACACAGTAACAACAACATTGTGTGATGACCAGCTTTGTTAGGCTTAGCTCTTCTGAGCAATGCAATGATCTAAGACAATTCCAAAAGACTCATGATGGAAAATGCAGTCTACATCCAGAGAAAGAAGTATTGAGTCTGAATGCAGATTGAAGCATACTATTTCCTCTTCCTTTTTGCTTTTTTCTTTCTCATTGCTTTTCTCTTTTGTTCTGATTCTACTTTCACAACATGACTAATGTGGAAATATGTTTAATATGATCATACATACATAGCCTATATTAAATTGCAAGCCACTTTGGAAGTGGAGGGAGGGGAAAATTTTAGATCTAAAAATCTTATAAAAGCAAATGTTGAAAACTAAAAATAAATAAATTTTTAAAAGGATTACAGAAACGGAAAGCTTTTTCAGAAGGTTTCATTAAGTACAATTTGATTTACCGGATTTAAACTACATGACTTGAAGATTTTCATATCGCTACAGCAAGTACTCCAGGGATGTCCTAACCCACTTGAAATTGTCTTAGCTGAACTATTATCCCAAGTGCTGGCAGCAGATATCAATTAGATTGCTGCAGTTTGCTCCTATATACTTGGTCATAGAAATTGACCACTTCACTTGGAATTCTTGAAGTGTAAATAACCAAGGAAACTTTGGAAGTCTTTTTCCATTGCTGGGGATACACTGGAGGTGATTGCATCACCTGGAATCTAGCAGGCTGAGTACCAACTGCCCTCAAAGTCATTTTGGTGCTTTGGCTTTAATCAGTAGCATAAGAATCACAGGTGTCTCTTTACTGGAGCCAGGGTAATTAAAATCATGTTTAATTATTTAAAATCACATCTACTATTGCAACAGGACAAGCTCAACCACCACTGGAGGTGCTCCCTTTAGGCACACGTTTCAATGTTGCTTTACAGCCTCATATAATTCAAGTTGTTGGAATAGTTAAAGCTCCGGACGGCAAACATGGGCTCAGCTGCTATCCTGGAACTGCTTACTGTTATTTTGGCACACTTGGAATAGAATCATTAAGGTTCATAGAAATGGACCTCCTGAGAGGTGGAGCCAAGGTAGCAGATTAGGGACAGTTACCCAGCTGAGCTTTCCTAATATTCACCTTCAAACAACTTTAAAATAATGCCTAGAATCAAATATTGGAGTGGCAGTGCCAACCCAAAATTTGGGGTGAGCTATTTTTTCCAGCCCAAGAAAACTTAAGAGGTAGGCAAGAAAAGTCTCTAACATAAGGGTGGAGGCAGGTAAAAGTCTCTGTGGAGCCTGTACAAATGTATGGCAGTGGCAACAGTGGCTGCAGCAGCAGTCTTGGGATGTAGAGATAGTCATTTGGTTGGAAGACTTGTCAGACAGAGATTAGAGAAGACACTTTCTGAGTGCTGGGGAGATTGGCACTGATTGGCAGTTCTAATGCTTATTCACAATTTTGGGTTGCAATCCCAAGGTCGAAAGAAGTGCTTGTCACAAGGATGCATGGACCTTGGTCACAGCACCTAAGCAGAGAGGATTTCTAGTGCATTAGCAGGAAACCAGGGGCCTTTCCTTGGTAAAGACCAGAGTGCAGACCAGAACAGCGACCATAACTCTTCCACGATCACACTACCTTGGAAGCATCAAAAACTTGCAGACACTCAAAACTTGCTCTGAAAACAGAAGCACAAAAAAATCTGAAGATTGGGACAGTGCCTCCTCATTCTCATGTGAGCAAAGCCCAAGTTTTAACATAAAGTTCAAAGTCAAGAAATAGTCTAGAAAAATGAACAAATAACAACAACAACAAAATAATTCGACCATTAAAAGATACTATGATGGCAGGGAAGACCAAGACATAAACTCAGAAGAAGACAACAATGTAAAATTAGCTACCAAAAAAGCCCTGAAGAAAAAAGCTAATTGGACACAAGTCAAGCAAGAATTCCTGGAAAAGATAAGAAAGATAGAAGAAAAATTGGGGAAAGAAATGAGAGTGATGCAAGAAAGTTAGGAAAAGAGAATTAACAGCTTGGTAAAAGAGGCATAAAATAATAAAGAAAATAATACCTTAAAAAACAGAATTGAAAAATAACATAGGGGGTGGCTAGGTGGCGTAGTGAATAGAGTACCAGCCCTGGAGTCAGAAGGATCTGAGTTCAAATCTGGCCTCAGACACTTAACACTTACTAGCTGGTACAACCTTGGGCAAGTCACTTAACCCCAATTTCCCTGCCTCACCCCCCCCCCATAAAGCCAAAAAAAAACAGAATTGGCCTAATAGTAAAAGAGGCACAAACATGAACTGAAGAAAAGAACTCCAAAAAAATTAGAATTGGGCAAGTGGAAGTCAATGACTCTAGGAGATATTAAGAAACAATAAAACCAAGTTAAAAATGAAAAATAGAAGAAAATATGAAATATCTCATGATACTATATGAACAGATGCAAAGTGAAATGAGAAGAACTGGGGAATGATTATGCACAGTAACAGTAATGTTGTAATAATAATTAACTGCAAAAGACCTGGCTACTCTGATCAATTGATCAATACAAAGATCTAAGACAATTGCAAAGGACTCATGATAGAAAAAAATGCTCTCTACCTCCAGGGAGAGAACTGATGAACTGAACGCAAATTGGAATATGATTTTCTCACTTGCTTTATTTTTCTTTTTAAAAAATATATAGCTAAGATGAAACTGTTTTTGCATGATTTCACATGTATAAGTGATATTGCTTGCTTTCTGAGTGGGGGACAGGTGGGATGGGAGGAAATAATTTGGACCTCAAAATTTAAAAAGAAAATGTTTAAAATAAATAATAACATTTAAAAATATATAGATTAACAAAAAGAAAGACATGGACCTCCTCAGACCCTATAAGATTCTGAAGTCCTTTCAGAATTTTCAAAGAAAATATTTAGGCTACTGTGTTGAATTTTAGCCATATACATACATTCATACCAATACCATTCTTCAATTTTTTGAAAATTTTATGACATGTAATTAAGTATGAGTCCACTTATTTAAATAGGAAATGTTATACTCTTAACTACACTAGTAAGAGAGGTGAATGTATGCCCTATTAAGAGAAGGGCTGTTTCTTATCCTTACAATCTTACTGTATCTAACATAGCATCTTCCACAATGTAGAGACAGTGAATACTTGTTGAGGAATGAATGCAAGAGATAATAATAGGTCATTTTTTTTAAAGTAAGAATGTTTTCTGACTTATCAAATCTCTGCTTGAATTCTTGAGAAACTGAAATATTTGCCTTTGATTTTTGGTAAATGGGGGTGAAACTCTTGACTGTTCGGCATAACTCAGTTTGCTCCTTTGTTTATCTTTCGGGAAAAGACTTCAAACATATCTCCTGAAGGGAAGGCTAGAGACAGTATAATCTTTTCTAGTTCCTTAAATGTCTTCACTCCAGGAAAACTTGTCCTTCCTACTCTCTTGAGAAACATGACCTCCAAGACTAGGTCTTGTTTTGTGTTTTGGTATTTTTTTTATGAGCCAAATTTGTTAAACTCAGCAAAAACAAAAAACAAATACCTTGCTGAATTTGAAAAACAGTAAAAAGTCTTTAAAATATCTACTTTGCTCCCATTGAATTTTATTTTTGAATTAATAAACAAGAATTTTATTTAGTCATCCTCCCAGTTATATGAGCTCCTAACCTCATAGAGAAGTGAAATTGCTTCATCTTCCTGTCCTATAAGGGGCTGCCTCTCAAGTCTGAGGGTTTAGAAAATGCCAGGAGAAGGATCTTGGTTGAGCCCACTGAGAACCAACTATCTGAAGAAAAAGATGGAAGAGGGGATCTTAAACTGGGTCAGAAGGAAATTCTGAAGCCATTTCTTGTATTGCCTAATTTTTCAGCTGTGCTGGTTAGCACTTGGTAAACTTGCTACTACTCTAGGGGAAGAAAATGGTTCAAAAGACAAAAAAGGGGACAGAGTCAAGGGTTAAAAAAAATCACAAAAGAGAATGTGTGTAGGGGGCAAAAGATAAAGGGGCTTGGAGTCAGTGCCGCACCAAATATCTGCATGACAATGTACAAAACATTTCTTCACAGTGAGATCACATGACAAATGTCGCAAAATTGGCTTGCCCAAAGTTCAAGATGAGTGTTACCAATGCCTCAATAGAAATGATAAAGCTCTGACATTTACAATCACTAAGTGTACTAATTCAGCAAAATGGCCCTGCCCCCCAGATATGAACCAAACATTCATTAACACAAAACTGTAACTAAACTTTTCAAGGGGAATGGGGAGAAATTCACGTGACCCAACTTCTTATATATTTTCTGTGAAGTGCTAGAATATAGTCACTCTGATTATGCAGGGATCTCAGAATACATTTACTAGAAAATTCATTATATGAAACATTTATCCCATGAATAAATTAGAGACTGAAATACAGAGCAATAAACTTCTGCTGCTAGAAGGATTTTTATGGGAGAAATAATGGGAAAATTAGTAACATCAAATATGATTCTCCTTAACCCAGAGTAGTACCACACACAATTATTTTGACGTGGTCTGCCATACATCATAATGTAGATATTCACATAATACCACAGAACAGACTTGTACCAATTTGTATCCAAATTTAGAAATATAGGAAGAAGCACTGGCTATGGGAAAATGTAGTATGTCTTTTATAAAATGTCTCTGTTGCTGTTCCAAATGAGATTATAGATGAAGTTCTCTTTGAGAATTCACTATTGGGTACTCGTAGCTATTGGAAGAAATGGAGTAAATGCAGTCTACTTACAAGCTAGTCTCTTCTCCAGCACTAAGGTCACAAAATAAGCATATCAACTGTTGGCAATGGCTTGGACAGTACAATGGAAACCAACCTTACTGTGAGTTGTTTCTTAAAGAAGCAACTCTTTTCCATGGAAAGAGAGTTCTAAATTACACTATCTACAAAAACTGCTTTGGGAAAGAACAGTGAATGAGTTGGCATTGTTATTTCTGAGATAAATACCATTTATCCAATTGACCTGAATCTCGAACTCCTTCCATGGAACTCTGAAGGTTTCATGGCATGACAGAATGCAAAACACACCCTAAAAGGGATCCAGTGGCATCCTCTGAGAGCAGATAAGACAACTTGTTGACTTTGAAAAGCATACAAATAAAAGTACTAGGCAAGTCACCTCCAGAGAGGAAAAAAAACCCAACACAATTTTGCAAAGGTTCTCAGATCATTTATCTCTTAGAGAGCTCAAATATTCACAAGGCCATAAGACCCGAAATTCATCCATTTGCCCAGGTAGAAAACTCAAGATTTCTGATGTAACTACCAGATCTGCATTTCCTTTATAATAAAGTCAAACAGCTTTCTTGAGAAGAGAAGAACAATACGGAACTGCTTTATTACCTATTTTCTCAGTGTCCAGGTTTCAGGAGCTCTGTTTGCTTGTACCTCATTTTTTCTAACATAGATGGCATTTCAAGAACATAACTTTAGCAAGCTCATGATCATCATTAGGAGTCCCAGGTTCTGGTTTCCAGGCACACCACAAACGAGTGGGGTGAATGGAAGCAAATCACTTCCTTTTCCTGAACTGCAGCTTCCCCATGTGTGAAATGAAAAAGCTAGACTAGATGACCCATAAGATCTCTTCTCATTGCAGCAATCTTATATGGCTATTCTTTTATCATCCCATCAACTTCTATTTTTATATTCAGTGTCTTTACATGTTTAAAAATGCTTGCTGCTTAACTGAGCTAAGATTTCAAATTTAAGTATACAGATCCCAGGCTTCTATCCTTTTAGTTATTTTTGTTGTTTACTCAAAGAAATCAGATATCAAAAAACAGTTCACACCACATACGCAAAAAGGGGCCTTAAGAAATTATCAGAAGTGTTTGGAATATGTTAGTATTTTCATTTGACAAATGAGGCAACTGAGGCCCAGAAAGATGAAGTGCCTTCTGTGAGGTTACACAGTGAGTAGTATTACCCAGGCTTCTAGGACAGCTCTGATGCCTCCTCTATCACTTACCTTTAATGCTAACACCAAAGTCAGCAGAGAAAGCCATGCTACTCCCAGAGACTTGACATGTGACTTCTCTACTAAACGTTTGGCTTTGCTCAGGAAAGAGCATTCGTGGAAGTGAAACCCTAACCCTGAGGATGGAGAAATGTTAGCCAAAACATAGCGTCTTCCTGGAGGAATATGTCTGTATTTGAGAAGCTGGACCTTTGATTCCATTTGTATAGGGAGATCCTAGGGAGGAAAATTCTGATCTGAATGCTGCTTGACAAAGTGTTCTGCCTTCACGTTGCCAGGAGCATTAAGAGGTTACGTAACCTGCCCAGGGTAAACTGGGACTTGAAGCCCAGTCTTCCTGACAAGACTGGCCTCCTATTCACCACACTAAGCTGCCTCCAACAAAATGGATCAGAACCCATTCAAGTCTTCTCAGTCTGTATGTTCCTTATGTATCCACTGCCCCAAATCTGCCAAAGGGCTTCTGCCCAATAGGCTGAGGTGTTTTGTCCAGTTCTCCTAGAGTTAAAAGAGTACTAATGCAGGGCACAGGACATCTGTTATCCATCAGTTACCTGGTGTTCATACTCCATGATCAGCCCGACTCCTTTTTCACAATCATCTATTTCTTTGATGATATTTTTTATGCCATCCTCCACCATCAGAATGTTTCAAATGAATTTATGTTCTAAATCAGTGCTGTCCTTGGCTTTTATACCTCTCTGTTTATCTGGGCAATCAATTGTTTCCTGGCAATGTGGGTTCTTGGGCTCTTTTGGTTTTCTTGCTGTGGTCAGTGTTTCACACATACACACACACACACCATACACACCCATTCATCGAATGATCTCATTATAGACATAAAAGGTATGGGAGGTATGCATGATCATAATCAATCCGCTGACATTTTTGATTACTCTCATTGAACTTGACAGTGATAGAGGATACAAGATTGTGAGGAGAGCACATTTTAAACCCCAAGCACTAGAGGAATGGAATAATTTGTGGTCATTAGCGCTCATTGCCCAGACTCCACATTACCAGGCTTCTGATTTTTGAAATGACTTCAGCAGAAAAGAGAACTTTGCAGAAAAGCGATGACTTGGAAAACTCCCTTCCTGATGCTCCATGTTCACTTTTAAACCAATAGTGAGTTTGAGCAATTATTTTCATATGGACCTCATCATTTGGCTCACCGTCTGTTCCATGTGACATAACCTTGTGAGGTATTTGACACGCTGTTACATGGTGGCGAAGAAATTAATTAAACTTGACTCCATCAATTGCTAAGCATATATACTACATTCTGTGCTAAGTATTGAGGATATAAATTTTTTTAAATGACAAAGTCCTGAGGTGGGCTCATCAATAACATAACTATACGGAGTTACCTGACAATCCAGGTTATGCAAGGAGAAGCATATCTGCTGCTACACTCCTTGCTTTATTACCTCTCTCCATCTCTCCCCTTCCCCCCAGATCTGCACAGACACCAGACAAGACAGGATACAGATCAATTTCTGGGCACCATGGCCCTGTCATAGGGACTGGCGGTACTTTGGTTCTTTCTACATTTTGCCAAGTCAGTCAACAGACATTTATTAAGTGCCTTCTATGCCCCAGAAACTGTGGTGAGCATTGGATTACAAAGAAAGACAAAAGCCTATCCCTAGTCTAAAGGAGCTAGCAGTCTAATATAAGAGAAAACAGAAAACCGTGTACAGACAAACTAATGACGGGAGAAATTGGAGCTAATCGATAAAAGTGAATATCTGGATACTAACCTCAGTCTGTCTCTGTTCCTGTGGTTTGGCTGAAATCCCACATTCTGACCTCAACTTCTCCCTATGGGATTACAGTGACCGCATGCCCCTAGCTTTCTTTATTAAATGACCCACTGAATACAAGGGCACTTCTATTTGCTCTCACCCTGCTTGGCTAGCTTGGCTCGCAGGCCTCAAAGCCTCACTTATTCTAACACAAACATCCTCCTGGGCAAAGAGCTCTGCCCTGACAGAATTTCAGGGGATTCCCGGAGTCCCCTTGACAGAGCACTTGATGGTAAAAATGTTGTCTATCCCTTTTCTGCAAAGGTTTTGAACTATTTTCCCCAGATCCTCATTTTCCAAGATAGAGAATATCTCTAATGGTACCCAAAGAAGAAGAGTACTGGACTTTGTAAATTATAAAGTAGCAGCAGTCTGGGACAGAAAGCAGGTACTGATGTCCCACAAGCAGCAAAAATATGATTAGCCTCTCAGGTATTTTTATTCCAAGTAGAGTTTCTTTCAATGTGCCTTTTTTTTAACTATTTGTAAACCAAGAAGGCTGGTGAGAACCTGGACAACTGGACAAGGCTGGAGGCAGACATGAGAAAGCTCACAAACTTTCCCACCTATGGAAAAAGGATAATGTTTAATTTTTATGCACACATCTGCAGATGGATTGGTGGGTATTTCTAGCCCAAACTGACTGAAGATTTTCCTCTAAAGCAGTATTCAAAAATGAGTTCTTTCAAGTGGCCGTTTTCATTCATGAGCTATGGAACAAAGCCCACTAATCAGCAAGAAGCAGATCTGTGAACACATGAGGCCATCCTCTTTGCAAACAAGCTCTCCCTCCTTAGGCTTCTGATCCCTTTAAAAGAGACAGTGAAGGGGCAGCTGGGCTGGGGCTGGGCTTTCTTACAGTACTAACACACTCCCCGGCTTCTGCCAAAATGGGCTTGGCATGGTAAACGAGGAGACCACTGGAAATCTGTCGCCAAAGAGCACTGTGGTTACCTCTGCATAGAGTCTGGCATGAACGGGGCACAGGTCTGGTTTCTTGTATCAGGAATGTGCTGTGGTATGTGGGCATCCGCAGTGTTTTAATTGGATTAGGTTAGCACCCCAGGTAGCTTTTAGGATAAGAGTAATGCTGATTATTTCATCAACAGGGAGAGAGAGAGAGAGCCCTTTGCAGGAGGCTATAAACAGATCTTCCTCCTTGCCTTTAAGAGGGCAAGGCACAACTGCAGAAGAAACTATGCAAATGTTAACCAGATTGTTTAAATGCTGGACAATGTCTAAATGGAACTTTGATCCCCTATGGTTTCTCTGGAAATCACTGGCAGTAGGGGCCCCATTTGCCCTTACCTCTAAGAAATGAGGTAAGGTAGATTGAACAGTTAACTGGAGGGGAGCCTATCAGAAAATATCAAAATACACCAAATCAGTCAGTCCAGGGGATTGAGAAGCTACATTTTCTAAGAAAGAATAACCATCTGTACTTGTATCTGTGCTGCTGGGGCGACTCCACAGTTCAGCTACATATAATCACATAGCAATGTTTAGGCAAGTGAAAGGCCTACTCTCCAATGACAGCTATATTATCGAGTTAAAAACATACCCTGATGAGATCTAGCTTTCCACCTTCTTGGAAGTCATATGCAGGACAGCAAAAGGGAGACAGCTGCAAGATCTAAGTGTCAATGCTGCCTTAGACCCTTCTAGAAAGGCCCTGGACAAAGATCCTTGACCACTCATTTTCTCATCTCATCTGATAATAATACCTGTGATCGTTACCTGAAAGGGTTGTTATGAGGCAAACACCTTCAAGTATTAGTGAATTCTAAGTTAATTTTATACCAAAGCTGCTGACAGTTATACTATATGAAATAAATATTCCTATAGTTGAATATATTTCTTTAAGAAAATATGATTTTGCTTTCAAAAGACAAGGGGAATCTTGTCTATCTTTTAAAAAATGATCTTATATGAACCAAATCATTTTCTGACATGTTGTTGTTTAGTCATTTTTCAGTCATGTCTGACTTTTCATGACCCCATTTGGGGTTTTCTTGGCAAAGAAACTAGAGTGGCTTGACATTTCCTTCTCTAGATCATTTTACAGATGAGGAACTGAGGCCAACAGGGTTAAATGACTTGCCCAGGGTCACAGTCAGTAAGTGTCTGAGGCCAGATTTGAACTCATGAAGATGAATATTTCTGACTCCAGGCCTGGCGCTCTATCTACTTTGCCACCTACCTACCCCATGTGTCCGACATGACACAAATAGAAATCTGGCCATCAGCTTGACTACAGGGCCTTCCTACTAAGAGATTTTTCATACATAAGTTGTTACCAGTCTGAGAAACGACAGCAAAGTTGCAGAGGATTGAAAAATATCATGTTTAAGAGCAATAGGTAACACTGCCAGGTAGTCTAAAGCCAAGTTTAAATACCTTGACACTGTTCATTTCAATTATTTTGTGTACTGTTTCGTCTGTCTCTCCCTGACTGATTTCCTTCTGTGCTAAAACAATTGATTTCAATATTTATATAAATATTGGCAGCTGCCGGCCCTGCTTCTCATCCTGACTCATCTAATAGTCCGGGAGCTGTAGCGACTTTGCCAGCGTTTCTGAGCAAGCAGAGAGGGGCTTATTTACCAGCAATAGCATCTAGAGCAAACAGTTCAACATGGCTTTACAAAGCGGAAAAAAATCACAACTGTCTGTTATTTTTTCCTACACAAAACTCAGTTCCAATGTAAACTAATGTCTGCCCTTTCCAGTATAACTCGATATAAAATCATTTTTGTTTAAAATGTCCTATTAAGATTCATTGCTGATCTTACATAACTGGGCTGCTATACTAGGGAATGGAATGCTGCCCCGATTTTGTCACTTAGATTTCACCTGACTTGTGAGGGGAGAAGGAGGGGGCGGGGTACAAGATAATCAATAGCTTTTGGAAAGGCAAACCACTCTCATCTGGAGATATCTGGGAAGACTTGAATGTGACCACCATGTTAATGTCACATTGATGGAAATTGCAGAAAGGGAAGGCCAATGTAACCCTAGGAAGGCCTGGGCACAGAAACTATAAAGAGGTCCTCTTTAGTGAAATAATCACTCTCCCTGAAGTGGCTGCATTATTCAAATTCACACAGTCTATTTCCATTGGGCTAGAACCAATTACCATATTATACATAATTACACTTCAAACAGAGCAAATTTGAATGCATGTGACCACTTCAGGAGATTCAGTAGTCATACAAGTTGGGGCCTAGCTGACCAAACACAGATCTGGAAAAAAATCAACAACATGTGTTTATGTAGCACTGCATTTAAAGATCTGTGAAATGTTTAACAAATATTCTCTCATTTGAGCCTCACAACAAACCTGAAGAGGAAGGTGCTATGATTATCCCTATTTCACAGATAAGGAAAAATGCTGCAGAGAGAGGTGAAGTGATTTGACCAAGGTCACACAACTGCTAAATGTCTGAAGGCAAATTTGAACTCAGGTCTTACTGACTCTAAGTCCAGGGTTTTCTCCAGTATGTCACCACTGTGCTGACCACTGGTGATAGTGGTGATGATAATAATAATAGATGGCATTTCTATATGGTCCACTATGTGCCTGTCACTATACTAAGAACTTTACAAATATTAGCTCATTTTTCCCTCACAACAACCCTGGTAAGTAAGTGGTATCATTATCTCCATTTTAAAGATGAGGAAACCTCATGATAAGAAAGATTAAGTGACTTAACCAGGGGTACACAGCTAGTAAGCATTTGAAGCAAGATTGGAACAGTGTTTTCCCAACCCGTCTGTCCACTATACCATCTAGCTGTCTCATTAAAAAAAAAGACAAACCAAAAGACAGCTACTGATGCTTTTTAAAGGTGGCAATAGACATGTTTGGACAACGTTATTTTGCTGGCATCATGCACTTGATAAGTCTTGCTCTTTTTGCTCTGTATCAAATGCATGGGGACCAGAGGACATAAGCAAGGTAGATCAGTAATCTTTCAATGTTTTCTGAGAGGGAACACCCAAAACTTACATTGCTCTGTGTTTGCCACTTTAAATATAACAAATCTGTATCAGGATGTTTAGAGTTAAAAAAAACTAAGTCAGCTATATTTATGTTCAAGAAGTAATGTTATATTAAAGTGGAACTCTGATGATTCTTGAACATGGAAAAGACAGCCACATAGTGAACAAATGAATCCATTATGGGAATGCTTTTGCAGCAGCAGCAAATGAATTCATAATGACGCCACATTTAAAAGCCAATGAAACGCAAATATATCAGTGTCACAAAGTCTGGACGCTCATCATTTACTTTATCTTTATACTATGAACCACTTTTCAAAGTATTTATTTGGAAATCAAGTTTGATAATTATAAATGGAGTCACATGTAAATCTGAAAGACAGAGATGATCAATTTCATGGATTGGTCATGGCAAAAATGGAAAATTTCACAGTAAGCTGCAGAAGAATAATCAGATACACAATCACAAATAAAGCCAATTTTGCTGCTAAGTCAATTAGATTTCAGAGTTCACAATGAACACTACAGTTATCACAATGTTTGGAAACAAGCTCAGGATTGTTGTATACTAAAGCAGAGTCTAAACATCTTTTCTCCAAGCAAAGGAACGTTGCTCCCTCCGGGCTTCCAATAATTTCAAAGTTTTGTCATAGCTGGTTTTGAATTTTGAGATTGTAGAAAAATCAGCACTTGATCAATATGCTCTATTGGGGGAATTTCTTAGATGAGATGTCACCAGTCACTTTAAGCAACTTCATGGGCAACACATTTTATGGAAAAATATTGCATCAAATTACAATTAAAATTTATAGAAGCATGAACCTATTTTTTCTTATCTAACAGGCAGAGGGCCTCATAAGGTTTTTCTTAATCCAGTGCAAACATGGCATTTTAAATGGTAAAACCTAGGAGAGTCAGACTTGAGAGTAGAGAGAGCTGAAGAGAGATGTGCCTTTCACACATAAGCTCCCCTTCATCCAAATGTTTGCTAGGAATTCTCTTAAAGAGCAGCCTTGTCTGCCCATTCAAAAGCACTCCTTCCTGAACCTAGACAGTCTTTAGATATTAAAATCTCTGTCTTTGCCTAAGAAAGAAGTTTTTAAAATTTAGAAAGAGAAAAGGTCAATAAGAAAAACCTGAAATATTATGAGGGGCATTCTGGTTCATTTAAGAATGGCCTGCCATAACACAGACTCTGAGAGCTTGTAAGTTCTCCAGCCACAGGAAACACTGTGACAGGTCACTTGCTTGCCAATTAAATCCTCAAGAGAACAAGAACAGAATAGGGCTAATTACTGATAATATAATTTGACCTATTGTTTACACAGTAGGAAATTAGGATCTTGAAAAAATTATTTCATCCAGAGACATTCTTTCTAAACAAACAAACAAAAAAGCTATCTTTCTACAGTAATATTCCAAAATAGAGCTCATTCGTTTCCAATTTCTGACAAAATATGACAAGAGGATTAAGAAAAAAAAGGTTTTGATTACTGCTTGAGTGCTCAAAGTTCAGAGTCAAGGCAAATTTCTGTAGGAAAAGAAGTGACTATATTATCACTGCCATCACATAAACCAACTACCTTGAGCACAAGTACATTTAATAAAGAAAAACAGAAGCTGTAACTGGAGAGTCATTGCTTATGGTTGAGTCACACCAATATTTCAGAAATGACTATGAGCTAAATTAATTTTCAAATTTATTGCTATACCAATCACACTGCCAAGAGAATACTTTATAGAGCTAGACAAAATAGAGACAAAACTGATTTGGAATAACAAAAGTTCTAGACCCTGAAAGGAAATAATAAAGAAAAAGTAAGGGGCAGCTAGGTGGTGCAGTGAATAGAGCACGGGCCCTGGAGTCAGGAGGACCTGAGTTCAAATTTGACCTCAGACACTTAATACAAAAAACTAGCTGTGTGACCTTTGGCAAGTCACTTAACCCTAACTGCCCTCAAAAAGAAAAAAAAGAATGAAGGGAAAAACATTTCTGAACTTCAAATTATATTATAAAGTAATAATCATCAAAACTTTTTGGAACTAGTTTAAAAATGGAAAAGTAGATCAGTAGAACTGATGAGATAAGCAAGCATCAAAAATCATTGCACTGAATAACCCAGTATTAGATAAACTAGGAACATAAACTAGATGAAGATGAACATCCTATTTAACAAGAACTATGGGAAAAATAAAAAGCAATTTGGCAGCAATTAGGTTTAGACCAACATCTTACATCATATACCAAAATAAATTCAAAAGAGATAGGCAACCTAAATTACCTCATTAAAAAAAATTCACAAGGGAATAAGGATCACATTTACAGCTTTGATTAAGGGAAGAGTTCTTTTTTTAAAAAAGAGGAGGAAATCATTAAACATAAGAAAGGCAACTTCAATTATGTGAAACTGACAAGTTTTTGCACAACAAAAAATCAACTCAACAAGGACAAAAAAGAATGTGTTAAAATGGAGAATAAAATTATTTGCATAAAATATCACTTATAATAAAGATTATAAGGAACTGATAAGTCCATAAGACTAAAAGCCATTGCGCCAATCACTGAAGGACAACTCAGGGGTCATGAGCCTGGGTGACTGGAAGGATGGTGATCCCAAGACCCTCTTCTGGAAATCAAAAGAATTAAGGTCTCAAAGTCTACTAATAGTTGTATTTATCCATAATTTTAAAAAGCAGGGATCTGGAAATTGTCCTGTTGATGTGGTAGATAGAACTGTCCAGTACAGACTGGAAATTTTTCATGGGATGGTAGGTCATTTTTGTATCCCAAGGATGTAACACAAGAGCAATGCTGTGCAAGAGAGCAGCATAGCATTACAGAGGGAATAATAGATTTGAGGTCAGAGGGAATGGGCTCAAACTATGGCTCTCTGTTTACTGTAACCATGAGCAAGGTGATTTCCTCCACTGTAAAATAAGGGTTTTGTAACAGATTATCTGAAATACCAGTAACAGGATCATAGCTTTAGAGCTGGAAGGGCCATAAGAGGCCATCTATGATAACCCTCTTATTTTAAAGGGGCCCAGTGAAATTAACACAGTTATTCACAGTCAAACAGGGAGTGACAAAAGGAGCCTTTGAGACCAATGACTCCAAATCCAGTATTCCTTTCACTGTACTACAGTTACTCTCTTTCAAAAATCCTTTCAAGCCCAAAGCCTTATGTTATATGTGTGTTTGAACTGAAAGTGAAAAATTTTTGGAGAGGTCTGGATTTTCTAGTCTTGCCAACTGCCCTGAAGAAATATTGCAGATAATCTCAAATCTCTATTTCATGGTATGCTTTGGCTTCCCCACTCAAACACATTATTGTTTTTTGGAGGATCCTATCACTTACTTGGGGAGTTTCTCCAACTGTAAAAATAATACCACAGGCCACCTGCCATCTCATTTTGAAAGCAACACAATCATATGCAACATCTGGGTAGAATGCACAAATGAGGAATAGCTTCTAAAACTACAAAAAAAACTAATACTGAAGACTAATGCAAGTTTTACCATTGAAATGATGAAATCACAGAGGAGGAGAATTTTGTCCTTATTCCACATTTACCTTCTCCCAGAGTGATCTATGTTGGATCATTCACTAAGCTCGTGGTTGTTGTCATTTTTCAGTCATGTCTGATTCTTCTGTGATTGGGGTTTTCTTCACACAGATACTGGGGTCGTTTGTCATTTCCTTCTCTAGCTCATTTTACAGATGAGGAACTGAAGCCAACAGGGTGACATAGCTAGTAGGTGTCCAAGGTCAGATTTAAACTCAGGAAGAGGAGTCTTCCTGACTCCAGGCCCAACATTCTATCCACTGTCCCACCTAGCTGCCCCATTCACTAAATAATTAAGGATTTTCTTGCTTTTCAGAGAAAATAACCTGGCCTTCAGAAACATAGAGAACAATAAGCAGCTAATTTTATAGTTGGCATATGTGTTCTGAGAGCTAGATGAAGTACAAAGCATATCAACAAGTGAGGTTTTGGGGGTTCTCTCTCTCTCCATGTTTCCTAAAAATTTTGAGACAAAGTATGCAGAAGTTCCCCATTATCTGAGAGCCCTTACTTCGCCTGTCAGTCTAACACTCTTCTAACATTATGATAGCTCTAGGTAGGTGAACTACAAGTACTTCCAAATATTAGCGCCACACAGAAGGTGTTATGGAAGCTTTATTCAAATGCCACCCCGAAGTTTACATTGACTACTCTAAACACTCGTTAGTCATCAACGTGACAGTCTACTCCAAGCCGAGGGAGCCAAATGTTCCCAATCTGAATAGCAGGGGTGTTGTCAAACAATGCAGTGTGCACCCACAGAAACATAGAATTGTTCCCTGACTCCCTCTGGGAACAAGGACCATAATTTCCACATGATTAACCTTGGATTGCTTACCATCAATTGAGAACACCTTCCTCCCATCCATCTCTGAACAGCAGCTCACTGTCAGTGTGTATCACTGTGATAGTAATGGCAATTAAAGATTCCCCTGTATTGGCTTGGTTTTCAAATTGATTGTATTAAAACCCAGAGTTTGTTAATCCCACCTGTGGGATGGGCTTGTTGATGTGAAAAGAAAGTCCTGAACTGGGAGGAGCTGGTGACGTAGATTTGGAGAGACACTGGAGAGAGGCGGAAGATCTTTTTTGGAAGCAGCACCTCGTGGAGAGAGAGAGAGACTAAGAGGATTGCTGGTGGCCGCTTTGAATTGCCCTGGACTTTTGAGACCTGCCCCCTGAGCTGCCAAGGACTGAGGAGACATGGCTGTTTTGCTGGTACTTTGTCTGTCTGTTTTGATGTTATTTTGCCAGATTTGTCCACTGGTGAAAGACTGTCCTGTTGAAGAAGTCCTGGAACCTGGCATTTGGTCAAGAAGGCCTGAGACTGTCCTGCAGACAGAGAGTGAATACTGTCCACTGGTGAGGGACAGTACTGTTGTTGCAGGGGTCTGGAGACTGTCCTGCAGACAGAATGAATACTGTCCACTGGTGAGGGACAGTACTGTTGTTGCAGGGGTCTGGGAGCCTTTCTGTTGGTTCAGAAGCCCTGAAGAAGGATTTTCTTGTTGTATGTTTACAGAAATCCTGGGAGAGGGCTTTGCTAATGTGTTCAGGGGTTCTAGGGCTGTTCTACAGACAGAGGATAAATTCATGAAGGGACTGGCAATGTATCTTATGGCCTTGCTAAGCCTTGTCTCTCCAGGAACTAAGATTGCTGAGAACTTGCCTCGTGTCAAGATGAAGAAAAGACCTCCATTTGGGTATTAAGTGCTGTGTTTAAACTTGATGTAACTCTGGGGTAGATTCAATTGTGATCCAGGGGTGGGGAACTTTTGACCTTTTTGTGTTCTATGGTTGAGCAAATGAATGTATTTTACTTATGTTTGGAAACTAATCTCCATTTGAGAAGAGGGGCTTTGTGGTGGACTTAATTAAGGTATAGCCTAGGGGTGGAGAAGTATTTAGAACAGAGACTTTGTAATTGATTGAATGATTGGAAGGTCCTGGGGTGGAGTAGTCCTTGGAGATTATTTAATCATACTTAGTAAATACTGTATTTTGAATGATGTCATGTTTTGATCTTCTCTGTTCTGGGTTTGTTACTGAATAAAATAGAGAGCACCTATGCTGGTATTTTGAACCTGGGAAGTTGCCTTTCCTTGGCATTACATTACAATCACTCAGAAAATACCTGACTTTTTCCATAATTACTTGAAAATTATGCCCAGAGACATAGTGAGCTTGCAGCGATGTGGACAGAGGTATCAAAAAGTTCAAATTCTTAACAGAGTGCACATTTCTCCAAGAGCCATAGAGCAAACACTTACTCAGTTTTATTAGCTGCTGAAAATTGAATTCATATCACTTATTTCACAATAAACTCCAAGCTTCCATAAATATATCTAATTACACAGCTATTTAATAATCTTTAAGACTATACCTCCACTGTAGCACTCACGGATGCAATTTGAAATCACTAATTGGCTTCCCATGAGAGTTAGTGCTACTGTTGCAGCTGCACACTTCCGTTTACTTCTCTCCTAAGGGGAGTGGGGGGGGGGGGGAACCACATCTGTAAACATTTTCAAAGTCTAAAGCACAAGGCAAAGGCATTAGCTACATTATTATCTATTCCGAGCACATGGCTTAACATTTGTTTATGCAAACCATATAATTGGAAACTCTGTCCATTTTCTGCTTGTGCTAAATATTCTGTGTATAAATACTTTTTCATAGTAGATAAAGAAGGTTTTTATTTAGGTCTTATCACCTTCATATTACATATTCATTGATTTCGAAAATGCCTTAAAGAGCTCCAGAGCTGTGAAACACTCTGAATTTCGTTTTGGCACCTTGGTATTCAATTTGCATATCAGGTCACGCACTGCTTGACATACATGCAGAATAACACTGTGGCTATTTTATTACAAGCCACAAAAGAGATTTGGAAACTGCACACAGCATCAAAAATAGATGAAAATGGATAAAAGATCCAAGAGGAAGCCACATTTTTTTTATTGTTTTGTGATGCCTAAAGCTATTTAGATGTTCTAGTCAATAAACAAAAGTTAGGCTAACAATTTTGAGGCTTCTTGGTTTTATATAGTAATTGTTCAAGGTTAGCACAATGCATCTCTACCACATGTGGAATCAGTTCTGTCTAACTCGAATTCAATCTTTACTCCCCTGTGCTACATTGGCTATGATTACATTGCCACGTGAAAGTCTGCTGTTGTCGTAATTAAACTGGGGTTTGGTTGGGAGAGAGTCAACATTAGTTCATTGGAGAGTTGGCATTCATTAAACGTGCATAAACATCCCTTTGCAAATCCCCTGTCAGGGTGTTTTATGTTCAAGTACATATAAAAGGTAGTTCGTATCGAATGACATAACTTGTATTTCATGACCAATGAGTCACCTCCACTGCTCATTCCCAAATGTCTTTCAAGCATATCTACAATCGAGAGTCTTATGCTACAATTGGCTGTAGTATTCAGATATCTACACAACTTATTGATTGAATGACTTAAGTGAGCTAGTTAACGCGTCACAAAATTGTTTATTAAAATTATGAGTCTATAATGATCAAGGCACTTGAGCTGTCTCCTTTTATATAAAAAGAGGGATTCTCAGCTTTCTCATCTATGAAGAAGATTCACTGTGACTAGGCCATGCCCAAACCATGGGTTATTCAAATACATCAGGCTACATCTACAAAGGATGCTGTTGGGATCATTTACATTATTAAAATAAGTTTCCTCGAGATTTTGTTGTTAAAGAATGGCTTAATTTAAAAAAAAAAACTTTTACAATTTTAACAACAGGTAAATATTGTGAACTTTTAAGGAATTGACGATTCATTTAAAATATGAGAAGATACATTCATCATCATAAAGAATCACTGATTCTACCAAAAGTTTAAAAAAAAAACCCTATAACTGTGGTGTTTAAGTATTTTGTCTGTTGAACGGAGGCTGTGCCTACAGGGTTTTTTCTGGGTTACTGAAGAAAAACTGGATCTAATTCCCATCATTCCTACCAAGCTTGTTGAAGGGAAGAGGTAGGAACCACAAAAAATTGGTAATGTGCTTCAAAATTGCACCTGGTCAGTAAATCAAGACCAGCATTAGCCCTAAAAATTACTTCCACAATTAGGCAGGAAACATCAAACAGCCTAATCCCTCCTTTGGGATCCTTGTAGGGATACCCTTATGTTCACAAAAGTAGACATTAAAAGTTATTTTATAAAATAGGCATCCTGGAGACCTAGAGTAGGATATGTTTAGAGTACAATGGATTTTGAATACTCTTTCATTAAACAAATATTTATTGTTTATTACTTTTGTGTGTCAGGCGCTGTCCTAGGTACTTTGTAGAGACACAGGTATACATGAGACAGCCTTTGTCTTACAATCTAGGTTGGGAGATCAGACATACACAGATGTGTAAGAGCTGCTAGGAGACTCCTTTGCTTTCCTTCTCTAAGACTACATCTGCCATTGGGTTCTAAAGATGAGCCCTAGAGATTTTCCCAGGATTGAGGAGGACCATGGAGGACCATGAGCTTCTTATAGGTAGATCTTCTCTCATGCTCTTGTCTTTCCACACAAGTTTCCTGGTCACTCACTGTTCTGCTTCCATATATATTTCTTTTCTGACTGGTAGTAAGATAACCAGATCCTTGTGTGTATGAGAATGTTCCTTGTGATTTGTTTTGCTATGCCATTGTATTGCATAATATATTACACTGTAATGAAATGAGCACTGGTTTTTAAACCACAAAGGGGAAATATAATATTGAAGACCAACCCAAATTTTACCACTGAAATGATCCAGGAGTGGAATTTTATCTTTATTCCACATTTACCTTCTCCTAGAGTGATCTGTGATCATTCACTAAGTTTGTGGTTGTTCAGTCATGTCCAATTCTTCATGACCCCATTTGGGTTTTTCTTGGCAAAGATACTGGAATAGATTGCCATTTCCTTCCCCAGCTCACTTTACATTTTTATTAATTACAATGATGGCAAACTTTCACGTGGCGATGTAATCCTAGCCAACTTAGCACAGGGGAGTAAAGATTGAACTTCTGACTAATTCGAAACTAACTCCACGTGTGGTAGAGAAGCATTGTGTTAACCTTGAATAAGTATAATATAAAACCAAGCAGCCTCAAAATTGCTGGGCCAATTTTTATTGATTAGAACACTTAAATAGCTTTAGGCATCACAAACCGTGTTATCAGTCTCGTGTTTCATAACCAACAACAGTTGGCATGAGTAGACATATCAGTCTACTCATTTCA
Source organism: Petaurus breviceps papuanus (assembly GCF_028583685.1). NCBI lineage: Eukaryota > Metazoa > Chordata > Mammalia > Diprotodontia > Petauridae > Petaurus > Petaurus breviceps. The sequence continues at coordinate 767,731 of NW_027187290.1, forward strand.
TTACAAATCATGTTAAGCCATTTAACTGATAATTTAATTTTACTTTGAACTAGTATGACCTCTAGCTGCTCTGATAAAAGACATAGATAGGTAGGACCTCATGAGAAACTATGGTTTTTGAATGGATGCTATGCCTTGATCCTGGTGGAGCTTTCTGGGATCCAGCGTTGAGAGAGGCCTGGGCTACATTAATTAGGGGCAGTGATTCTGAAGCCTTTTAGATTTGTGCCATTAAATATTAGCAGTCTGATTTTATATCACAACCCCTCCCTAAAGCTGCCATTTGATATGGATTTATACAGTTTAAATGAAAGTGAATTAATTTAATTTTGAGAAGTTTGTGATACCACTTGAAATAATTAGGGGCATGAGGTGGGCTGTAGAGAAGTATCCTCAAAGCAGGGCCAGAAAACTTTTTTGTTTCAAAAAGGCTTTTTGATTATCTTGCCCAGTCACATTATAACTTTCTACAATATAGCCCCTCTGGGGATCTAGAAGAAATGGGAATTGTAGTTAGTACACAGAAGAGAATAGAAGTCCAATCCTCTTATAAGGCACCACTAAAAACAAAATACTGGCAAGCCTCCAATAACTGTCCAGTTCTTTGGGGGCAATATTCAAAACATAAAAATTCTGGTGTATGAAAGATATTTTACTGGTCTATGGGAGTTTACTATAATGAGATTTGACCTAAGGTTCAGTACTCTGATGCAGGCCTGACTAGTTCAAAGCAGCCTCACACTTCTACTAAACAAAAGGTCTTTTTATAGAGCAAGTCTATTTCCCAATCTGATTGACTGCTGACAATTGAATCAGCATGCTTTCCTTTTATAAACAATATACTGATTATTATCATCTTTGAAAGCAATCACCGAAGTTCAGTACTTACTCCTAACCAGAACTGTTCTCTCTAGAGCAGGCTTACAAAAAATATATAGAACAAATTGGCTGAAAGCTTTACTAGAGACCACCATGCTAAATTCCCACATCCTTAGCAGTTTGTAAAAATGTTTAATTTATGTTTATGTAGTCTTATTCAAAATGTTCCTTAACAGCCTGTGGGGACCTGGTAATAGGAGCTTTTTTCTTTTTTATGTTTATTAGCTACATTAATGACTGTTTCTGCAATTCTACTACAAAGACTTGCGTTAATGAATGGCAATTAATTCTGAAATGATTTTAAACAAAGGGTGATGAGAATAACCAATCAACCCTGACTGTGGAAAGCGCAGGCAAGCTGTTGTGACCTCCATTTCTTGCATTGATTATACACTGCCAGATAGCATCAGACCTACCTCTAGATTTCATATACGGTTTGCAATGTTTCTCACCCAAAGGGATCTTGTTCATTTTATACTATGATAAATCATCTACTTTCTGGATAGGTAGCAGTAGCACATCTGCATTTCCTCTCTACCTGTATGGGTTCAAAGATGGGCCAAGGTATTCAAACAGCCTTAAAGTCAGAGTTTTAGTCCAGATGGGATAGAAGGAGAAATTTGGGAGGCAGCTAATTGTGGGATGGCTATGTGCTACACCTGATATGTGAAGAGCCTCCCTCTTTCTGGGACAAAGTGGAAGAGGATGGCTATTTCTCTCTTCCTTTGACCCTCCAGGTAGCATTCTGTAATGCCGGTATTTCCTTGAAGGATGGAGGGAGAGATAGCCTTGCTCCCACTCAGCAGAAACAGTGATTTGCCAGGCACAAAGAACTGAAACACGTGCCTTGCCTAGGCAAGCCGGAACCTGGGATTGGGGCCATCTCTTTTGTGTTTGGTCTTTCATGATCTGAGGTGAATGGACATCAATCACAAGATACATCTAGGTCTGGAGGTCATCTTATGAATTTAAGAGATTCAGGGGTGGAAGGCCTACAGGATGGAGAAGTTTCTGCTTCGAAGAAATCACAACAGCGAAGTTAAGGTCCTGCATCAAAGAAGATATCACTAACAGGAGGAGTATACCCCCTGACCTTTGCCATAAGATATGGCTTTGGAGGGAGCCACAGTAGGGCTAAGGTGAAATGTCAAATACCTCATCCGCATTCCATGTTTGGATGGTCTTAAGCCTCAGTCTCCCAATAGAATATGACCAGAACCAGCAGTGCTGCTTGTTTACTGGGATTCAGTGTTTGGTGTTCAGCATTTCTTTTGGTCTATACTTGATTCGTACACTACCATGAATGTCTATCTTACTTTTTCCCTCTTCCCCTCCTCTGGTACTCCTGGGAAGACCCTAATATGTGCCAAAATTTAGGCCTTAAGGAATTTTCCCCAGTGTGACCATGTAGAGAGTCAAAAAGTATGAGAAAAAGAAGGCTAATACCTCCCATCAGAAACTAGATTCCCCAAGGATTGAACCCAGAGGAGAGTGGGCCCTTTAGCGGAAAAGGCAGTTGATGTAGTACACCAGGTCCTGTGCCCAACAACGGTTACTGGGAGATATGTATCATATATGAGTGAAACAGTGATAGAGGCAAAGGGAAATAACTTAATTCAAAAGGGTAGGGAGGTCGCAGATAAATGTCAAGTAGACTCAGATCCAGTATGTGCAAAGACTAGTGACAAATGGGAAGGTAATAAAAAGGCTTTCCAAAAAGTCATGTTGGGGAGCAAGCAGAAGATCCCAAAACCACATGGCGTGGACAAGAATATAATGGAAGAATGACGAAATGTATAACTTTGTAACTCTTACTAGCTTCTATTTTTCTCCATTAAGGGAAATGCTCTTAAGGCTAGGAAAAGTGGAACAAAAAGTGGTTAACAGGGAACTGAAACCCCAGATGATTAAGGACACATAGCTGCCCTCCATGAGCCCAAGTCACTGGAACTGTACTTGCTGCTTTACAGAATATAGAAATCACTTGCAAGTGGGATTGCTCTCAACGCTCTTGATGAACCCTGAAGTGATTCCAGTCACTGGAAAAAGTGCCATAGCACTAGACCTGTCTTAATTTTCAAACAGGCAAGAAGGAAGAGTTTTTCAAATTACAGGCCATGGAGTTGGATATCAATTCCCAGAAAAAAAAATTTAAGAGGTATTTTTAGCTGAATGGTTTTTGAGCACTGATAGAGAAGGCAATCATGATGAGTCATCATTGATGAATCACCAGTGAGTCAGGTGACAGGGTCAATTGACTGATGGATAAAAGGCAACAGATGTAGTATATTCAGATTTCAGAAAAGAATTTGACAAGCAGTCTCACAATATCCTTTTGAACAAGACACAGCAACGTGGACTGGATGATCATAAAGTTAGGAAGGTTTGGACCTTGAAGACTAACTAGAACCCAAGAGTAGAAATGTATCAGTGGTTTAGGTCACCTTAACTTAAATAGAAATGAAGGCCATGAAATCATACAACATCTCCATCATCTGGGTCTTGCTTACCTGGAGTATTTCAATAGCTACTTATCTGATCTCCCTGTCACCCATTTCTCCCCTCTCTTATCCAACCAGGCTACAGCTTCCACAATAATTTTCCTGATGAAAAGGTCTGGCTATGTTGTTGTTATTCAGCTACATTCAACTGTCCATGGAGCTGTCTCAGCAAAGATTCTGGAGTGGTTTGCCATTTCCTTCTCCAGTGGATTAAGGCAAACAGAGGTTAAGTGACTTGCCCAGGGTCACAGAGCCAGTAAGTCTAAAGCCATATTTGAACTCAGGTTTTCCTGACCCCAGGCCCAGCACTCTAGCCACTGAGTCAACTAGCTGACCCCAACTATGTCATTATCGTGATCCAAAACCCTATCACCCCTACTAGCAAACATCAATTCCTCAGCTTGATATTTAAGGACTTTTACAAACAAGTTCCAACCTAATTTATCAGGCTTACTTCATGCTAATCCATCTCATTCATTCTCCATTTATGCCAAGTCAGACTTTGAGTTTAGCCCTCATCTTGTCCTGCTGTCTCCTATCTCTAGATGTACGCTAACAATGACTAGAAAATACTTCTTCCTCGCCTCTGTTTGTTGAAATCCCTAACAGATTTTTTTTTTCTGGGCAATGAAAGGTGAGCCCCCCTTATGATGTACTTCTGTGTCCCCTAAGTCCCTATTCATTCTCCTCTAACTTCATTCTGTACCTATCATACCCTTCCTTTTGGTCTGTATCTCCATTATCCAGCACGATGACCCTAATCCTTGCACAGAAGAATGGAATGGAATCTAGCCTATTATTCCATCAGCACCATTCAAATATTTCTAGCACTGTTACCTACATTGTCCACTGGTTTGAATGTTTCTTTTCCAAAGGCCTCAATGGGATGCCAAGCTAGTAACTCTTTTACTTTTAGCTACTGGTCATTGTTCTTCAACGTTGTTCTCCCACTGAAGCCCTTTCCATGGTCTGATTTAGATAGCAATCTAGCAGAACACTTTTTATTTTCCATGATTCTTGTAAAGGGAAAGGTGACTCACATTAGACTTGATTCTAATCAGAGTTTTAGCACAGTTCATTTGAACTTAAGCACCTAGAGAAGCATCTCTCTGAAAAGACTTCTAGACTCCTCTGAGTTAGTCTACTTGAAGTACAACATCAAGGCCAACCCCCTTTTTTCACTACGCCTGCTTTCCCATCAATATCTCCTCCCATTTAACAGCTGGGGTGTTAAATACTGATACTATCCACCAACTACAGAGAGTACGGAGAATGCCCGGAGAAGAGTAGACTGCATCTATGATAGCTAGAAAGAGTCAGACATTCAGGAAAAGGAAGACATTTCCCTTTTGAGCTTATCATAAAACAATATTAATTTTCAATGACCTGATGTTTTTCTTCACCAAATCAATGTAAGCACATTTCCCACTTGAACTACTGGCATTCTGATATTGTCAATTGATACTTGCTCACTTAGGCTCACTTTCCAATTTAGGTGCTCAGCTCCTACAGAGGTAAGCTCCAGTGAGTGGGTAGGTGGTCCTAGACCCATTTGGGTTAAGTGTTTATTTGGAGCAGCTACAAGGATTCATGTTACCTATGGGGGGCAACTGGCCCTGGGTCCGTTTTCACCTCATCAATACGATCCCATCAAAGGAATGCATAAACACTTTCACAAGTTTCAAAGGCCAACAAAAAGTCAGTTATCAAAAAACCAGGGGCCTTAATACAGGCACAAAGCCCCCTGTGAGTGCTCCCAGTTCCTATGCAAAAATAGAAGACAAATTTTAACTACAAAGGGCTAAAGCATGTGGTGCCACTACTTAGTAAACAGTCTTCTCTTTCCTTCTTCCTTTTTTCCCTCCCTCCTGCCTCTCCTGTGGTGTAAGGGAGAAAGTCTGAAAAGGCTGTGAACAAAGGTCACAGCTTGCAAAAACACAAGGGTGACATAAGTAACAGTGACTGAGGCTTTGCTATATACCACCACACCTCCCCAGCTCATGCCAACTCATAGAAACCACCAGAAAAATATGGCCAGGACCCCTTCGGTCCAACTTTGCCCATCCTCTACAATGAGGAAAAGAGGCCAAAGGAAAAGACAAGTACAGGCCAGGTCTTACTTTTGACTATGCCCAAAGTGGGCAGACCCTTAAGCAACGTTTCTGGTAAGAGCAGGCATTCTCCCTCTACCCCCATCCCCCAAAGTACAATGTCCTCACAGAGATAAGCTGATCCAATAGAATGAGCACTGGCTTTAAAGTCAGAGGCCCTGGGTTCAAACACTGACTTTCCTACTTATGACCTATGTGACCTTGGGATAGTTTACTTTACCTCTCTGGGCCTTAGTATGTCATAAGGGGGTTGGACTAAATGGCCTCTGAGGTCTCTTCCTGCCCTCAATCTGTGATCCTATCTAGGATCCAAACCAAACAAAGCTAAAGGCACCATGCATGGTATAGTGGGGAAAAGGAATGGAGTAGAGATGAGAAAATTCTGGGCTTCTAGCCCCTGCTCTGCTTCTTAGTGATGATGAGACCCTGGACAAGCCAGTACCTGTCCTGAATACCTCAGAGAGATAATATATGCAAAAGGGTTTTGAAGAATTAAAAAAGGAAATAACATTTAACACAGTAAAGACGTTTTCATGGCACTTCATCTTCACTGTAAAGAGATAAAGGAACCGTAGTCCAAGTCCTTGGATCTAGTTCCTTGCTGTGGAATACTTGTCTGATGTGCCATTCTGACACTCAAGCCCCTGGTTTCCCATCGAGTTATTGCCATCTCTAGCTCCTAAACAATACATTAACAGACTTTTCAGTACCCTGTAGGCAGTGTGGCAGAAGAGAAAAAAACGGGGTTAGATTTCTGCTCAGAAAACCTGGTCTCTCACCCTGTCCCGGCACTGCCTGGCTACGCAACCCTGCATGGGACTCAGCTTCCTCATCTATTATAACAAAGGGTTTGGACTCAACTTCCAGCCAGTTGTAAACCATACCTGCTGTGCCCCTGCCCCAGAGGCTCAGGAAAGCCCAGGCTCTTTGCTTTCACCAGGTGGGGTCCCCAGCAGGTGCTGTCTCTCATTCCTCACGGAGGAACCGAGAAGGAAAAAGCACTTAGCCAAAGTACAAGAGACACATTTATTAAGTGCTGGCTAAGTGCTAGGAAAATAAAAAGGTAAGCTAAGACCTGGTCCCTGCCCTCAAGGGGCTAGGTATTGTTGCCCTTAAGTCGTTTTCACTTGTATCTGACTCTCCATGACCCCATCTGGGGTTTTCTTGGCAAAGGTATTGGAATGGTTTGTCATTTCCTTCTCCAGTTCATTTTACCAATGAGGAAACTGAGGTAAAACAGGGTGAAGTGACTTGCCCAGGGTCAGCCACACAGAGTCAGCTAGTCAGTGTCTGAGGCCCAATTTGAATTTAAGATGAGTCTTTGTAACTCCAGGCCTGTCACTGTTTCCACTGCACCACCTAGCTGCCTGCTAACAGTTCACTATAAGATACCAACACATGTGCATAGAACACAGGACGTTACAAGACAATTATGAGGAGCTGCTCTCGTCGGCTCTCCTACCAGTCTGACCATTTCTCCTCATTCTCCATTGCTGGATACTCACGTCTCTATGCAGGCTATGGGCCCTCTTCTCTCTTTAAAACCTGTCTTAGTGATCTCAACAGCTCCCATGGGATCTGCCCTCATCCCTCTGAAGATGATTCCCCAGTTTTCCATTTCTAGGCCTACTATCTCTCTCAAGCTCCAGAAGCCTGCTGGACATCACCACCTGTATGTCCTCTAGGTATCTCAAACTCATCACATCCAAAATGGACCTCATTAAACCTAGCCGCACCTCCATGATTTCCTGTGCTTTGCTAGTAATTAAAGATAGCAGCTTAAGAATCATACTCAACCCTTCCCTCTCCCTCATCCCCCACAACCAATCAATAGCCATGTCTTGTCAATTTGCCCTCCACCACATTTCTTTTATCTGTCCCTTCTCTCTACCTAGGTCACTGCTCTAGGTCAGGTCCTACTGCCTCGCCCATATAAAGGTATCTGGACTTCTCTCCCCGCCTCCAGTCACTTCCTTTTCTAACTCATCCTCCATAGAGCAGTCAAAAATGAACTGCTTAAAGCATAGATCCAACTGTGTGATTTGCTGCTCCTTCAGCTTGGCATTTAAAGACCTTCCTAGCCTATCTCCCATCCATCTTTATCTCCAGGCTTATTTCACATTGTTCCCCTTGGAGCATATCACATTCCAGGCAAATTGGGCTGTCATTCCATGAATTCAGCATTCCATCTCTAGCCTCCCTGCTTTTGAACAGGCACTGCTGGATGCCTAGGTTGCAGTCCCTTTTCATCTTAGCCTCTGATCATTTGATTTCTTCAAGACTCACTCAAGTGCTATTTTCTAGGGGAATTCTTTTGTGACCACTCTACTCTCTCCTAGATAGCTAGATGGCACCAGATGCTAGGCCTGGAGTCAAGAAGACCTGAGTTCACATCTAGCCTCACCCACTTTTTAGCTGTGTGACCCCAAGCAAGTCATTTAACCTCCTCCTGCCTCAGTTTCCTCAACTGTAAAATGGCAATAATAACAGTATTTACCTCACAGGATTGTTGTGAGGATCAAATGAAATATTTGGAAAGCATTGAGCATATTACCTGCCATGCAATGGGTGCATAAGAAAAGCATTTTTTTCTTTCCCTTTAAATTATCTTGGACTTATTAACATGAGTAAAGCTGGTAACCCACAGAAGAATGGAAACTCCCCGAAAACAGGGACTCCTTTTTCCCTTGGATATGTGTATCCTCAGCATTGGGCATAGTACTTTGCACAGAGTAGGCACTTAAAATGCTCACTAAATTGAAAGATTCAATTTAATAATCACCAAAACCCTTTAAAGTAGATGGGGCTGGCATTACTAGCTCCTCAGATGATGAGACTGTGGCTCTCAGAGGTACAGGAATTTGTTGGGGTTCATACAGTCAATGAATGAGGGGCGGGGAGCTGGGCCTTAAAAACAGGCATCCTCATTACAAGTCCAGGGCTCTCTCCTGACACCTTGCTGATTTCTTGTTCTATGTTGAAAAAGAAGAATGTAGCTCAACCTCTGATGACAACACATACAGAGAAGCTAAGGAACTGGTAAAACAACGCTAAAGGTCACCGACTTCGGGGCACTGAAACAAACGGCATTTAAGGGATTAAAATTCATCACGTAAGTCATTTCTCACCAAAAAAGTTACTATCTATCCCCAACAACATTAAAGACACTGGCCAAAAATGGACCTGCCTTCCTGTCTTCCTATTCTTCCTATGTTTTCAAACTGACATATTTCTTTTTTTCTTTTTCTTTGCTTTTTGGAGGGCAGTTGGGGTTAAGTGACTTGCCCAAGGTCACACGGCTAGTTTTTGTGTTAAGTGTCTGAGGCCGGATTTCAACTCAGGTCCTCCTGATTCCAGGATCAGTGCTCTATTCACTGCACTACCTAGCTGCCCCCTCAAACTGACATATTTCTTATGGTCAACAAAAGACAAGCCCCACTTATCTTTATCTGCATTTGTCCCATGACAAAATAATATAATAAAAGAGTGTCGCCTTCCCCCCTCCCCAAGAAGAGCAATGTTCACCATGATGACCAGGAGAAATATTTTCCTAGTTCTGATCAGTAAACTACTCACTGGGCCACCCTCTTTTACTTTCGAATGCCCTTATCTCTGATGAGCAAAGGATCATTTATAAGGAAATAAATAGAAATTCTTTGTAAGTTTAACACATGTATGTGTGAGTGTGCATACACACACACAGATATATATATGTATATATATGTATATATATATATATATATAATCTCATTTGATCCTTACAATAATCCTCTGAAGTAGGTCCTATAGTATTCTGCAAACTTTAAAGAACTATATAAATGCTAGGTATTATGATTATTTTTTTTTACCTAGGCACATAATACATTCAGGAGATAATAAATAACTAGGAAATGTCTGAAATGATTAATTGATGCTTCCATTAAGTATACATCTTGCCTTTCCACTTAAAAAAAAGATACAGAACAGGATCATTTTATTGCTTCTCTCCCTATGGATAGTGATTTTGTTGAGCCCAGGATTGTGCAAATTATTGTGTTCATGAAACCTATAACACCCTAATTTCTAATCATTTACTTACTTCAGAAGTCTCCTCCCCATGCATATTTAAAGTAAAAATCTGCATCAGTGGCATTAAGAATTTACTAAGTGTTAAAGCAAACCCTCCATTATGCTCCTCTGGTGAATTTGCAAGCCATATGATTCTAGGGTTTTACCCACCAGGGAGGGAAAGGGGTCAAAGCACAGAGAAAATAATATGAAATCACTTCAAAGTCACAATGCATAAGAACAAACATGTACTATCTGAACGGAAATTTTTTTAGATTGCCAATATCAATGAACATCAGTATCTATTGTTATAAGAGTCTTGACATCTCAGGTCTCTTGGATGTTTACATACCCAACTGAGAAACCAAAGTGCATTGATCTAGAAAGCAATCTGCTCTGTGGTTTTTATTTTTTTTTGCAAGATTCTTTTGCAAATAACTACTTAAATGAATAATTAAGAAGGCCATTCAAAATAAATATTAGTGTTCTCTTAAACCCTGTTCTCAAGTCATTTTTATGCCTTTAAATTTTAAAGGTAATGATGATCTCCACCTACTTGCCAAGAAAATGAACACTAATTCTCGGGATAAATAAAACTATAAAGACTCCTATGGACTGTGTAGACAAAAATGCATCAGGGCTTCAACAAAGCAGAAAGCATAGCACATTTTAGTTCAAACTCTTGAATCATCTTAATGAACAAAGGCATATTGGATACAAGGCTGGACTTGGGAAGCAGGAAGACCTGGTTTAAAATTCCATTTCAGACATCTGCTACTAAATGCTGGACCCAGGTAAATTACTTCATTCTCTCAATCATAGTGACTCAATCTGTACAACAGAGGTGATAATAGAAGAGCTTAAAAGACTGTTGTAAGGATTCAATGAGGAACTGTTCAAGGTATTTGCAAACTGCTATACAAATGTGAATTATTTATGACTACTATTATCACTACTACTATTGCCACAAAAATGTGATTTGAAAATGGAGGATCACAGGAATTTTTCTTTTCTTAATTCTAACTCAAGGGATACTGACTCCAGAGTGATCACATAGTTGGAGTTGGTTTCAGCAACACAACACACAACCCAAAATGGTCTTTGTGTGAGATATTGTTGAATAGTTGGGAAAGAATAAAGACATTCGTGCCTATCTACTTAAACACAGAATATATTCCATTGTAATTAAATCCCACTAAGGAAAACTGAGGTTTCTTCATTCATTTATTACCAAATCAATATGTATTTTAATGTTCCAAAGAATTACCAATTAAAGCACAGAAAAATCTACCCTGGATTTTGATTATCCCCACTGAACAACTGGAAGCAGCGCTAAATCATATACAGTATTGTTCCCAGCTTTCTTCTGAAGGTATTGGCATTACCTCTTTTGGTCTTCTAAAGCTCCAAATGCTAATTTCAGGGAGACCCAAATCTTACTGTACTTACATTTTCTTTCTTTTCTTCCTAGAAGGTAAAATGAACATGTTTATGTGGGAGGAATTCCTTTTTCTCACAAAGCCAAAATAAAGAAAAAAAACTTTTATTTATAAAAAGTGTTATTTTTAAATCCAGGGTAATATGCTTGCTGTCATCTACTAATCAAAGAGCTTTTAACCTACAGTGTAATATATGGGAAGGGACCAAGTTGTACATTCAACTTTCCATCATTTTATTAACAGGTTTAAAAAAAATGTCTAAATGAAAATATCACTGGTAGCTTTTAAGTACTTTTTCCAGTTTTGAAAGGACAATTTATTTCTATGAAGTTGCACAAAAAGAAAAAAGATATAAAGAAAACCCACAGGAGATCCTTAGGGTAGAGGCAATGATAAGGTGTCAATGGACTGTGACTCACTGGTAAAAGGGGTTGCTCCCATCAGTGAGACCATAGAGCCAAATATACAATACTCTACCTACTTGAAGAAGTATGCCAAAAGACTTGGATTTAGTCCCCACATCCACCAGTGACTAGCTACAAGCCTTGGGCAAATATGCTTCTCTGAAAATTCAGTTTTATCTAGAGCAAAATGGAGACATGACGCTCTAATGAGATCTGTACACATATCAGGTACAGAAATCCTACCCAACAGCTGAAAGTTTTACAGATACCAGAATTTTTCTTCAGGTCCAAGGAAAACTATTTATTATTCTTCTCTTCTTTTTTAAAAGGCTTAACACGGAAAGTGCCTAACAAACCTTAAAACACTACACAAATGCTAGCTATTATTGAAAAATCTCCTTTCCTCCTCTTTTTGACTCCACTTGTCCTTTTCCAGGAAGGTGATGAGAGAGACTGGGTATTGCTTCCTATTCAAAGACTGAGCTCCTTAAGCCAAGTGAAATGAGGTAAAGAGAATCAGTCTGAAGGTACATCGTCAATGTTGATAATTCAGTTCCTGTTCTACCAAATCCAAAAGAACCATTTCTTCCTCCATGTCAGTCGGAGGACCTGGAGCATGTGTTTTATTGTCATGGCTTCCACCTCATTCTGCCAGTGTAGATAAAGCTTAGTTTGGATGAGAACAATCGTAAAAGACTCCTCCAAGTTCATTGCAGTGTGAAGCTTCTGGAAAATGGTTTAGTTGGATTTCAAAAGGCTACAAATATGACAATGAAATCCATAACTTAAGAGAAAATTGAAATTTTCAGTTCTGTTTTCTTTTCAGAAGTTATTCCACTTATTACCTCCTCTTCTCTAAAGTTCCATAAATTACTCACAAAGAAAGATATTTCTTTTTAAATAGCAACACAAAAGAAGCAATTTATATGACATACATCCCTTACACGATCAAAAAATACCCCTTATTTTTATCTAGGCAAGTATTTTCAACAAGCAGCACTTCACTTATATTAATCAATTTCCCACCATCTCTATACACTATCATGATGCATGTTTTGCAGTACTAGAAAAGGCAAAGAGAAGAGCAGGAAAGGCCACTGGTTGTCAGAGCTGGAAGGAGCCAAAGTGGGTATTGCTAAGGTGCCCTCTGCTTACTTGCCTTTGCAGTAATGGGCCCAGAAACATCTTCAGCTTTAGAGCACCACAAGGCAACAGTGTAGACTGAGAAGTAAAAGCATGCAGACTTAGAAATAACCCCCCAGACAACTCAACTGCATGGTACTTTGCAAACCCTAAAGAGCTACCAAAACGTTGGCTGCTGTTGTTTTGTTGGTTGTAACCGAGTTGTCCCTTGCTCAAAGTTTTCCCTAGAACATTCAAAAAGCTGTAATTTCTAGAGTTTGCTGTTAGATAATTTCAGTGTTGAAAAGGAAAGGACTTAGAATATAATCTATTAATATTTCTCAAACCAATGGAGATCAAGGGAAATAAGAGCTTACCAAACACCCGAGGGCTGAACGGATCCAAAAGAATCCAATACAATTCCACCTGTTAGTTTTCTTGGAGGCGCTTTCCCTAGACGAGAAAAGTGAGTAGGTGCAGAGTTTCCTCAACAGCAGCAGGTATCCATCTTTGGAAGTTATGCCCCAAGTCTTCAGACCCAGGCCCAGACCTCTCTCTCCCCTGCTGCTGCTCGGCCCATTACTCAGATGCAGGCAGTCACAGGTGCAGGAAATCTGTGACATAATACACAACTCAACTCTACAAACATTTATTGAGCACCTCTACATTCTAGGGACAGCACTAGACCCTAGAGATCCCAGGGAGATCAAAGCCAGCCAGAGGCAGATGTCACACTGCATAACTTGGGGCCTATTTGGAGGGAATGAGTGTGGGGGTGGAAAAACAATCCAGCTTCCTCCTCTCTGGAACTGAAAGAATGTACCCCTCTAATCCCCAGGCTGTTACATGGTTGGATTCTTCCACTGAACATCCAAACTTCAGCTGTTATCATCCCTTACCATTCCTTCTTCAGCCTGGTCTGGCTCAACCCCAATATTAGGCCTTTCTTTCTTGGCACACTCCCGCCACACATCATTCCTTTGCTCTGTTCATGATCTGATCTGGTCTCTTCTCCTCCTTCAGGATAACTTAGCTCAAATCTGGCTTCCTCCAAGGGCTCTCAGATGGTGGGTACCCGGAGCCGTCCTTTATTCTGAACCTCCTTAGCACGTACATATTTCATCTGTGCTAAATATTTATTGGGAATTATTGTGCAACTGTTCTCAATCACTTTAGCTCAGGAAAAATCACAATCTGAAGTTTGAGAAAAATCAATTAGAAAGTCCTGAAGGACATGGACACATTACTTATTTCTCTGTGAACGTCCTCTGGATCACATATAGGAACACAGGTTTAAAACTGGAAAGGATGCTACTTCATCTAGAAAGCTAAATTTTACAAGATGAAAATGGGGCACAGAGAGATGGAGTCCTTGTTCAAGATAGCTAAGGTAGTAAGCGGCAAACTTGGATTTTGAACCCAGGTCTGCTGACCTGAAGTCCATTACACTTTCTGCTTCATCACGCCCTTTCTTTCAAGCAGCTAGGTGGTGCACTGGAGGGAAGTCAGGAAGACCTAGGTTCAAATCCAGCCCCAGACACTTAGTAGGTGAGTGATCTTGGGCAAGTGCCTTAATCTTGATCTTCCTCACTTTCCTCATCTGTAAGATGGGGATCATGACAACTACCTCTTAGGGTTGTTGTGAGGATAAAATTACACTTTTATAAAGTGCTTGCCAAATCATAAAGCACTATATAAATGTCAGCTATTATTATTCTCATTTACCCCTTAACCAAATGATTTGTAACTAATGTCACTTTCATTCAAATTAAAACGATGGTCATTGACATTTGTGAATGAAATCATGGTATAGTGAGCCCTCAGGCTGAGACCACAGAAAAACCAGAGTCAAAGTCAATGCATTTAGCAGGTCAGCAATCCAACATTTCTATTAAGCATTTACTATTTGCCATGTGCACTGAGGATTCTGAGACAGGCAAAAAAAAGTCCACATGAGGCAAATCTGTAGACAGCAACAATCTACAGAATCGGGCTTTGGTTTCTTCATCTGTAAAAGGAATTTATACTCTAGCAACCCTTCTAATTCTCTATCTATATTCCTATGATATTTGATCTGGATGAAGTACACAGAGAAATAACTTTCTCGTGCCTTTCAACAATTTAGAATTGCTCTTCTCAAAAGTATACTTAATATTACCTTCTATCAACAAGATAGACAGCTAGAACATTTGAAGAACATTCCAGAGTAATGGTCACAAACAGCTTACCTAAATTGACAACTATTCTTGAAAGAAATAGGCATGAAGGTAAATGACACGTTCCTGTATAAACCGCCATTGAAAAGCAAACTGTATGGCATGGAGAACTGTGGTTCCCTACACTGTTTCCGCTTTTTCTGTCTTCCTTTGTGCCAAAATGCTCCTATTTCTTAGTATTTTTTGAAAGAAAAACTTCACTGAATTACATTTGGCCCCCTTCACCCAAGTACTCAGCAGCAGAGGTGCTATTAAAATACACATACCCTGACCCTGAATTCAGCCGTTTCCACTGTAGCATACACATACTTTCCTCATTGAATTCTTTTAGCAGACATTAACCTCCTGGATTCAGATTCTGGCTCTACTTTCTACCAGCCATATGACCTCAGGCATGTCATGTGACCTCCAGGGCTTAGTTTCCTCCTTTCTAAAACATGGATAACAATTCCTGCACAGACTCATTTGCAGGGCCATAGTAGGCATAAAAAGAGAGGCAGCCTGCTGTCAAGGAGAAAGTGCTAAACTCTGAGTTATGAAGATCAGGCTTTAAACCCTACCTCAAACACTTACCAGTTCTGAGCCTCAATTTTCTCATCTATAAAGTGGAGATAGCAGCACTTACTTCACAGAGTATCAACTGATGTGCGAAACTTTAAGGTGCTACATGTGACTTAGTATTACCGCTAAAGGAGATGACAGATATTATTAAAGAGGAGAATACTACGGAAATATCAAATCAGGTTGTTATTATTAGATACTGTAGATGGTAACCAAAGTGGTACATTAAATAAAACAAAACAAAGATTGCTTGTCTTCTATTCAATTAAAAATAACATATGAAACTGATTTTGAAAATTTATAGAGAAGTCTTCTCCAAAGCCCTTTGCGTTTACTATTTTGGCTTAAATTAATATAGTTTTCTATCTACTTGCCCATTTTCCACACTCTTTAATGCAGAATGAGGGAAGGCTTTTTTATTACTGGTCCAGGAAGTCCTAAGCTAATCAATATTCCAGCAATAACAGCAGGATGTGGAACATACACGACAAAATCTTAGCACTCATCTGCATCCTTAATCAGTTCAAATATTCACCTAGAAGAAAGAGGAAAACAGAAACTTTCTATCTTTTAGTGGGTAGGGACCAAAAGATTATGAGGAAATGTCCAGTCTTCCCAGTATGGACCTTTCTGGTGAAATGCAGCCTATAACTGTTATCCTCTAGACTGAGTCAAAATAGAGGACCAGTGGTTTTGTGATCAAGATATAAAAGAAGTAAAAACTGTCAGAGGTCCACATTTTGAACCTATCTTCCAAAGGAGTCCACAAACTTCGAGATAGGGTTGTCTATCCTTTCTTTCATGTTCAGCCAACTCTAAAGCTGCTTTATAGAAAACGTTATAGTGGGGGCGGGGGGAGGCCTCCTTTGCTGGGTTACTAGACTAACAATAATAGCTAACCTTTCCAGAGTTTTAAGGTTCACAAAGTACTTCATATACTGGGCAATGATTCACTTGAACCTCCCAGTAACCAGGTGAAGAAGATGCTATTATTTTCCTCATTTTACAGAAGAGAAATGAAATGACTTACTAGTGTTTGGCCACTTAGCTCGCAAATGTTTGACACAGGATTGGCTATAGGTCCTTTTGACTCCAAGTCCATCAAACGCCACAGTCTCTCAGTGTCTGCTTGGGCTCCACATGAACTACACAAAATAGCTACTGCCTGTTTTATGTGGAATTAGCCCATCTGAATAATGAGGCTTATCAAAGGTGAAGGCACTTAAAAACACACACGAGTATATAAAAAACTGGGATTTGAACTGTTTGTTAATCCCGACACTGCCAAAAATTGGCTGAGGATTTCAGGACCCAGATAGCATTGGGTGATAAAGTAAGCCAGCAAGGATAATGCCAAACAGGGAGCATGTGTTATAGAGTGCTCAAGTTCTGTGTGTGCTTCCCACATACCCACTATTACCCGAGGTGACATGTAAGCTCAGAAATTTAGCCCTGTACCTGAGAAAGCAGATGCCAGACTTAAAGAGGTAGAAAATCCAGGCCCTTCAAGATATACCTGCTTCCTTCATAATGAGCAGACTGGGATATAAGCTAGAATACTGATATGTGTTAAGAAACTACCAGTCAGAAAACGCCAGAGTTTGCTGTTCTTGCTGATGTTGGGGGCTGAGATTAAAATGTAAGCCCTTACTGGGAGAATCAATATAGTTCAGGTACAACTAGCAGAGTAATATATTAAAAAGTCCCTTCAGGAAGCATTCTGAGGAGGAGCAGGCCTCCCTTACTGGACATTTCTTGTCCATAGAAAGCAAGGTAAGGCTCTCACAGTGAAGTCTTAAAGCAGCAGCAAGAATCTCCCAGTGGATTTCAATGCCTGAATCTACCAAAGGAAAGTAAGGCTGTGAAAGAAATAGGTATTTCCCATTAGTCCTGTGAGGCCCCTCCTCACTTGCTGACATCCTCCCCACCCTTCAAGGTTCATCTCACATCTTCCATTGTGCTGCGAATGTAATGAATGAAGCCTTTCCTCATCATCCCACACACAGACGGGGCCTTGAAGCTCTGTTAGCTCGGTTTTTCTGTACCACTCATCTAGCTTCTCCTTTTTGGGAGGGTCATTTCATACACATTTTATCGTTCCCAATTAGACTGAAGCAGGTCTCATACATCAGGGCTCAGCACATAGCCTTGCAGCATAGGACAGAGCAGTGGCTGATAGAATTCTGCCACATTTTACTGCTTCATCCTGTCCTAGATTAGAGAGTAGCCCAAGGAAGAAATCACCTGGCTCTGGTCCAAATTCTCGAGACATGAGGGATGCTCAGCAGAAAATTAATGTCTTGGATAGAAGTGACAACTGGAACATTTCGCTTCTTGGTTCTGGTATCTAGTCAAGCCAATGTGGAAGAAGTCAGCCTAAGACTCCGACTCATCCTTGGGAAATGGCAACCTGTGGTCGCGGGTCAGACACTTGTTCATGTTTGACATTCTGAATATTTCAATCTGGTAATCCTAAATCAACTTCCCTTGCTGGCCTCTACCCTAAAAAGACTGTTCTCAAAGAAAGAGATGGTTCTTTGGCTTACACGAACAAGCTCAGTTTTTCTGATGGCATCTACTTCCCTATGCTTGGAATATGCCTTCCAACTATGGAAGGCATTGAATCTGTGATCCAAATATCATCTTCCAAGTCTCAAGGGATACTGGGCACCCTGTGACCAAGTTCCCCACTTGCTCTTTGATTGTTTGCCACAAGGGCACAGTGTCTAGCATACAGACACAGTACAATGCCACTGCCTGGGGAATCAAAGAGCCCAGGTTCTGCTCCCTGGCCCCTTAGTTTCCTCTTCTGTAATATGAAAGCACTAGACCAGTCGATCTCTAAAGTCTCTTATAGTTGTATATCCTAGTAGAGGCCGTAAAGCTGTTTCACTCCCACACATCCATGGAAAGAAATGTGACAATAGAGCCAATGTCTACAATCCGAGTGAAGGAGTTATGAGTGTCACTGGTGTGCAGTCATTTCTGATTAAGTTGAAATTAAACCAGTTAGCTATAGCCTTGAATTGAACTATGCTTTCCCTCCAAATGTATTGTAAATAAAATTCATGATGCACTCCACCAGAGCACCTCAGACTGTATGTTCTGTTTGTGAATGGAAAGACATCCTTTCATTGGGCAGAACCCCATGCATCATCTCTGTGGAGCTCCCTGGGCACATCCATAATCCACAAAGTCATTTAATGACATTCTAGGCAGTCTCTAGTAAAAGGACTAGAGTTTACCATTTACCTCCTAATAAATAAAGTTAATTAGGACTCAGGATATAAAGCAAAGCAGCAATAGCCACAAATGGGAATACTCGTTTTTCATCTGGGTGACAAAGTTAGTCATGAAAAAGCTCAAGCCAAACCCCTGTGTTCACATCACTTTCATTTAAATGATAAGAGCAGGAAGCAAGGAAATGAATAAGCCAATCCCAAGGTAAATAAACTCTTGAGGGGAGGGCATGCCACATTATTGTTGCACTTTAGAGAGCTCACTATCCTGACCATTACTTGAATAGATGGGGCAACTCAAGCCGTGCATCTGCCTTTCTATTGCTGGTGCTTTTGTGAAAATGTAATTATTTACTTGCCAAACAATCCTAGTGACAGATTGGACCAAAGTATATAAGCTGTCTACACCAGCAGATTTTTATCCTAAGGTAAAAATAAACAGAAACATCTGTAATGTAATCACGTACAAAGCTACATTTATTAACAAATGCATTTTCTAATAAAACACCATCTGCAAGCAACCCTCTACTTCCACTTGATATAAATAGGTCTTTTACTGTTTTCAGATGCAGTTCCCAGAAAATTATTCCAAGCCCAACTGCAAAACACATCAGTCTTTGTTGCTGTCTGGAATGGTAATAAATACGGTAACATCAAGTTTTAAAATAGTCCGACAAATGATTGGTTCAAAGAAAATACTCTAATTGAAAAGTTGCCCTTTCACAATAAAACAGGCTAAAACTCAATCATTCTTATTCCTAATGTGAAAATGCTAAGAAACTATGGAATGTCCCAGAAAGAGCAAACACCTGTAACTGCCCTCCCTCCCCATCATCTTTCCAATGACACTTGGGGATCTTGTGAGTCAGATACCTGTTTTATCTACAGATTTTCTAATAGACTTTGCTGAAGAGGGATTCAGAACAAAAAAATTCATGCTATGGATGCATATGCCAATCTCCTTTCACCAGAGTTTAGCATTTTCAAGCAAGGGAAAAAATGGAGTGTTTCAACAATAAATGCTTCTGCACAATCTCTCAAAAGAACACTCCATTTTTACCATGGAATTGAAGACTGCTAGACTAACCAATCCCAACACTTGGAACTCTAGGCGCCGGGACCTACTACTGAATTTAAGTGCTATTGAAAAATGCATCAAGATTTAATGGGGTGAATTTTCAGAGTCTTTCTTAGAGTTTTAGCCACATAAATTCCATTAGGCACAAGACTACATAACACTCCACCCTGTCTATATTTATACCCACACTTCCACCTACACAATTTTTAGCTCTTCCTTTGGCCACGGTACATCTCATTTCCTTTCCTTTTCATCACAATGTTGGTTCACATTACTCTCTAAAACCTAGAAAGTCCCCCATTTCCGAGCACTAAAGCTCTCCTTTGTCTCCTCCCTTCCGAAACCTTACTTACCTAGCACAGCCTCCCACTCCTCCCTCCCCCACCCCCACCCCCACCCGCTTTCTGGATTTTGTCTTTCACTGAACTGTTATCGAGCCTTTATTCCACATAAGCCATTTTCCACAAGAGGATGTTCTAGAGACAATATCCATTCCTCAGACAGGGGCCTTTTTTCTTACATATTTTACCTCGGAGTCATAGTCTGCACCTTGGCTAACCATCATGAAAGTTGACTTTACTGAAGCACTGCTTTAAAAGCAGACCTCACGACGGTAGAAATTCAGTTCCTCACAATGACAGCCTCCAGCCAAAGTATGAAGGAATTTTCAAATCTAGGTCAGGCCTAGTGTTATTAAGGTTCACTTATTTTTGCTGCTTTTTGAAATACTATTAAAGGGAGGTGATTCAATTCAATTCAACTGTTGAAATAGGCCTAGGCCCAAATACCTATTTGGGTTCTCCAGGAGAGCCCTTTGGTGGCAGTGCCATTTTCCTGACTGGTCCTGAGTGGCTGGCATGAACAGAAGAAGTTGGTGACAACTGCTACCAAAGGAAAGGGAGAGGACAAGAGTTGAATTTATATCCCACCCCACTACAGAGTGCTCCTCTTCAAAGTCATACCTTTAAAAGAAAAGTTCAAGGACTGAAATCCCATAAAATATTGTACATTATCCATTGAGATTTATCTACAAACATACAAAATTCTATAGCATACCACACTGATTAGTCAAATTTACAGTCAAATTATGGGAAAATAGTCAAAAGTTGAATTTATTTTTCAAAAAATTCATTTCACCTTATGATACAGACAATACAAACAAGTATCTATGAAAAAGTTACAAAAAGGAAAATATATGAAAAACAAACATTTAGAATACATCAGCAACAGCCCAATCCTCCCTTTTTGTGGCTCTATCCTCTGAAATCACCATTATCTTCTGGATAGGACTCAAAAAAAGAGCTGAAATGTAGAACCAGAGAAATCTTTAGGGTGTTTGTCAGCTTGGTTGTAACATACAGTGATACTTAGAAATCACCCAAGCTTAACACCATCATTTTCCTGATGGGGAAACTGAGGACCAGAGAGAGTCAGTAACTTGTCCAAGGACACCATACTAGATAGTGGTAGAGCAAGGACAAGAGCCTTGTCTATCAAACAGCCCCAGAATTTTAGAAATTCCAAAAATTCTAACACCTCATATGTGATTCTTACTGGTGGGGGAGGGCAATAATGGTGATGTCATCTCCGATGGATCCTGTTGCTTCCAATCAAACACTTAGAATTGGGAACACAGACAAGTGGTACAGGGCAGTCTCTTATGAGGTATAGTGTGAGAGGTACAAGGAAAGACCACTCGGCCACAAAAAATCCCCTCTCCTTACCATCTCCAGGTACCACAGCACCTGAAATCCCACCATTAGGTACTCGTTCCTTTAGGCTAAGTATTGACTTCTCCAGGCCTGTCTTTTAGCATGTGATGCTTCCCAGAGGAGGTAACTCATGGAGTCCCTAGCACTTAAGTCTGAATTCATTTTATTTTCTGCTAGGATAAGCCAGCATGCCTTGAGAGGACAGGGCTGTCTCAATAAATGTCACCAGTTTGTCTAGAACGATCTCAGAGAGCATTGAGGATATTAAGGATGCTTAAGATATGCCTTCTGGTTCCAGTAATTCATTCTTTCACATGATGGCATCTTAATGTTTAGGCTACATTCTTATCTAGCCAAGACCTGTTGTCAGTTATAACTTAGCTGTGGCCTTTCTTCCTTTCATGTATAAACTAAGATTACTAACCTGAACTGTACTTAAAAATACTAAAACTACACTTCTTGGGGAAAAATGGGTCATTTTTTTTTCATCCTTTCAGACTGGCCTTCCCTCCTGTAATTCCAAATAGTGAGACTGCACTCTATCTGATGACCAGGCGTCTGTGAGGAACAATATAGCTCAGTATGGCTACTCGAAGGATAGCCCTGGAGTCAGGGAGCACTGAGTTTGAGTTCTGCCTCTTCCACAAGCTAGTTGTGTAAGCCTGGGCAAGTCACTGAAGCTCTCAGTGGCCCAGACAATTCCCTAAGATTATGTTACAGACAAATGGTTGACATGCATCAGTGGAGGGAGTTTCCACAGCAGGAGTTCCCTCCACCCATGAAATCACATGTCCAGACCAAAAAAAAAATTAGTCACAAAGTTTAACCCTTTCACTAAAGAAGTTTAACCCTTCCACTGAAGAGAAAGCGTTAAACTGGGACGTTGGAGCTTCTCGTGTATCTTTTGCTCAACGAGTTAAACGAGAACTGACTGTAAACACAGTCAACTAAAAAGATGCAGAATTTTTAAAAATTACTTACTTCACTTGGCTGAGAGATGGTGAACTTTGGGAGTTTAGTCTTTGAAGTGGTTGCACTAGGTTTTCCCTCCAGCAGCGTCCCAAATGTTTGACTCGAATATCCACTCTCAATTTCGAGCATCGGCTTCAGTGTGGGGGGGAAGTCTGGTAGTTGCTCCTGACCATCCATGGGCCTCACATAAGCAGTAGGCTTCTGTTGAATCATACTCGTTTTGCAGTAAAGGCCTTGTGAGAAATTTTGAATTGTAAGACTACTGGCTGCAGAGAGTAAAGATGTGGAAGGGAGCGGAGAAATAGGCCCATTTGCTAAAAATTCAAAATCTATTGGGGATGGGCACTGAATACTCTCTTTATAAGAAGGCTCTCCACCACTGGATTTTGAATGGCTAAGTCTTCGTGAATTAGATGATGCAGTTGTCGTTGAGCTGGCATCCTCCATGCCTCCATTTGGGGGTTGTTCACTTGGACAGCTGAACAGGTCTTCGTATCTGCCTTGAGGCTGATCATGGAAAGAGCTGTGTTTCATTCGATTTGGCTGACCAGTGGACTGGCTTGACTGGGTAATGGTGGAGCTGTGACCAGCACGTGGCCAATCAGCTCTTGGTTTTCTGATGTTCTGATGACCGTGTAGTACATTTGAACTTGAGGTCACTGAAGTTGAGGGAGGCACTGACGTCGCTGAGTAGCTTCCGCCCTGATGAGGTGCGATCATCCGGTTTCTTTGTTCAGGAAAAAAGCTTGGTTCATTTTTTTCAGTGGGAGTCTGGGGTACAGAATTCTTGGGGATTCCCACTAGTTGGCTCTGATTGGAATGATTGGTTAATAAGTCCTTCATTTCATCATAGTTTCCCAGTGTGTCCTGGAGGCGGCTGGCAAGTGCATCACCCTTGTTTGTCTAAAGTAACAAAAAGATGGGGGTGAGAAAGGAGAGAAAGAATCAATAGGTTTGTGCTTAATAATGCTAATGATTCAAACAGATGCCCCCAAACGACAAGCAATTAGGGAACGTTCAAAAGGTCATACCACTTCAAAGTTTTCACAGGAAAGGAAAGAAACACGTATACAAAATGGCCTCATAAAATCAACTGGCAAGATTAACATTTGTGTACTTCAAGCATTTTAGTTGAGAGCTAATTTTACATTATGCCACTTCTATGATTTTTATGTGAAAATAATTTAGTTTTATGTCAATAAGCATGAGCAGAGTTGTGACATTTGATATCTCGATCAAAAATAATGCACAACTCTGACCAATCAATCAAGTGAACGGCAATGGAACATTTTTCTTCTGTATGTTATTAACTATCGCCTTCCCAACCTACACTGTCATGTAAAATGTTTAGCCCACTAAAAAAATAAAGTGGCATTTCTACTGTACTAGAATACATGAGGATGCAATGGCTTAAAAATATCATCAACAAATAAAACGTTAAGAATCAACTGAAGATTAAAGAGGAATCCAATTTTTTTTTGGAGGGGGAGGGCAGGGCAATTGGGGTTAAGTGACTTGCCCAAGGTCACACGGCTAGTAAGTGTTAAGTGTCTGAGGCCGGATTTGAACTCAGGTTCTCCTGACTCCAGGGCCGGTGCTCTATTCACTGTGCCACCTAGCCGCCCCCAATTTTTTTTTAATTAAAAGAACCACAAAAATTCATAGGCCCCCATTTACATGCTCAGAAATGGCAGTAATTATTCAGCAAACAATGCCTCAAACAACATTGTTGTCTTTTCAACATCTTGCAGCAAAATGCCATCAACTAAACTGTTGCTTAAGAAAGCAAAGGCAAAGATTATGTTTTTAAAAGTCCTTCTGCTTTGAATTCTTTTGAAAGTAGTTGTGATGTATTAACATCACTCCATCTGCACTCTGACATCTCTTTTTCTCATCTTCAATCTCTCCTTATTCAGTGGCTTCTTGCCTACCACCATACACAGCAAGCTTTCTGTCACTTGACCATACTATTCCCTCTAGCTGTTGAACTCCATTTCTCTTCCCTCTGACAGCCAAACTCCTATAAAGAGTCTCAATTATATTTGCTGTCTACATCTCCTCACCTCCCAAACCTTTGTAACCTGGCTTCTAAACCCACCAAGGAACTGTTTTGAAATAGTTCTCTCCAAGATTATCCATAATCAATTACCTTCTAAGTCCAATGACCTTTTCCCAGTCCTTACCCTACTTGACCTCTCTGCAGTTTTTGCTGTCAATCATCAATTCCTCCTGAATACCCTCTTGGTCCTTAGCTTCTGAGATGCTATTCTCTTGGTCTTCTTCCTACCTGTCTGACCATTATTTATGAGTCTCCCTTGCTGGATAATCATCACCTTACCCACTAATTACTGGAATCCCCCAAGAACTATGTAGTGGGCTCCTCTTTTTATGCTATCTCTAGGAGATCAACTCCCAAGGATTCAGTAATCTCTAAACAGATAACTTCCAAATCTATGTATCAAGCACTGAACCCTCTCATGAACTCTCATATCACTCCCATAGTTATCTCAATCTCAGCATGTTTAAAACAAAACTCACTATATCTTCTCAAAACCAAAACCTCTTCCAAACTTTCCTGTATCCTCTATCAAGGATACTACCATAATTCTAGTCACACAACTTAATACTCTCAGTATCATCCCTGACTTTTTCCTTTCCCTCCCTTGGGTTGCCAAGTCTTATTGAGTCTACCTCCACAATATCTTTTGCATCTTCCCTCCTCCACTCCCCTCCCCCATCCTTCCCTTCTCCACTCCCACGGCCTCTATCTTAGGTCAAGACTTTATCATAGCTCATAAGGACTATTGCTATATTTTCCTAATCAGTATTCCTGTCCCCTCTGCAATCCATCATTCAAAGAGCTGCCAAGTTGATATTCTAAAAACATAGATCTAATCAAGGCATCCCACCCTACCTATCTCCTACCTTACCCACAAAAGAACAAGGCTACAATGCAAACATATACTTTCTTGGCAATGAAAGCCCTCCTCAATCTGGCTCCCATCTACCTTTATAGTCTTATTTCATATTACTGCCATTCACACACTTTCTAAGTTCCTGACTTGCTAGCTGTCCTTGTACACAACATTCAATCTCCCACCTCTGTGGTTTGCAAGGCTCTCCCCAATGCCTGCAAGATATTCCCTTCCTCACCTCCACTCACAGAATCCCTGGCTTCCTTCAAAGCATATTTCAGGTATTACCCCCTCCTGGAGACCTTTATTGAGCCTCATAATTTTTAGCACTCTCTCCCTCCTGATATGATTTTAGATTATTTTGTATACTTAATATTTACTTACTTGTTTACCTGCTGTATCCCCCCAGTAGTACGCAAGCTCCTTGAAGCTAGGGATTGTTTTGTTTTGGTCCTTGTCGCCCCAGGACCTAGTAAGGAGCCTGGCACAAAGTGGGCCCTTGAAAAGTGACTGTTGAATTGAATTAGGTCCAATCTATGAGTGATAGCATGTATGGATAAGATCATTAACTGGAGGAAGGGAGAATGCATATGGTGATGGAAAATATGCAAAATGAAGTGTCTCACAAAGGGATTAAAAGAAGAAACCTTGGCCTTAGTAGCCATTTTGATCCTGGATTTGAAGGCAGAGGATCTGGGTTTGAATCCCAGCTCTACCATTAACTAGCTATATAACCTTGGAAAAGTCACAAACTCCCTGAGCCTTGGGTTTAAAGAATAGAAATATGACAAAAGAATGATAAAAGTATTTGTATGACCTACATCACAGGTTTAGTATATCAAATGAGATGATTATTAGAAGGCTTGATGTGCCAAACTAGCACAAGGTGCTAAATGCTCCCTTCATAGGTTAATATATTTCCAGAGAAGTATCAGAAGCATCGAGAAAAATGCTTCAGTTATCTCAAGTATTAAGCAAAAATAACTAAATCTGTATATATAGGTTTTTATTTTTAAGTAAAATGTTTTTTTACTCTCTTTTAATATAACATATATTACAGGTAAATTAAATTCTAGCTTGATTCTGTTTTGGTACAGATCTGTGATTGTGTTAGTGAAGGAAAATCCCAGTATGGAAACTCCCTTCACTGATACAGACAAGTCTCACCTAAAACTCAAAATCTTAGGGAGTAAGCTGCCTTGAGCAGTGAGAAGTGAGATAACTTGCCTATGGTCACACAGACAATATATATCAGAGGCAGGACCTAAGTTTAAGCCTCTCTGATTTTGCAGTTACCCCCTCTAACCATTATGCCACATTGGTGTCCCCATTTTGCTTATTCATAGGAAATGCATCTTTTATGACATTCATGTTAATTAAAGGTTATGATTAAAAAGTTAACTTTCAGGATTTTCTTTTTTAATAAAATCATTGCTGATTCTCAGGAGCTTTGTATGATATATTTAGAAGGTAGAGTTAACTAGATATCACTTTTATTCACTGAGAGTCCTTAGTTTGGTCACTTCTTTTTCTGTAGCAGAAATTCTACTCTGAGCCAAGAACAAACAAGAATTACACAACAAACCCTGTGGATGGGATCAAAGACAAACTCTAGTCAACTACCTAAGTGATAACAAGGAGACTTCATGGTGCTAAGGGCATGAATGATGATGCAAGTGTTCAACTTTTAGATGGTTGCTGGCTTTGTCTGAAATTGATCACCATCTAAAAAAAATCCATGCTGATGGGGACAGTCACAACATTTTCACTCTGCATTTCATAAGTTTTAATTTTGCTATTTGGCTTTTCCCATAAGTCTCCCCACACAGGCAGGGGAATGTGGGAGTCTTCCCCTCTTTCTAGCTTGTATAAGTTTGGCTTTAGAAACAGAGGGGCCATTTTTGTTTGTAATTAGACTAGTTCTAATTTTAGTTTCCATTGCAGAGATATGAAAAAGGAATCTCTTTACTATTCCTGTTTTACCTCCGGCTCCATTTCCTAATTTTGTTTGCTTTTAACATCATTAGGTTTTTGGATGTAAGTGTGAATTTTTAAAAAACTATCTAACGTTAAATATAATTTTTCTGTATGAAAAACATCAAAATTATTCTGAATTTTGAAAGATACTTTTTTCCTTCCTTAGAACTCTCATAGCACTTTGTTTTCATTCAATTTAATTCAATTCAAATATTTATTAAGTAATTCCTACAGGCAAGGAACAGTGTTACACACTGAGAAAACAGAGACAAAAATGAAAACCTCTTCCTTCAAGAACCTTGCATTCTTTTAAAAATGTTCTGCACAAACAAAATCAATGCAGTTGAAATGAGAAAGGAATCAGTTAACCAGGGGAAAAATTTGTAGCAAATTTCTTGAACAAAAAGGTCTAATATCTAAGACACATAAGGAATACATACATATATATCATGCATGTGTTTATGTATATATGCATACATATATACATACACACATATACATACACACACATATAAGAACAAGAGCCATTCCCCCAATAGATAAATGGTCAAAGGATATGAATATAGTTTTTAAAAGGAGAAATGCTATCAATAATTATGTTAGAAATTCCAAATCATTTAAAAGAGAAATACAAAATAGTATAAGCCTAAATTCCCTTTTGAAACCCATCAAATTAGCAAATATGGCAAAAGAGGAGGATGACAATTGTTGAGAGGGGCTTGGGGCAGGGTGGGGTTGGGGGGACAGGCATAGTGATGTACTAGTGATGAAGCTGCAAAAAAGCCCAGTCATTCTGAAAAACACTTTGTAACTAGACCCATAAAGTCTCTAAGCTGTGTATACCCACTAACCCAGTAATGACATTATTAGACCTATTCCCAAAGAGAGAGGAGAAGAAGCCTTGTGCACAAAATATTTATAGTAACACATGTGGGGTTTTTTTGCAGGAAGGAATTAGGAAGTGAGCTCCCATCAAGTTGGAAGAAGATGAACAAATTATGGCATATGAACATAATGGAATATCAATACACCACAAGATATGACAAAAGGGATTCTTTAAGAAAAACCTGGGAAGACTTTAATGAACCAGTGCAGAGCAAAGTGAGTAGAACCAGGATAACAATTTATATAATGAACTACAATAATGTAATGAAAAACTGAATGATTTAATTATAAGATCAAATCGATGTACAATCATAACTTGCAGAAGACTCAATGACTGAAAGCATGCTTCCAACCTCTTGACAGAGATAGACTAAAGCCAGAGAATGAGATCAACGTTTTCAGACTCAACCAATGTGTGAACTTGTTTTACTTAACTATTCTTATTTGTTAGGAGAGAGGGCTTTTCTGTTTTTAAAAGAGAGTTGTGAAGGGAAAGGAAAGGGATTATTAGTGAAGCAAAACAAAAGAAGAAAAGAAAGAAAAATAGCATCAATTAAATATTTTAAAACACATAGAGATGACCTGAAGGAGACACAGACAAGTAAGGCAGTGCTGATACTATCAAGATCAATTTATTACAAACTTTTTTTAAAAAAATCAAGCTGTACATAAGAGTGATTCATGGTTTCATATAAAATCTTCTTTTTCTGTTCTTCTTTGCATATAGAATTGTTCATGTTTTTGATATTTGAGTTGATAATAAAAAGGAAAGTTTTTAACAAGAAGCTTGCATTCTATTGGAAAGTTATAAAATGGGCATAAATAAATATGATACAAGATAAGCAGTTAACAAAGAAGGCAGAAGAGAGATAAGACAAAGTACTATAGACATATTTGAGGAAGGAAAGAACAGTAACAAAAACCAAGGTGAGGAGCAAAGGCTTCAGGGAGAAGATGGCACCTGGACTAGTCTTGAGGAGAAACCACCTACAAGGTAATAATGATGGAGGGAATGTTTACCAGGTATGAGGTACAACTGATTAAAGTGGAGACTTCATGAAGAAGAACTGATATGAAATAAAGCTGGGAAAATAGGTTAGAATCAGACTGGAGAACATTTTCAATGCCAGACTAAGGAGTTTATGTTTTCTCTGAGAGGCCCCAGGAGCCACTGAGGATTTTTGAACAAGAGGAAGACATGGTTAGTCCTGCACTACAAGGAAGACTGTGATGGTCACTCTGTAAAGGATGGATAGGAGAGTGGTTCTGAAGTAATGGAGATGGTAGTCTAGCAATCCAGGTCAGCAATGATGAGGGCCTGGACAAGGGAGGGGGCCGTACAGAATGAGTGTAGAGAAGGGTACTGATGGTTGGAACACTTAACCAATGTTATTTTGTATTACAATTATCTGTATACATGACTTATTTCTTTTTCCTGACTGTCACTTCCTTAAAAACCAAGACTGTGTCTTATTTTGCATTGTATCATCCTCAGCACCTACCCAGGACTTGGCATGTAAGAAGCACTTTTTGTTGAGTTTATTTTGTTAATTCTGCCATATGGTCAGAGTAGAAAATAAAATTACAATAACAATGAAACCCAAAATTTTCAAAAGCCATTCTGAAACTAACCAGAATCAGACTAGGTCTATAGAAATAAAATAAGAGATTTGAGAATTATTGGGATAATTCTGTGAAAACAGCCACCTTCTTTGGAGGTCCCCTGGCTAGTAATGATTGCAATTGTCACTTATAAAAAGAATACTTGTAAATCTTATTTTTAATCAACAACAGATGCAATAAGTGGAAATACATGCTACAGTAGAAATGTGGTGAAGAAAGCCCATAGTAACCACAGCTCCCAAATGGCTTCCTCATGCCAATCATTCAGCTATCCCCCCAAATGCCCACATTAACTATAGGCAAAAGTGCCAGGGTAAACTTTCTCCCTTCTTACTAGCTTTCAGTCTGTTTTGAGAAATTTGAAAATATAGATATGAGATCACTTGGATATAAAACCCAACAGAGCCTGAAATACATTTATATATACCTACACAATATGCACTTATTATACAGTATAGCAACCTCTGAATCAGACTAAAAGTTCTTTTTTCCCTCAAGGGTCTTAGTCATCCTATTAAAGAGCAAGGTATTATTGGCAGCCTTGGTTGAATACTTATAAACAGGGTCAAAATGAAATTTAGCTATTTCAATCAATTATAGGTTTCCTTCAAGTTGGACAGTTCTTAACTTGCTGTTCTAGACAATTGGTAGATTTCGTAAAGATAACCTTTGCAGCCCTTTTCTGGGTAAACTGTATCATAATTTCTCCATCATCAAGGAAATGCATTTTCCAAGTATTTTAGGACATAAACTATGTTTCTGGTTCGTGACTGATGACTAACAGCACTCCATTTAAGTTCTTTGACTCTCATTACTGCAGGAAATGCAAACCTCTCTCCTTTAGGCACTATTGCTTTCTTTTAAATTAAAAAGGGAGGGGGCAGTATTATTCTATTGCAAGACTAATTTGCTATTGTATTATGGTTTTGCTTAAGAAAAGTAGCTGAAGAATTTACATTTAGAGGGCCAACTTTTATTTTTGCAGATAACACAAAGAAAGTTTGTGGTTTAGAGTATTTTTGGTTCATTACTTTTTTTTCTGATTGTTTTTTGCTTTTTGGAGGACAGTTGGGGTTAAGTAACTTGCCCAAGGTCACAAGGCTAATTTGTGTGTGTGTTAAGTGTCTGAGGCAGGATCCGAACTCAAGTTCTCCTGGCTCCCGGGCCGGGCTCTACTCACTGTACCACCTAGTCGCCCCAGAACATTACTTTCTTTAATATTCCCCAATCTGGCATTACAGCAAATGTGTAACATACATTTAAAGATAAAGAAGTATCATAAGGTATCATGTGATTAGTTACAGATGGGGGAAAGGGGAAGGAAAAAATTCTTATTCACATCAACTGTGTGAAAATTAGCATTAATTGGGGCAGGGCTGGGTAGGTTGGAGAGCAAGAAGGTACTAACTTGTGATATATAGGAAACTCCTGATGTAGAAACTCCCCTACCAATGCAGATCAGAAACTCATATGTTACTTTAAAATCTTAGAAAGTTGTTTGAGGCATTGTATGGTAAAGTAACTGGCCCAAGGTCACACAACTTTCATGGGTCAGGGACAGAATTTGAATCAGATCTTCCTGACCCTTAAGGCCAGTGATTAAGCTCTGCTGATTCTCATAGATTATCACACCTGTGCATACAATTTGGCATTGTTTTAGTTAAAAGAAAAGAAAGAGAAAATGAGAGACAGGTAGAGAAAAAGATGATGGGGGTAGAGAGACAGGCCAGATGCTGCATAGGGCAAAGTGTATGAGGTATTTGCATCTTAGTGGGGCTACCACTCTTTTATAATATCTCATCCTAAACTTTGCTATTTCTGAACTTTGATTTTTATCAATTTCTCCAG
This sequence comes from Petaurus breviceps papuanus, assembly GCF_028583685.1. Taxonomy (NCBI): domain Eukaryota; kingdom Metazoa; phylum Chordata; class Mammalia; order Diprotodontia; family Petauridae; genus Petaurus; species Petaurus breviceps. The sequence continues at coordinate 799,260 of NW_027187290.1, forward strand.
GATATAAACATTCACAGATTCTTAGCTCTCATCTCCCCTTCTCTAGACTTTTGATGTTGACCTTTAACCTTCTGACAGGATGTTACTTCACATATGTTCCAATTAACTAGATCACAGCTTTTCTGACATTAGTAACCTTGGTTAATTGTGGTTGACACTTCTATCTCTTATCCAAAACTAAATAGTTTTGATGATTAATGCTTTTAAGTACAATTTAAGATCTAGCACTGCTAAATCTCAAACTATACTAAAAAGCAGTAATTATTGAAACATTTGGTAGTAATTAAAAAAAAACAATAAAGTAAAACAGATTAGATAACAAAACATACAGAAGCAAAGGGACATAGCAGTAGAAGGTTTGATAAATCCAAAGACCCCACCTACTAGGGGAAGGACTCAGTATTGACAAAAAGCACTAGTAAAACTGGAAAGAAGTGTGGCAGAAACTAAGTTTCGACCAACACCTCACACAAAGTACCACAATAAGGTCCCAATGTCTATATGGCCTAGATATAAATGGTCACATCATAAACAAATCAGAATAACAAAGAAATACTTTTCACAACTACAAATACATGAGAAGTTCATGACCAAACAAGGGATAGAGAAGATCATAGAAGATAAAATGGACATTTTTAATCACTTGCGAAGACAAATTCCATGCAGTTAAAATTATAAGGGAAATAGCTGGGAAAAATCTTTACAGCATGTTTAAATAATAACGGTCTTATAGACAAGATAAGTGGAACCAATTCAAAGATGTAAGAGCAAGAGCCATTCCCCAGTTGATAAATGGTCAAAGGATATGAAGGGGGTAGCTCTCAAAGGAAGAAATCTAAGCTATCAATAGGCATATAAAAATTTTTCAAAACACTGATTAGTAGAGAAATGCAAATTAAAATAACTCTTAGGTACTAATTTGTACCTATCAAACTGGCATAGTAGACAAAAAAGAAAAGTGGCAATTGGTACAGGGACTGTAGGAAAAAAGGAGCACTACACCCACTAAGTCACTAAACTGTGCTTACCCTTTGACCTGTGGATAGCATTACTATGCCCATATCCCACAGAGAGCAAAGAAAGAGAAAAAGGATCAATACATACAATATTATTTTTAACACCTGTTGTTTGAGTAACAAACTGGAAAAAAAGTGGGTACTAATCAATTGGGGAATGACTCAACAAATTATGGTATGTGAATATAATAACATATTATTGTACCATAAGAAATAATGAAAGGGATAGTTTCAGAGAAATTGGGAAGACTTGCACAAATCAATTCAGAATGAAAGGAGCAGAACTGGAACAATTAATACAATAACAACAACATTGCAAGGAAAACCGGTCTTGAAAGCCTGAAGAGCTCCACTTAATATAATGACTAACCATTACTCCAGAAGATCAATAGTGACGCAGCCTACCTACCTCCTGATAAATTAGTGATGGACTTGGGTGCAAAATTAGTTGAAATGAAAAATGTACTGAAAAATACATGTTCAGACATGGCCAATGTGTGGGTTTGTTTTGCTTGACCATACATATTTGCTAAAAGGGATTTGTTTTTCTTTGTCCAATGGTGGAAGTGGGGGTGGTAAGGAAAGGTGGGGGAAGGAGACAACTAGCAATAAGATAGGAATAAATAAGTACTAAACCCATGATTTCATTGGCATGGGGAACTCCAGCATTAGGAAGCTCCCTCTACCAATGTCAGCAGTGAGTGTTTTCTCTGTACCCTTCTCAACCCAGAGCAATGAGAGGTGAAGTGACTCACTCACCATTACACAGCTAGTACATGTCAGAGGCAGAACTTGAACCCAGGTCTTCCTGGCTTTGAGCCTGGTTCTCTACCCAGTATACCACAGCTGATCCACAATGCTTCACCCCCAAAATATCGCTGAAGCATTTCAGAGAAAATGCACAGAAGAGAACAAAAGGAGTTTCAGAAAACAGACAACCAGGACAGCTTTTAAAGTAACAAGTCAAAGTTGTTATACACTTTAAAAAGCAAGTTGCATGTAATAGACATTTTTGGTGTTATATACAACCATCTTTTTTTCCGTTCAACTTCACGTATGGAAATGCTCATTTTTTTAAAATACAGAATAAAAGTTATATATATGTAATATATATAATTTTATTCCATGTGTATGAGTGTATATTATATGTGTGTACATGTGTGTATACATATACACATGCACACATACATATATTTAACATGGTTGGAATCCTAGTGCTTTCTCCAAACCATAGTACTGTAGGGAAGTATGGTAGTCTCACCTGGCATACATCTTTTAGGACGATATATTTCCGCAAGCTACAGACATCCATTTTCTCTCATGTTAGTTTAGTGTGGATTTCAGATAGCAACATTCTATGACTTTGTTCCTTCAATCTGGAGGCATGCCTTATATGAATCTACCAGCCTCCAACACACACACACATACACACGCGTGCGTATGTATATACATGCATACATAAATACTATATACATGCATGTATTATAGAATATATATAATATATACAACATATAACATATATACACAACATACACACATATTTATCTAAAACCTTCTAGAGTCATTATAGCACTTTTTGGAGCCATGTTGTAACAAAGTTTTAAGTCTTAGTAGTTAGAAATCTTTCATGCTAGAGTAAATTTGGCAGGACAGAAAAGCACAAGAGAGATGACAGAAGTTGTACAATCTCCTTCTAGAGGAGATATTTAGAGAGGACAGATTGCTAGCTGCCTGGGCCTTTTCGGATATGGTCCTATTTGAAGACAGAGAAGTAGACCAAGAGACTTCAGGGACTTTAGGAAAATAAATTTTATCCACTGATAATATTCTATTTTAGTCTATCATCGAAAGATTTTAACTATATATTGCTGTACCTGCTACATTCCTTGAATAAATTTTAAGCTCCCTGAGTGTAAGAACTATTTCACTTTTTTTTCTTTGCATCCTCAGAGGCTGAGTATGGGGCACAGGCATTCTTGCTATTTCATTGAGTTGAGAGTTTGTTAAAATATCATATCTGATACTGCAGTAAAATCTAAAATATAGTACTAGTCTATCTTATGACCAGTGTTCTAGAAAATTCAGAGGAAGTATGGAGTACATGGAGGAGAAAAATGTGGGCTTGTAAAGGATGACCATGTGTTTCTGAAAGTTAGTAAGAGAGCAGGCTATAAAGAAAGTGAAGGATCCTTCACTTCATTAAAGTACTACAGATAGGAACTAGACAGACCTGTGATTTCACTGGTACAGGGAACTCCCTGGTGAAGAAATTCTCTAAACCAATGGAGGCTTACACATTCTCTGCAAGCGATAGTCTGAGACACATGTGGAGCACTGAGAAGTTAAGTACCTTACTATATGGGTCAGAGGCAGGACTGGACCCCAGAGCTTCTTGGTTGTGATGAGGCTGCCCCTTGCTCCATTATCAAATGCAATCATACTTGCAAAAAACAGTGCCTGACACAGTGCCTGATACAAAGCTAGTGCTATAGAAATGTTTATTCCATTTCACCTTATGTCCCACTGCTTCTCAACTAATGATATTATAACTACCTCATAGATAGGCTCATACGATCACAGTTCTTCACTAAAATGAGACTGTGGCAGTAATTCAGAGAATTAAATATGTAGAAGATGGTTTAACAACCTATGGAACTGCATTACTCAAACTTCTGTTAAACAAGGAGCACCCCAGTACAACGAAATAAAAAGAGAAAATGGTGGCTCCTAACTTGCTGAAAGGTCTATGTACCATACGCTCTAGTCTACATATATTCTTCCTCATTCCTTTCCTTTCCACCTTCCCATTGCCAATATGAACTTCCTACTGATGGGGTCCCTGGGGTCTAGATCAATTTGTGAAACCAACTTGTAAAACCAGTCTGTGAAGTTGTAACTGCAATTTGTCCTTTCCCACCCTTGAGCTCTGCCCCTTCCCCCTATCCCACACTCCACCTAGGCAGCACCCTGTGACCCCTTTGTTCTTACTTAATCTCTTCATTTCTTCTGGGCCTGGCCCACACCCTCCTTTGTCCTTGCCTTTTGTCTCCTTGGCCTGGCCCAAATCTTATCTAACTATCTATTCACATGCTCCTCTTGGTCAGCTCTGACCTTTGTCTATGCACTGAGGCCCCTCCCATCAGGTCAGCCCTGACAATGGCAGCCCTACCCTTTAAAGGTAAAAGCATGTACCCCTCTCACTTGCAGGTCCCCTAAAGGACTCTTGCCCGCTTCTCATGGAAGCATAACAATAAACTTCTACAACTCTCACTCCAATTAAGCCTGAGACCTTGAATTCTTTCCAGACAATATTGCAGGTTTTCTGGTCTTAGATAAGATCAGAATTCCTGCTGAACCTACTGGGATCTTTCCCCCATCACTACTACTCAGCTATAACCAACATCCTAATATTCCTGACTATCAAGGGTTTAACAACCAGGATGGGGAAGGGTCTCAAGGTCAGGTAATGTGAGGATTGTTTGAAGAAGGTGGGGATGTTTAGTCTGGAAAGGAAATGACTTAGGAAAGACAAGTATCTGAAAGACTTATTGTGTTTGGTCTTGGAGTGCAGAAATAGTTGGAAATTACAAAGAGGTAAGTTTAGGCTTTATGAAGTAACAAACCTACTAACAATTAGGGTTGTCCAAAGTGAAGTGGGGGCTTTGATCAGTGATGAGCTCTACTACCTGATATCTCATTGGAGATCTTTAAGAAAATGTTAGGTACCCATTTGCTGGGTTTGATGTCACAGGGATTCCTGATCACAAATGAGCTGTCCCTTCCAACTCCTGAGATTTTGAGATTGTGATTCTGAGCTCTGAGATAAATACTGAACACATACACATATCCACACACATACACACACATGCCAGCCCTTACAAAACAACTGTGGGAAGAGTTCCCCTATCTCCTGCTTGATTGTGGAGGAGAAAAGTGGAACATCCCTTCAGGGAAAGTCAGCCAATACTGGGAAAGATCACAAATTAAATATTCTAAGGAGTGCTGAAGGAAAATAATTCTGTGGTCTTGTGCTTACCACTAAAACAGCAAGTTTATGAACTGTAGGTACTACTGATCAAATACTCAGGCCACACAAGCTGGTGGGATTTTTCAACTCTAGAGACAGCCAGAGGCTTTCTGAAAGGTTCTGAGAGTCTACCTTATTTGATAAATAGCCTATTGTCTGTGAAAAAGAAAATCCTAAGAGTGAAATATTATGGTGTTGATCGTCCCCCACACATTGCCACCACTTGTCACCTGCTTCTGATGGGGACCATTACTCAGTTAAACAAGGCACAAGTGACTGTATTTCAGGACATCGCCTTTCCTTCCAAATCCTGGCCTAGGAACAAGGCTCTTTTCCTACATAGTATTATGTCACTGCTACCACTACTAGTTACAAAGTTGTCCATACCAGGTTAGAAATAGGCTTATAGTATCGTAGTAGTATAGTAAAATAGTATCATAGGCTTAGAGATCGAGTAAAGGACCGTAGAGATGACCTTCTCCAACTCAATCATTTGATATCCAAGGAAACCTGGCCCAGAATGGCAGTGACTTGTCTATGACTCCAAGTCTAGTGTTTTCACAAGTATACCCATTGCCTCGTATGTGCTCCCAATGACATGCCTGCCTGATTTATCATTTTAGTATCAAGGCTTTAAAAACACTGACAATATTGATAAGAGACATCGGACTTAAAGGCACACACCCATACATTTTCTATGAACTAATATTTTCTTAGGAATTCACAGAACCCAAAGCTTTCTCCTTCATTCCCATACCTACTCACAAATTCTGGTAAAGAAGAAGACTTGATTTTTAAAGTATTTATTTTTTATTTCATCTTATTGTTTTTTTTTAACAAACTCATTTAAAGACGGCACATAACAACAATTTCATGAACAGAGCTGTTGCGTTTTCTCCAAATAGATGTTTTGATACATCTATACACACACATATATACATACACAAATATACACAACAGCACACATATATCCTCTGCAGGTAGAGGAGGGGAAAAATTATGAAAGGATTCCAGCATTAACATATTAAAACCATCTAAGGTAGCTGAATTTGAGTACCTTGTCCATTCAGTTATACAGAGTTTTAAGTCTGAATCAAGTATTGCTTACAACTTTTGACACAGCCAGTAAGACTTAACAAGTCTTCACCAAATAAACAATTTGCTATCTGACCCAAGAGTAGGGTCTGAACCTTTGCCTTCATTACAAACTTGTTTTGTCCCAAAGTCACCATTGTTCCTAATCCCAAGGGTTGAGGAGATCAGAGGATAGAGCCCAGAAAATCAGGAACTTTAAATACAAACTTTTAATACCAAGTTCATTTTTCAAAGGAAAATACTGAAGCCCAGAGAGGGAAAGGAACTTGTTAATCACACAGCAACCTAAGAAGCACATTTCAGTCTCTAAATTCATGGCTCTTTTCACTGCCTCAAAGTAGCAAAATTCTTTTTCATCAAAACACTGAATGATTTTCCATGTACGTATTTTCTTTCTTCATTTCAGAAAATGCCATTTAGACAAAGATTCCTACACACACCCATACACATCCCCAGTCCCACCAAAAAACAGTTGGAAAAACCTAAGATAGGTCCAGATAATAAGTCAAAGACAATTGTGGTAATTGTAATAATATCAATGGAACAATTATTAGAAATTCCTATTCACCAGAATAAAACCAATCATGAAATCCATCTATCTACGGCAGTCCATCTGCTTAAGGCCATCTCCCAATCAAAGTAATTATTAACCACCACAAGAAATGATTGGCCCTCTCTCTCCTCCTTGACCAGTGATTTTCAAAGAGCACTCCATCCTCCCAACAGCTAACAACACAAGTGAAAGTGAAATGGGTTGTCTTTCCACGGACTTCACTGATTGGGAGAAGAAACAGACCTAGCCATTTACATTTTTATAAAGCCTTCACAGGCAGCCTCCCTAAAAATCAAAGCAACAGAAATTGTGAAGGGACAATCCCTTGGTGATGAAGAGCTCAAGCAACAAACAGTACCTCTAAGACAAGAAGTGACTCACAAGTCACTTTCGAAACCTTGGTATTCTCCCCAAACAATAAGAAAATTTCTCCTAAAGAAGACTTCAGAAACTCACATGACCAAAACATACTTTCAATATCTATTTCATTTGTGAAATAGATTTCTCCTGGCAATGATTTAGTTGCTTTAAAAATAGATTAAACGTTGATTAGTCGTAAAAAAATGTAACAAGCAATCCATTTGTGTAAAAAAGTAAATTACATGCATATTCAGCTACCTTGTAGGGTTCCCCAAAAAGACTGAAACCTGAGGCAAAAAGATCTTCATCTTGCTGGACTTCTTGACTTCTCCGCTCCCACTCTTTTCTTTTAAGTGCATTCCGGTCCTGTTCATAGTGACTGGAAAGAAAAGAAAACAACAAAAAAAAAAGACTCATTACTAATGGAAGTCATTTAAGTTTCCCTAGTTATCAATGAGCACAAAAAAAATTAAACCAGGCTCCCACAAACTAATAATGTAGAAAGATAATATAATCCTTTTTATTTTTTCCCCATCAGATTTAGGATTCTAGGCACTCTTCAGAATAATAAGAACCATAATCCTGCATACAAGAAATTGGCCTATTTCAATATGGCTGCGGTTTCTCCCTTGCCCTGTAGCATTACACTGATTCCTCCTGAAAAGGGAGAAGCTATCTGAATATCTGCTCCATCATAGCCTTACTCTCCTCTTACAGGCTCAAACTGTAAAAGAAGTGAAGCTTTTCATGGGGGGGGGGGGCAGGGCAGAGAGGGGAGTTGAGACAGGGGAGGATTATAAAAAAACAAACCACTTTAATATCAGCACCTTCATTTTCCCCCTTCTAGGCTTTTAGTAAGACCAGTCTAAAAGGCTTTTGGGGCCTCTGGTAAAAGCCATGGGTTTGGCTTAGAAGCAACAACTATTAACATAGAGGATAATTATTTCTATTATTTAAAAGACTCAAATGCTCTTAAGGGACAATAGCTTTCTAAAGCCTGAATGTTTCTTGGACCCTCTTTGCATTTAGGGATTTCCTACTGGAAGAAGAGCAAAAAAGCTAAAAGCCTTTGAGGATAAATTTAAGTGTTCTTGTTATACAGGTGGAGAAAGCTTTAGCTGGTTAAAAATATGACTGCTACTATATTTTTATTATTTTTCTTTCAATGATAAAGTTCATTCCAACTCGATCATAATATTTGAAATCCTTAAGCTAGTCCTCAAGTAAGGGAGGTGTTTCTGGACAGGGGCTGGCTTTGAGGCTTAACCTTAGCACAAACAAATGGGACCAACAGTCATTGAGAACAGATAAAGAATCATACCATCCTCGTTTCAAGAGAGAGATAAGGAGCCCTCCTGTAAGGGGCACCAACTAAGCCAGGGCCTTGCTGCTACCCCGAAAACGGTTTATTCTTTATTTTGTATTTGCTTATCTATGTACATGGATGTCTCCCCCAGCACCTGGTATGCATGTAAGCAATCCCTAGGGCATTCAATGGAAATGAATTGATGTGGAATATGTCATATTCTGTAAGAAGTGTTTACTATGTCAGGTGGTTTTGCTTATTACACTTTGTGAAGGTTTTGTTGTAAGGAATGTTAAATAATGTAGGGATGTCCCTGAGGAACCAATTTTACTAGAGATATTTTCATCTCAATATTCTGTAGGGTCCCTTTTCTCTTGATCTTTTCTTAATTTGTCATGTTAATCAAAAGAATTTCTCAAGTCTAGGTCTTTGATAAGTCTCTGGTTCCATACATAGTCATATATACTCTCAGAATGAGTCTATGTAATGATACTTACTAGCTATGTGACCCTTGGTCGTCAAGTCACTTCATCTCTTTGACTCTGTTTCCCCATCTGTAAAATGGGAACAGCACTAGGGTCTACTTTACAAAGTGGACTGGAAGGATCAAAAGAGATAAAATACCTAAAGTGCTTTGCAAACTATTATTGCTGTCATTAAGATGATAATTATCAGTTATTCCGTTAACCCTGTGAAGCTCCCCTAGTCTCTCCTTATCCATTCCTCTGTATTTTTGTGTATTTATTTTCCTTTTATATGGTCATATAAAAATGACTCGAAAAGCCTCATCTTGGGAAAAAATAATCCTTCATTTTGTCCTTAAGGAGTAAAATAGCCAGACTTCATGTGACTTCTAACAAATATGCACAGGAAGATTCATGGTACGAATGATGCCAGAGATAGACGATAAGGCCGTCCACCCTACCCTGGTGGGAGGGAGCCCTAAGTATGACTGTCAATCAGAGTTCATCCCAAGTCTAGCTACTGGACCCTACTGACCTACTTAAAAGCAAGTCTGTCACATGAGGGCTTGATCATTATCATCAAATACAGTTCTGAAACCTCTAAGAAGGAACACCAAGTGCCAGTGGCCCAGTTTCTAGGCATTTTACCACACCCTCCCATCCATGGAAGGGACAGGTGAGGAACCACTAAGGTAAAGTAACATCATCAATTTGTGCAAATGTATAATACTCATGAATGGCCTTCAACAACATCATTCAGTGCTATTCATAACCACAGACTTGGGGGTTAGAGGAGGGCAGGCTAAAAAGCAATTCCCAACAATAGAAATAACTGACATTTATAGAGCACTTGTAGGTTTGAGAAATACAATCACCAGATTACAGACAAAGAAACTGAGGCTCAGAAGTGGATCCAGGGTCACAGGATTTATGGGAGCTTAGAAAGTCACCTCTCATTTTACAAGAGGAGGAAACTGAGTGCCAAAGATCACATGACTAATAAATGTCAAGGCAAGACTGAATCCATATGTTTCCATACTCTAAGCCCAGCATCCTATTGATGATTCTCTCCTTCAGAGTAAGTGCTGTTTCAGAGGATCAGTACCTCAAGATTAGAATACCATCAGGGCAAAAAATTCTGCTCTCCTACAACAACAAAAAGTCACATTGCTCCTGTGTAATGAGCACAAGATGTCACTTTCCAAGGTGTCTGTTCATTTTGTGGACCTGACAGGCACTGGTGGCATGCTGATAGATCACATTTAATTCTCTCATGAAAAGGAGCAAAGCACTTTGGTCTTTTGGTGTACAACCACCTTCCTTTCCCTTGGAGGGAAGACAGATAATTAAAACCCTGAAGGAAAAAAAAAAGAAAGAGCCAAAGAAGACGGTGGACGTGGTCTAGCATGGACGACCCTTGCTGAGGGAAGCAAGCAGGACCACGGCTGTGCTGTCCGCCCACATCTGATCGGTTCAGAGACTGTGGGCTACATTTTGCATCTGCTAATTAACTACCAAATTCCAGATGACAATCAGAAGGGCAGACTGAAGCCCATGCACACTGATGTTATCTGGTGCAAGCAAAATTGACTGCGACATTTTTTCCCCTTCTCCATATAACAAAGAACAGTTAATTCTCATATCTCTGGTGAGAATGAATTGAATCTCCATAGAGTTCTCTGCTGCTCTTGGAAGATAACCAAACATCTACAACTTTTTTTTTTCCTTTTTTGCCCAGCATGAGGTTCTAATGAAAGCTTCACATGGAGAGCTATAATGAGACCTAAACTACACGGTCATGAGGCTTTTCCAGGGGAGAAAGTCACTGATTTCTGACTGAAGCCCCAATTCCGAATTTGAAGCACCAGCTAATTAAAACCACAGCTATGTATTTAGCCTCTTGTTATACCTACTGCAGTTTATAATTAGGAGGACCTCTTTATCTACTCAATTAAAGTTCCCACAATCCGGCAGCAGGCTGGGTTTGAACCTATATGTGCTGCTGAAACCACAGGAAAGCATGTGTATGTCCCGTGATGATCTGACACCGCATGCTTGGTTTCAAAAGGAAAAAGAAAGGCCTTAGAAGCACAAAGAAATGTTCAGATCAGAAATGAGAGTCAATAATCAGATTATCAGACAGACGAGAATAGGATCTGGGACTGAACCATAAAAAAAACTTGAGAGGGTGAGCAAACAAGCTCATTGGGGTTTTCCTGGCCTGAGAAAAGGACTCAACAATCACTGGTAACATCTTGTGATACATTTGATAACTTTTGTTTTGGATCTGATATACTGAGATCTTTCATGACAATGATGCACCACAATTATAAAAGCCAAGTCAACTTTCACTTAACCAAAGGTCCTTGGTTTCTCCTTTCTGATCATCATCTTTCAAGGGTACTGCTTTTTGTGAAGACATTTTCTTATCACATGGGAGAGAAAGGCAGCAGGAATGCAAGAATCTCAGAGGTGGTTATTTTTGTTAATTTATTATTTTGATAAAAGGCTTGAACTGGAATTTCATCATCTGAGATCTAGCATCTGAGAGAGCAAGAAGGGACCTTAGTTATAAACTAGTCAAGCCTCTCACTACAAAAGGGGGAAAGGAAGGCCCAGAGTGGGAACCAGACTTGTCCTAAGGTTAGTCCATTAGAGCCTGAAGTAGAATTCAATACTGAGCACCAGTCCAGAGTCAAGTTGACTTCTTATCAATGATGTTGTCCATCTTCTGGTGTTCTCTCTTTCATGATTTATCCAGATCTTAGTGACCCTACCCTTTTATTATGATCCTCCACTTTAACTTATAGACAGATAACCCTCATTTTCATTATTGCAAGTCACACGAGTATTAGCATGACAGTAAAACCAAGTGACCTTTTATTGAGCCGTTCGGTTAAGTTGTTTTTTATGTTCTCTCCATTACCTCTCACTGTGGTAGCTCACCTAAAATTGCTTGTTGGTCAGCAAGTTGGATATTTAAAAACATTTGACTATCAGAGTCTGAAGAAATATTTGGGATCAAGTCTAGCTCCTTTAAAGGAGTCCATGCCTTCACATGAGGAAAGCGAGGCCACGGAAGGTCATGGCAAAGTCAGAACAAGGACTCAAGTCTCCTATTTGTCTCTTTCCTTCTCACTTGCCTGCTGGAATCCCTAGTTTCCTTCCAAACTCAACTCAAGCATTCACCTTCTACGGTGCTTCTTAAACTGGGTCATGACTCCACATGGGGTCACAACCCACAGTTCAAGGAGCTTGGAAAGGGTCATGAGTGGGAAAAGTTTAATTAGTCCTGTGCTAGAGGAAACTTTTCCCAATCCTACCCATCTATGAACACCCTCTCCCACAAATTACCTTCTACTTATTGTGAATATATTTGGCATATATATGGCATACATGTACACAGTATCTCTCCAAGGGAAGAGACTGATTCATTTTTGTCTTTGCATTCTCCCTAAACACCAGGTACATATTGATGCTTGTTGGTTAATTGATTGGTTTCCACTAACACCAGGCTGTTTCCCTCAGTCTTGATTTTCTGTTTTGTAAGATTTAAAGAGTGGGACCAAATGATGTCTAAGGTTCTCCCTGCCATCTCAGTCGTTCCAGCAGAGAACTCTGCTCTTTATGAATCAATCTTTTTTTTTTTTTGGAGGGCAATTAGTGTTAAGTAACTTGCCCAAGGTCACCCGGCTAGTTTTTGTGTTAAGTGTCTGAGGCTGGATTTGAACTCAGGTCCTGCTGACTTCAGGCCCAGTGCTCTATTCACTGCACCACCTAGCCGCCCCTTTATGAATCAATCTTGATCAAGCAAGAAAGTGTCTCTCAAATGCACTGTAGTGATAAACTAGAGAAAGGAGTGTATTTTATTAGAAAAATGCCAATAGGGAAAAGCATTGGGAACCTAATCTATATTTTAATGCAAAGACCATTACTTTCCTTATGCAAAATGAGCAGGACCTCAAGGGACTCTTATACCATATTATATCTAGGGGAAAAGTATCTGCATTGTATACTTTATGAATTTTAATGATCGTTTTTTTTTTGCTCCACTTAATGCTGGTTATGTTACAAACCTACTTGCAAAAACATTAAAAAACCACTGATAATTTAAAATGGCATGCCTGCATAAAACCCTTTCAACTAATAAAGTAATTATGATATTAACAATATATAACAAGGTAAACAATTCAGGCTTTTTTAAATGCCAGTGGCACTAAAATCCCTCTATTTTAGCTATCATCTCTGTGAAAACATAAAAATACATATTTAATTCTCCCAGGAGACAAAGAGAAAACAGTCACTCTCACCCCATGTGGTTCAGTTGAAGTTTACAAACTACTCAATCTACACTAGTAGAGTTTATGACTTTGCCAGAGCTGTGAATGACTTGATGCCTTCTATACAATTGGCAAATATTTATCTTTACTACATGTTCCAGAGCTCCAAGTCATATTATTTTTTTTTCCAATTTAAAGTCACCATTTGAATTTCTCTCCAGTTCTAGTCTCTAATTGGCCTCAGGCTGTAAAATAGGGAATCATCTATTCTTTAGCAAGGCCAAAATAGCTCCAGAAGCAGTATGAACATATGGTCAAAAGGGGAGAGTGCAAATTTTGAGGTAATGGACAGAGGGCATAAGGTCCTAAGATGTGGAAGCTGGGGGTTACAGAGGGATGAGGCCTAGGACTGCATCTGCAGCCAGAGGACAGTATCTGTGAAAATCCCAGGCCTGCTACTTCCTGGTTTTCTAACCTTTCTGGGCTTTCTCTAACTTTCTCTAAGACCTCTTAGCTATGTAGCTATGATATCATGAGCCACTTCATTCACCTTTTTTCCAGAAAATCAAAAGGAAATCCATAAAACATATTAAATATTCCAGAAATGCCTGGGAATGTAAAAAAAAAACCGGCATCAGACTTTTTTAAAGATGAAAACCAAAAAAAAGAGCTATGGCTTAATTTTATGAATCTGTTGATTCTTGCCTCCCTTCCTCCCCCACTTTTTTTAATGTATATGTGAGATCTCTTGGGTGCAAGAAGAAAAGGAAGCTCTTTCAACCAGTGCAGATCACCAACCTATGCACTGCGTATTTAAGTTTCACAAGGCACTAACTTTGCCCAGAAACACGTAAAGCATACGAGAGACAGCACTTGAACTCAGGCAGTCAAGACTCTGAGGCTGCTGTGGACACCCATGATACCTTGATTGATGATTCTCTCCAAAACCGAAATGGCATATAAAACCACAACTTGTGCCCTTGCCAGTCTTCCACCTTGGCTCATCCACACATTCATCACTTTCTGCCATGAATGTTTATTATGAAACAATTTGATTTCACCTATTTCCCTCATTAAACTCTATTCTGACATCTCAGGGGCAGGGATCATATCTTATGCTTCTCTTTAGAACTCTGCACATGGAGTCAATACATGTGACTGAAGAAACAACAGAAAAGGTGACCATTGCCTCAGAAAATGATCAGTGAGGATTTGGTACTTGTTGTGATAGCTCAGGCTTAGGGAAAAACAACTCTCAGACTGACTCACAAAGCACTCGTGATTTCTTCAGAGGGGAACCTTTTCTCATATTTAAATGACAAGACAAATAAAACTTCAGAATGATAAAACACAATTTACAAATCCAAAAGGGCTAAGCTACAGCAAGAAATTCAACCAAGCCCTTCAATTCATTAATAGAGCACAGAGAAACAGAATCTCTGACCTGGAAATGCCCTTCTCAGAAGTTGCCTGAATGACAGTGCCCTTTCTAGCTGCCTTCACCAAGAGGGAGCCCAGTGCCTCCAGGAGGAGCCCAGACTACTCTTAGCTAGAATTGATGACATCAAGCCTCAATCTAGGACTCTGCAATTTAGAATCTCTACTCTTCGTGATTCCCCCTTCTACAGCACAGCCCTTCATGTACCAGATTATAGCTATCACCTTTCCCAAAATCTTTTCTTCTCCAAATTAAACAAACTGAATTTTCTGTGGAAGTTCCCTGAAGTCATGTTCATGTGGCATGGTCTCCAATCCTCTCATCATCCTACCTCCTCACCCATCTCTGGACACATACTTCGTTATCAATGTCCTTCCTAAAATTTGGTTCCCATCACTGAACACAATACTCCATATGTGGCCAAATCAGGGCAGAGGAAAGTGGTATCATCACCCTAGTATACCAATTTAAAATTTAATATTATATGGCATCAATGCAGTTAACTATACACTTTAAGCAAGAATAGACTAAAAGTATAGCAATGTAGTGAATATCAGTGCAGGATATAACCAATCATCCTTCATAGTGAGGGCCACTGGGGGAGAGGTGGTGATCAGGCAGTTAAGGAAGACCTATGCTTAAAGCCCTCCTTAGACATTAACTAGTTGAGGGACCTAACTGCTGCGGACCTCAGTTTCTTCAAGTATAAAAAATGGCTAAAACATAATGGTACCTAGCTCATGAGGTGGTAAGATGCCAGGGAGTTAATGACTGTAAAGCACTTTGTAAAGCTCCCTGGGCTCCCTATCAGCTATCATCATTATTACATTTAGAGAGAAGGGCTTTAAAATCCGCCTCATTGGATTCCCACTACAATCTGATGAGGAAGCATGATTGTTACTATTATGGTCATTTTCGAGATGAAGACACTGAGGATAAACATATATAAGTCACAGAGCAAGTGAGGGGGAAACTGAGACTTAAGCATTCTTACGTGATTCATTATTCTGTCCAGTATAAAACCCTAATTCCCCTAGACTTACACTATCTTTTACACATTACAAAATGTCAATGTTTTATCATTACTGGTATTGGAGAGATGAAAATTTGAAAAAAGCTAAGTGACACAAAGTGATGAACCTTGAATGAGGAACACCTGAGTTCAAATCCAGCCTCTGACAGTTATTAGCTGTGTCACCCTGGACAAGTCAATCTGTTTGCCTCAGTTTTCTCTCAAGTAGCACCTACTTCAGAGGCAAGTCACTCAGCTTCCTGGGGCATTTACCTATGAGAGGGTTGAACCAGATAGCCTCTCAACTCTCCACCCATTCTAGATCTATGATTGTGTGATCCTTCACTTGCAACTCACACCTCTCATGTATGCCCTATCTCATTCTAGCCTTTGCTTGAAGACCACTAATGAGAGGAATTCTTTGGAGGTGTAGTGAATAAAGTCTAGACTTGGACTCAGGCAGATGTGGGGTTCAAATTCCACCTCTGACACTTAGCTATGTTCATAGGCAAGTTATTTTACTTCTCTGAAGCTCTTTCCCCATGTGTAAAATGGACACAATGGACAGACTTCAAGAGAGAGTGGTCCATGGGGTCACAAAGCAGATACAACTGAACGGCAGGGCAACAACCGCCAAGAGACTGTATGTATCCCTGCCTCCATCCCACTTTGTGACGGACTCACTAGTTAGAAAGGTATTTCCTTCCAAGTTGCCTGCTGCCCAGCATGCCTTCACAGAAACAGTATTTGGAAAAACCTATTTTGTGTTACACTTAATTCAAAGCAATGCAATTGGAAACAGACATTACAATTGAACTTACTAGGATACAACTTTCACTTCTGAGAAGCTCAGAGTGAATGGGAAAGCAGAAATAAAAAATAAAGCCAAGGACAAAGGAGGTTTTTTAGCTCACAAAAAGCTTTGTATTCAACAACTTTTCCCTCCAGGCAAATGCTTATAGCCTAGAGCCAGGAAGTACTCCCTTTTCTCACAGTCAAACCTCGGTCTGGTTAGTAGAATGCAATCTCACTGGGGGCAGGGACTGCCTCCCCTTTATCTTGGTATGCCTAAGGCTTTACAGAGTGTCCAACACATAGGAGATTTAATACAGTCTAGCTAGCTAATTCATTGGGATCTCCTTCTCAATATTCAGAGAAGGGAGAGGTTCTCTCAAGGATCAAAGATCCTTGCCCCACTCTTGGTGACCTGATTTTTCCTAATCACTGATGTCCCATATTTGTAAATGCTTACCTCCCCAGCCCCACACAGCTTGGAAGTTCCTTCTTGGCCTTGACAGGCTTCCAGAACTCCAAAGAGCCATTCACCCTCCTGACAAATGGTCAGGGAGGAGAAGCAATTTACAAAAGGAAATGGCAAAGTTATAAAGCCCCCACCCCCCTCCTGACCCTTTTCTTCCATTGGCTGGAAGTCAGGTGCACAATCTAAGGTCGGCAATCTACCTCAAGTACCAGAACAAGGAAACAGTAGCCCACCCAATGTACATTTGAGAAAGCACTTCTGTCCTTATTTGGCATATCTTAGCTGAGGTGTCACTGAGGAGAGGGGTGACTCCCTACCGCTCTGAGTTTTGAGTCCTTGTAAATCATGTGTTTTCCAGGGAAGGGGAACTTGGGCCTGTTTCCCACAAAAAGCCTTACTAGATATTAGAGTATAACCTTGAGAAGTTTTCACTTCTTTCACTCAGCACTGATGACAAGAGTTTTCACATGGGGAGCTCATAACACAAGGTGAAATCACAGGCCCAGACCCATCACCAAGAAAAGGAAGGGAAAAACATGTTGGATGCTATGACATGCTAAGCGTTAAAGAAACAAAAATATTAACAAAAACAAAGGCTCTTGCCTTCAAAGAAACAACATTCTATAGGGCGAGATAAAACAGTACACAGAATAAATACAGAGTAATTTAAGGAAGAAGAGAGTCCTAATACTTCGAGGGTAGGGGAGGAAACAAAGAAGAGGCAAACAAAACAAGGAAGGTACCAGTGGCAGTTGAGCTGAGCCTTAGAGCTGTTGGGGTAACTCAGATTCTTGACCTAAATTCTAGGGTACTCATTTCTCTAAATATTCACCCCTACCAGCAGCAGGTCCCATGGCCACAGGCTCCTTTCTGTTGTCTGTGACAGGGAGCTGCCAGACTGTGTCTGAGGGGGCCTCCTGTTGTGAAGTCTCCTCCTACTCAGCCCAGTACCCTGGTCTCCCATAGCCCATGAGGATGATATCATTTACCCGGTCTTCCAGATTACTTGATTTTTCATTTCAATGTGTCTTTGTTCTTGTTTCCTGGATTGCATAGAGGCAAAAGACTGCTCATTCCTGAGCCATCTACTCCAGTATACAGAACCAGTTGCTTGTTTTCTCCAAGATGCTTTTATTTTGTAGCCTACAGTTCTAATTTTACTAGTCTTTGGTTTTCTTCGCTTACTAACAAGACTCTTACGTTTGTCTTCTTCACCCTTTTTCTTATCTATTTCTGCCTCTGCTCCTCTCCTGAGGACAACAGAAAAGTGAACATTCTGGAAACACTCAGGCAACCCTACTGGTTGAAGTGACGTCAGAATGCAGCAAATGAACTCTGGCACATAACAGACTAAAAGGTTACCTGTTGCCATAACAAACTGACTACTTGTCATCAGAGCTTTTCAAATGAGAGGAAAGATACTCTGATGACTTGTTCAAAATAGTAATATGGAAATGTGAAATGGTTTCCTAGCATCATATATACTCTAAATCATTAATTACCTTGTTGAATGGGCTGCATAGGTGTGCACAATCTAGAGGTCACAGGGTATTGTGAAGGAATTTCTGGCTAGCATCTTCTGACAAGGTGACATGAGATTTTCAAAATTAGAGCTACCCTGCCTTAGTCACATGAACTTTTTAAATATGGGAAATTAGTCAAGAAAACCAAAGAGAGAAAAGATCACTCTAGTACCCACATCCTTACTCAAAGCCCCATCAGTTTTACAATCCCTACCTCACACCTCCATAAACTCGAGATCAATTTACATATAGGGGGTGGGAGGCAGAGAAGGAGAAGGTAAGTCTGGATTTGGCATTTCATTAGAACAAGGAACTTCTGCTATGGAAAATCCTCTACCTATTTAGATCAGTAACTCAGCTATGAGTTCTCAGCTTAGTGAGCTGAGTGGGGAAAATGAGACGTTAAGTGATTTAGTCACATAGTTAGTATCAAAGCTTGAGCTCACTGGAAGGAAGGACCTTTCTCTCCTACCCCATACATGTTTACTACTCTGAATTTTTAGGGGGGTAAAAAGAGTTTTCATTAAGAAGTTCAGACAAATTTTTTAATGTCTTCAAATCCGCAAATGCTAATGTCAACCTTATGTTCCTTTTCAGCTGGATAGGACATTCTCATTTTTCCCTAATCAAAATTTAGTACAATAGAGCACTAAATACAAGCAGTGACTCAAAACTAGAAGAGGCCATAGGGACAATCCAGTCCAACCAAGGCCTTCGGAATCTCAGTCTGTGGTTCGTTCTATCGGACCTCGTTGCTACCTCCAACACACACAATACCATATTAAGGAACAAAACTGAACACACAATTGCAGACCTTTTAAAATTCAGACAACTCATTTGAGCCATACTGTAGAGGACATATTTGGCCGGAGTGATCATCATCGACACTGATAGCTATAAGCAGTTTCTGAATTATTCAACTAGCTATGTGTTCCTCTGTGTCTGTTCGTTTACAAACTTACTATTCTTTGTTCAAGAGCATTATTTTAGCCTGAGCTCAGTGGCATATGATGGAAAAGATTATATATTCAACACTCAAAGCTAGTTCAAGATGGTCACTGAGCAACAGACACTAAATAGGATTTACTGGAACAAGTTTGCTTTCAGATGAAAAAGATGAAATGCCAGAACCTTGATAATTCCCACCAATTGCTTCTGGGACTTAAGTTCAACCTAATCCAAGTCTCTGGGGATGCGGGGGAAGGGGGGGGGAGAAGAGGTAGGGGTAGTATCTTCTCAGATCTCTTCCCCTCTTTCCAGGGGCTTAAATATTTTTTTTAGTTTGGGATCTGTAAATAAGAGAATGTAACAGAAGAACTTCCATTACCCAGACATTATTATTTGGGAAGAGCAAGGTCTCTTACAGCTCAAAATGGATAGCCTAGCTAATTCTAGGGACAATAAGTAGATACAGATGAGACAGGGCTTCAGAGATGAGCCCCTGCTGTCTCTTCGATCACTGCACACTATCTCTCAATCTGTTCATTTAGCTCAGTGATCAAAACTGGGTTTGAAATAACGCAATTTAGTCAGCTCTGCTTCAGGGATGTCACCAAGGGGAGCATAAGGAATCCCATGCAGGTAGATAACAGATGTATATCATTCATTCAGTAACAGAAATGGTCTCACTCAAAAGAAGCTTGGTAAACATAACTACACTGAAACCAAAAAAATCGAGGAGTTTAAGACTTATTTATTAATATTATAATTAAATTATTATGTAATTATTAATATCACAAATAATATATTACATAACTATTGTTAATATTATAATTAAACACCATAATAAGCAGCAATTCAGGCTATTCCCTCATGAGCAGAAAGTTCCACTTGTCAGAAAGACTTTTGAATAAGTTGTAACTGATGCATTCAGATGGTCTCATTCACTTATGAAATGACTGAGGATCCTGCCATGACCCTTTAAGAACGAAATTAAAAGAACAAACTGTGGGAATTTGTCCAACTTTTCTGAAAATCAATTTGGAATAATTCTAAGATACTGACTAAAATGTTCATGCCTTTTGACCTAGAGATCCCATGACAAGGCATCAACATGAAAGAAGCCAAAGAGAAGTTACTGGAAACAATAGATGTTAATCTAGTGGAGACAGGTTAAACAAATCGATCCGTGAATATCAGTTGCCTGTAAGAAACAGTGAATATGATAGACACAGAGAAGAATGGGAAAACTTGTACAAACCAAAGAAAGTCAAGCAAGCAAAATCAGTAGAAAAATACACACGGAAACAATGGAAATGCAAAGCACAACAAGCCAAATTGAAATTGAATGCTGTGTGATTGCAATGACCAAGTTTGGTCCCAGAAACAGCAACATGCACAGTTGTTATAGTATAGCCCTTTTAGGAGCCGTTTCCATCTGTGCCATCCTGTTAGATCTGTTCTTGCTCCTCAACCTCCATCGCCAAGATTGATGAGTAAGCGCTAACCACTGTACTGCCACGTCTCAAATCTGGTCCCTTCTCTCCACACCTAAGGTCGCCACCATAATTCAGGCTCCCAATTACTTTGGCTCTTCCCTCTCTGAGCTATTTTCCACGCAACTGCAAAAATATTCTCCTTCTTTTACAAGTTTGGCCCTTTCATTCCCCTGCTCAAAGTGCTTCTGGTAGTTTTCTACTACGTCTTAGATAAAAGATAAACTCCTCCGTTTGGCATTAAAAGACTCTACAATCTGGCTCCGCTCTACCTTTCCAGACTTTTTGCCGCAGTACATTTCCCCTCCCCCTCCCTTCCACTCAGTTTATGGCTCCAGGAGAAACACAGCTTACTCCTCACACTTGTCCCGGTACACGTCTGCCTCCACACATTCACACAAGCTACTCTGTAGCTCTACATGCCGGAAAATGCCCGCATTCCTCATCTTGGCTGAAATTCTCTTTTCCTTCTAGGTTCACTCAGGTGTCACCCTCCCCCATAACTTCTTCCCTGATTCCCCCTACTTTAAGACTTCTCTCTGCCTCACCCCCTGCTTATAGACCGGAAGTCCGGACCGGACCCTAATTCGCTTTCCGGTCTCTCAAGATGGTGGACAAAAAGCCACCCAAGGAAAAGAAGGTAAAAAAGGGGGGGGGGGGGGAAAGAGAGAACAAAAAGGAAGATGTAGCTGAAAAGGTCAAAAAGCCTCAAAAGCCTTGCAGTCAGAACCCAGTCCTGGCCCAAGGGATTGGTAGATAACTCCAGGTCTGCAATGCATTCCCGGAGAGCCATGTACAAGCAGAAATACACTGCCCCAAAAACCCGAATTGAAAAGAAGAATAAAGAAAAAGTGCCTGCTATGATCTCAAAGCCTGTGCGTGGTGATAAGAATGGAGGAACTTGAGCGTTAAAGATTCGCAAAATGCCCAGGTATTGCCCTACTGATGATGTGCCTAGAGGGCTGCAAAGTCATGGCAAAAAACCCTTTAGCCAACAGCATGTGAGGAGACTTCGAGCTGGCATCACCCCGGCCACCGTTCTTATCATGCTCACTGGCCGCCACAGGGGCAAGCCAGTGGTTTTCCTGAAGCAACTGGCTAGTGGCTTGCTACTGGTCACTGGACCTCTGACCATCAACTGTGGGCCTCTGAGAAGGCCCCATCAGAAATTTGCTGGGGTGGCTAGGTGGTGCAGTTAGTAGAGCACCGGCCGTGGAGTTAGGAGGACCTGAGTTCAGATCCAACCTCAGACACTTAACACACACAAAAAAGAAATTTGTCATTGCCACTTCTACCCGGGTTAACCTTTCAGGTGTGAAAATTCCAAATCATTTTACTGATGCTTACTTCAGGAAGAGGATCCGTAAACCTAGACACTAAGAAGGATTTTTTTTTTTTGCTTTTTGGAGGGCAGTTGGGGTTAAGTTACTTGCCCAAGGTCACACGGCTAGTTTTTGTGTGTGTGTGTTAAGTGTCTGAGGCCAGATTTGAACTCAGGTCCTCCTGACTCCAGGGCCCGAGCGCTATTCACTGACCCACCTAGCCACCCCAAGGAGAGATTTTTGACACAGAAAAAGAGAAATATGAGATTACAGAGCAGCACAAGGCTGACCAGAAAACAGACTCTCAGATCCTACCCCAAATCAAGAAAATTCCTCAGCTCTGAGGCTACCTGCGTTCTGTCTTCTCTCTCTCCAATGGAGTTTATCCTCACAAACTGGTGTTTTAAATGCCTTGCAGAGAAGACTTATTAAAATATTTGCTATAGCTAAAAAAAAAAGACATCTCTCCCTCCCTGAACTTCCCCAGAGTACTTCAGATGCCTCCTTTCCCATCACCACTCTCTACTTTGCATTACATTTATTTTATTTTTGTGTATGTGCACATCCCTGCCCTTGGCCCACTGGATTATTGTTTCCCTAAAAGCAGTGACAAACTTTTAATCTTTCTATCCCTAGAACCTACCATAATATTTTGTGCCTACTTCAATATTTGAATGATCTCTCATTGGTCACATGGTCAGGCTAAGTTTTTACTCTCCTATCACAGACTTTAATCAAAGGCTTCAAAAAGCAGTCTCTGAGAGTGGCTATAATGTAAAAATTTGCACTTCTGCACCCAACCCAGCAATGCTGCAACCTTTTCACACCTTGTTAATCTGACCCTCCCATCACAAGATGGATCTTTCCAGCTTAGCAGGACCAGGCAGAGGTTGCCCTCAGCTGGCACAGCCTCTAAGAACTCACAGTCAACCTCAGACCCATGATGAGCCATTAAGAGTAAGATGACAAATATTCATTGAATTATTTTATTTCCCTATTGTCCACAACGAGGCAAAAGGTTGAATGTTTTGCTCTCATCTAGCCAGGTAATGTGTCACATACACACAAAACATTCACATTGACATAAATCCTTAAAAAATAAAAAAAGGTCCACTTTTATTAGATTTGGTGACAAGGACCTCAAATCCAATATCCAACTAGCCTAATGGTATTGAACTAGTAACCTCTGACAAATGTTCCTTCTATGAGTAAACATCATTAGCATACATGTGAAATTCATTACTATGTCTTGGCCTTTCATGATGCATTACTCAAATAAGCACATGTGTTTATATTTATCCAGTGACACTCAACTTTGGCGTAAGGCAAATTTAACTTGGAGAATCAGGTCAGCCTTCCAGTAAGAAATGTCTCCAGTATTTACTGAATACCACTTATATGCCTAGCACAAAGGCCTCAACACAAACTGTTCTTGCTTTGACGAAGGTATCAGACTCTCAGTGGAAATCTCCTTTTTACTTCTTTGCCCTCCCCCAAAGGTAATCTTTTGCAGAAACTGCTTTTAATTGAGTTCTCTAATGTGCTGTTTCTGTAGCTCTGTCCTGATGTGACCAAGTTAAGAATGAGAGCCACTGGGCACAGTTAGTCAAATGATTTCAGCTAAGAGTTTTCTATCAAGCACAACACTTGTGATATATATTTTTTCCCAACTAGAACTATACTCCAATTCTTAAAATGTGTTTATAAAATGCTTCAGGTATTTCAGAATCTTTTGGAACCACTTATCTAAGGTGCTCATGCTGGCATCATGATGTAATCTATGCCATCTCTAAAGACCACCCTGCACTCACTGATGAGTCACTGATGACTTTAGCCCTTTCAGCTGCCTACAGATCTGTTCCTCATATTAGAGGGCTCAGGTGACTCTGATACTTCTTCATAAAATGAAGAAGTCATGATAAGTCAGTCTGTCAGGGGTACCCAACTATAAGATCATGATCTATGGGTACAAACTGAAAGTTCATCTGGTAGATCTTTCGGGTGGGGACCACTGGAGAGGTAGCAGGCTAAAGGCTGGCTTTGAAGTCAGTAAAACCTGGTCTAAAATTCTACTTCCAATACTTATTAGCTGTGTGACTGTAGATGAGTCACATGCCCTCTGAACGTAAGTTTCCTTATCTTTAAAATGAGGATAATAATAACTAGAATATCTACTTTAGGGTGGTCATGAAGTTTTAATGAGATAAGACAGGTAAGGCACAGTGTAAAACTATACAGTGCCAGATAACTGTCAGAGATCATTATTCTCAGAGAATTACAGAATCTCACAGTACCTAGCTAGTCCAACCCATGCCTCAACAAAAATCCTCTATACAACATGCATGACAAATGGTCATCCCCACTTTGCAAGAAAACCATCAGTGAGGAATATTAGGACAAGCATTTTTTTTTTCACCACAGATTCCCAGTGAGAAGTAGAGTTTAGACATATGCATAGACCTCACAGTCAACCATCTGCCCTTGTATTGTGCTCAATGCTTTGGGGAGATGTTAAGTAGTTCTCACTCACCTAATGGAAGGAAAGAGCATTCCCAGTTTTGCCCTGAAAGTGAAATGTTTTTTCTCATCGCAGAATTGACCACTAATTATTGTTTTTACTATTATCATAGAGGCAGGGTAGCCTAGTGGAATCAGAGATGGCCTCAGAGTCAGGGTTTAAGTCCTGCTACTGACACATCTATCCTGGCCGTGTGACTGAGCAAGAAGGAATCTCCCCCTGCTTCTCAGTCTATGGCAGCAATACTCTACATACCAATATCAGATTTTTTCAACACAATGGTTAGTTTTGCTGAACTATTTTTTTTCTTTTTTGTTACAAAAGATTGTTCTCTGGGAGGGGGAGAGGGAGGGACACATTGGCAAATGTCAGGGGTAAAAAACAAAAGATATCAATAAAATTTGTTTTAAAATATATGTAATATTTAGCATTCACTAGGGACGAGAAGAGACTAAAGGCTTCAAGCTTGAATCTCATGGATATAGAACCAATACATGAAGTTGATATCTATAAACACCTTGATCTCTTCCAGTCAAAATTCATAAAGCATAAAGCTATCAAAAAGGCTAAATAGTTCATACAATGAAGGACTTGCTAGCATTCTGAAATCAAAATTGAATGGGAAGTACATGCTTAAAACAGGTCACACGCAATCAGTATCAGTTTTAACATCCCCTTTCACAATTGTAAAATGGGCTGCACCAGATTTGACATGGGCCTTAACAACAACAAAAAACAACATAATATTGACAAAATGTGGTCTAGGGAAGCAGTAGAAAGATGAACACTTCCATGATAAAAAGAAAGGAAGACTGATAAACATTCTCATGATAAACAGTCTCATGAGACCTAGGTAAAAAATCTATATAAAAAGAATTTTGGAATAATGAGACATTACTTCATCAAGCAATAATAACAGCTGAAAATCATTCGATGCCATTTAGTCTGCTGAATGCAAATGAAGGTGATTTCGTCTAAATGGAGACTATATAATAACTAAGATTGAAGCATAGAATGAAGAGGGCCTCTATGGGTGACATCTACACGACCTCAGACAACTACACACTGACAAAAGAAACAGCAAATAAATGAATGAGCTATGCAGATGTGTTTCTGGAATAGAGAGGTTTATGATAGCAATTCAGGGAAGGGGCAGTGTCACCAAGAATTACAGAGGGTAATCTTTAAGGATCCTGGGTTAAGTGACACAACAGATCACACAAGAAAATGGTGGACACAGTAAAACATGTGACAGAAGGCTGTCAAAATGTAGCAACTAGAGAATATCAAGCAAGATGTGATCTGGCTACTAGAATTAAATATCAGAAACTCTATCTTTCATGGACTGACAAATACAGATCTCAAAATATCCTAAGAACTCAACCAGTAAATTCTACTGCACCCAGATTATCACATACCACTATACAACATACATGGGAAAGGTTTCCTGAAGAAGGTAGAGCTTTTAATTGGGACTTATAAGGAGACAGGGAAGCCAGCAATGAGAGAGATGAGGAGGCAGAGCACTCCAGGCATGCAGAGCAGTCAGAGAAAATGCCTAAAGCTGAGAGACAGAGTGTCTTATTCATGGAAGAACGAAAAGGCTGGGGTCACAAGACAGAAGAGAATGTGGAAAGGGGTAAGGTGAAAGAACAATGGGAAGGTATATGGTGGGTAGGTTATGAAAAGTTTTGAATACTAGAGGATTTAGTATTTGATCTGGAAGTGATAGGGAATACTGGAGTGGTTTGCCACTTCCTTCTCTAGCGCATTTTATACTTCTCTAACGCATTTTATAGATATTGGAGGAAACTGAAGCTAACAGGGTTATGTGATTTGCCTAGGGTCACACAGTAAGTTTCTGCAGCTGCATTTGAACTCAGATCCTCCTGACTCCAGGGTCAGCACTCTACCCACTGCACCATCTGGCTGCCCAAATAGGCCTATAATGTCATCCAAATAAGGAATTTCTGATAAGGAAGCTACCTTTACAAATGCAGCCAGGCAATCTCTCTACAACTTAAGACTTTTCAAGGAGCATTAAGAAGTTTAGTGATTTGGCCAGAGTCACAAAGCCTGATTATGTCAGAGGCAAGAAAGACATGAAGGCAAGTCTTCTAGACGCCAAATTTTGCTTTCTCTCTTCACTACACAATGCTGTTTATCATTCTCACAGCCTCATTTTGCAGAAACAGAGGTTCAGAGATGGTAAGTGACCTTCCCAGGGTTATACACCTAAGTTATCTGATGCAGCATTTGAATAAATGTCTTCCTGACTCACTCCACTATTCACTACAAAACAATGCCTTTATAAATATATAAGACAAGAAATATATCTGTTCAACATCATAAGATAAAATATTATGATTTTAAAATCAAAATATAAAATATAATTTTACAATTAAAATAAAATATTATAAAGTAATAGTATTATATTATATATTATATCATATAGGCTAATTTTCCTGATAAGAAAAAATTAGAAAATTGTTAAGCCATAATCGGATGCTTCATCATGATGCAGAAATGACCTTGGGACCCCAAAGCCAATGGACCACAAATTTTAGCAGGCTTACTTTGTAATGACCTTTCTATGTCCAACTTTTATTCCACCTTCCCCCAGTAAATGTAAGCTATTTGAGGACAGGATATTTAATACGTTTTTCTAAATTAAAAAGATGAAGACTTTAAAAGAAACTTTTAAAAATCAGAATAATTTTTAAATTTAAATTTACATTAATTAAAATTTAAATCTCATTTAAAAAATAGAATTCGAATAATATAAACTTTAAAAAATTAAAAAGATGAAGACTTTATAGAAACTTTAAAAAAGAAATTAGTATTTAACGAACAAAAACTATCTCATTAAATCTTAACAATGTGCAATTTTCAAACCTATTATCCTATTCTAACTGCTAGGAGTGTTGTGATTGACAAAATGACTTTTTTTCTCTACCTGTTTCTCAAATTTTTCACATGTTTGTTTTGGCCCTTTTTCTGTTTATTGATATTTTTCTTGGGAAAATGTCAGGCAATCTGTAGTATGCCTTTTAACTGTGTCTTAACATATAAAACAATTATTGATGAACACATCCCATTGGAGTCAGATGAAATGGTCAGATGAAACGATAGCCTCCACCTATGAACTATTTAATCACAGTAACACAGAATTCTGTTGCTTTCATAAATATTTTCATTTCCTGATGGAAACAGCGACTCACAAGAGTACACTCTCATACTCTGCGGTACTTCACACCCTTATTCCTTAGCATATACTGTTCTCAATAACAAAAATGGAGTCAAATTAACAATTTCATATGATTAGTTTGCATTTCGTTGTTAATTACAGATTCAACAAGACTTGAATACTGCAGCTTTTTGAAGTGTCAGTTACTCATTGATCCATGGCCCCTCAACTGCCTACTCATAATACAGGAAGCCTAATATAATTTATTGTTATTTAAAGCACTGATCAGCTAAAGGAATTATCCTCAAATACATGATTGCAGTCTTGTTGAAACTTCCTCTAATTGCTTCCATTCATTGCAATAGATAATGTAACACAAAGTGGACAAAAAAAGATGATCAGCTTCATGCTTCAATGAATCCCAGAATCATGGTGTAGCACTCCCTTGAGGTCTACTTCTTTAACTCCTATTGCACCTCAATGAGAAATTACTACTACTCCCTTGGGGTTGTCAGGGTAACCATGAAGGGGATGGGATTTTGAGTACTAGGGCTCACAAGCCCCTACCAAGTGTGCTCCCCAATGATTATCAGAAAGATTTGTTTAGTTTTTATAAAGGCTATTGACTTAGCAGGTATAGCAAGGATAGTTGATAAAGAAAAATTCCCAAATGGGGACATACTCTCCTCTTGCAAACATCAAGTCTCTCTAGGTAATGGATTCAAATATAAAGTACACATGGTCAAAGGTAAACTCACAGCTCCTAGCTATTTGGACATACTTTTCTCCCCTTGTGCATGAGTTTCCCTTAAGCAAAGTTGTCTTCCAGCCTCTAAAGGTGCCCTTGTAAAGAGATGAAGCTGCCTTTACTAGGTCCATCTGGTCTATTTCTTAGTCCCAGATTCAGAGGGCTCCATCAGCTACTGCTCCTCAGTGGGCACCGCTTTGGGCTCTAGTGGACGCTACTACCAATGTGGATGGGAACTCTGTCTTCCAGCCTTTCCAAGTTCAATACATGGTCTAATTAGAACACTTCTAATCTTTGATTTCACACTTGTTGGAAAAAGAAGAATTTTAATACTTGTTTCCATATATGGTCTAATTGGAAGTCCTAACACATTCTTCAACACATGTTCCAATTAGAAGAGTTCCAAAACCTGTTTCATTACATGATCCAATCAAAACAGTTCTACTTTTAGATTCCACACTTTTTATAAAAAGAACAATTCTGATACATGCTCCCAGGTACAGTGCAATTGGAAGAGATCTAATAACTTCTATTCATGGCCCAGATGGAAGAGTTTTAATATCTGCTTCTTACCCTGGCACAAATGATACCTGTCTAATACCAGCTTCCACACTAGACCCAAATGGAACAGTTCAAATATATGCTTTCATACACAGTCCAATTGAAACAATTCTAAAAGCCTTTGTTCACACATGGTCCAAATGAACTGTTCTAACATGATCTTGCACAAAAGGTCCAATTGAAAGAGTTCTAATTCCTGATTCCCCACATGGCCCCAAATCAGAACAGCTCTAATACCTGCTTCTATATATTCCCCAATTAGAATAGGTCTAATACCTTGTTTCATATATGGATGAACCAGAAGAGTCTGAACCAGAAGAGTACAAATGCCTTGTTTTTCACCTGGTTGAACTGGAATATTTCTAATAACTTCTACACGTGGAACAAATGGAACAGTTCTAATAGATGCTTCCTTATATGTCCTAAAGGAACCTTTTCTAATAACTACTTGTATTACTGGAACAACTAGCACAATTCTACTAGCTACTTCCTGACATGGCCCAATTGAATTATGTCTTATACATGATTCTACACGTGGCCCAAATGGAACAGTTATAGCAGGTTCTTCCACAATAGGTCCATTTAGAAGAGTTCTAATTTCTGATTCAACACATGGAGCAACCAGAAGATTTTCAATACCTGATCCTACACATTGCCCAAACAGAGTCATTCTAATTACTGCTTTAAAACATGGCTAAATAGAACAGTTCTATTATCTTTGTGCACAAAGGTAAAAGTGAAAATGTTCTGCTACTCATTTCCACACATGGTCCACTCAGAACAGTTCTAAGCCTTCGTTCAACACTTGGTCCAATCAGAAGAATTCTAAAACCTATTGGCCATGATTAATTTAGAATATTCTAAGACATGCTTTGACACTTGTTTCTAATAGAACATGCTTCTACAATGGGCCAAATGGAACAGTTATACCTGCTTCCACACATAGCACAAATGGAACTATGCTAATCCCTGTGCTCACACGTAGACCAAATTGAAGTATTCTAGTATGTTCTTCCACAAAATGCCAAATTGTAACAGTTCTAATTCCTTATTCCATACAAGGTCAATTCAGAACAGTTCTACAATTTGTTTCTATATATGGCCAAATTGGAACATGTCTAATACCGGTTTCCATACCTGGAAAAATTATAAAAGTTCTAATACCTACTTCCAAACTTGGCCCAATTTGGAACAGTTCTAAGAACTTCTTGCATACATGCCCATGAAGAACAGTTCTAAACACTTTTACTTACGGCCCAACTGGAAGAGTTCTACTATCTGCTTCCACTTTTGGACCACATGGCACTATTGTGACACTTTCTTCCACATCTGGTACAAAAGGAATATTCCCAATAACTGCTTTCCAAACATGGTCCAAATGGATCACTTCTAATATCTTCTCCCAAACATGGCAAAATGGAATAGTTCTAATTTCTTGGTCCATGATCTTCAACACAAAGTCCAATTAGAATGATTCTTTCAAATCTGGTCTCAGACACTTAACACAAAAAAAAAAAACTGTGTGACCTTGGGAAAGTCATTTAACCCCAATTGCCTTACCTTCCCCTCTCCAAAAAGCAAAAAAAAAAAAAGAATGATTCTAACATCTGCTTTCTTATATGATCCAGTCAGGACAGTTCTAATATTTGATTCCATACATAGTACAATAATAGTTCAAGTACATTCTTGCCACATGGTCCAAAGAGAAAAGTTCTGATCCTGCTTTTACACATGAACAAACAGATGAATTCTATTACCCATTGCCATACATGGTCCAATTTGAATAGTTCTAATTTGTGATTCTACATTTGTTGCGAAAAGAACAATTCTAATACTTCCTTACACATATGGTCTAATTGGAAGGGTTCTTACTAGTTCTTCAACAAATAGTCCAATTAGAACAGTTCTATTACCCACTTCCACAAATGGCCCAAATGAGACGGTTCACATACCTGATTCCACACATGGTACATCTAGAACTATTCAAATATCTGTGTCTACAAATAGTCGAAATGCAAATGTCCTAATAGATTCTTCTACAAAATGCCAAATGGAAAAGTTCTAATTCCTAATTCTACACAAAATCAATTTGGAACTGTTCTAATATCTGTTTCCATAAATGTTCCAGTTAGAACAGATCTAATAATACCTGCTTCACACCTCGATGAACCAGAAGTTTTCTACTACCTACTTCCAAACATGACTCAATTGGAATGGTTCTGAAAATTTCTTACACACATAACCCATGTAGAACAGTTCTAAAACCATCTTTCACACATGGCCCAATTATAACAATTTTAACATCTTCTACACATGGCCTAATTGGTAACGTTCTAATACCTGCTTCCACCACTAACCCAAAAGGCACTGTTCTAAACTTGCTCCCATGTATGGTACAAAAAAGGAACACTCCTAATAACTGCTTCCATACATAGCCCAAATGGATAACTTCTAATATCTTCTTCCAAACTCAGCAAAATGCTTATCTTTGACCACACATGATACAATTTGAAGTATTCCAATACTTGCTTCTACACATGGTCCAATCAAAACAGTTCTATAACTGCTTCTTCACATGATCCAAGGAGAACAGTTCTAATATTTGATTCCAAACAAGGTACAAAAAAGAACAGTTCTAATACCTTCTGCCACATGTAATCCAAACAGAAGAGTTCTGATCTTGCTTCTATACATGGTTCAAAGAGACAAGTTTTCTTACTTGCTTCCATACACAGACTCATTTGAAAAGCTCTACCTTTTGATTCCACACTTCTTGCTAAAAGCACAGTTCTAATACCTGCTTCCACATATGGCCCAATTGGGACAGTTGTATCATGTTCCTCAACCCATGGTCTGATCAGAACAATTATAAAACCTTCTTCCTCAGAAGATCCAGTGAGAACGGTTTTAACACATTCATCCATGTATGGTTCAATTGGAAGACTTATAATGACTTCTATGCATGACCCAAATGGAAGAGTTCTAATACCTGCTTCCATCCCTGGCACAACTAGACCAGTTCTAAGACTTGCTTGGCAACATAGCCCAATTAGAATATGTCTAATACATACTTTTACACATGGCACAAATGGAACATTTTTGGTAGGTTCTTCCACAATAGGCCCATTTAGAAGAGTTCTGATTCCACATATGGCACAATCAGAAGAGTTTTAATGCCCACTTCCATACATGCCCCCTATGGAACGAGTACAATATAATGCTTCCACATCTGAACATACTGGAATAGTTTTTAATACCTGCTTCCACAAAGCATTCTAACACCTACTTATAAACAGCAAAATGGAACAGGTCTAATACCTTTGTCTTCACGTGGTCCAAAAGGTAATTTTCTTAATACTTGATTCCAAACCTGGCAAAACAGAACAATTCTAATATCTTTGCCCACACATGTTCCAATTAGAAAAGTTCTAGTTCCTGCTTCCACACATTGCCTAGTTAGGATAGTTCTAACACATTCTTCAACAGGCGGTCCAATCAGAACAGTTCTAAAACCTGCTTCTTCAAATGATCTAACCAGAACACTTTGAATATTTCATTTCCCACTTAATGGAAAAGGAACAATTCTAATACCTGATTCCGCATATGGCTCCAATGGAAGCATTCTAACATGTTCTTCAACTCAAGGGCCAATTAGAACAGTTCTGAAATCTACTTTCTCACATAGAATATAGTTCTAATATTAGATTCTATATGTGTTGCAAAAAGAACATGCCAAATACATGTTCCCACACATGACCCAAATGGAACACTTGTAATAACTGCCCCAATAGGGCAGCTGCAATACCTATTTCCTCACTTGGTTTGATTGGAACATTTCTCATACATTATTCTATAAAAGGCATAATTGGAACAGTTGTGATATCTGTTTCCACACATGTCCCTAGTGGAAATGTTCCAATACCTTCTTCCACACATGGACCAATTTCATTATGTCTAATATATGCTTTCTCCCATGGTCCCATTGGAACACATCTAATTCCTGCTTCCCCACACATCCAAAAAGAATCAATTCTATTATCTACTTGCACCATGGCCCAAATGGAGCAGTTCTAACACTTTCTTCCACATATCATCCTACTGGAATAGTTCTAATACCTTCTTCCATACATGGCTGGCCCAAATTGAATTGTTGTAATATGTTCTAATATTGGCTTCCACACATATCCCAATTGCAATAGTTCTATTACCTGCTTCCACATAGGCTTCAATTGGAATAGTTCTACTACCTGCTACTACATAGGGTCCAATTGGAATAGTTCTACTACCTGCTTCCCCACCTCTCCCAGTTAGAACAGTTCCATTATCTGCTCCCATACCTGGCTCAATTAGAACCAATCAACTGTCCCACATGATCCATAAACCAGCTCCTCAAATACTTGGAGCCTATTGTCACATCCCTTAAGCCTTCTCTTTAATAAGTGAAATACCCAGAGTTTCTTCAGTTCTTATAGGGTGGAATCACAAGTCTGTTGTCTACCTGGTTCATTTTCTTCTTGACGAGTGTGAGCAGAAGAGAAATGCATGGTTCGTGTACAAGCAACCTGGTTCAATGGAACATCACCAGGTCTGAATCCAGGTTCAGCTCCTTATGCCCTGTGTGGCTATACAGAAGTTATTTCATCTCTCTGGGCTTCAGGTTCTTCTAACATCAGGGGGTAATTTAAGATGACCTCTACAGTCTCTTCTAGCACTCAACTGTTATTCCTGTGATCTTCTAACATGTTTTACAATTATCTATATTTCAAATACTTTGGTGTGTGTTCATTTCTCAGCATTAGTTGACCCAAAGTACTTTGGGTGGAATACATATCATACTGTAAATTCATATCATAATGTGCCCTATTTTAAAGCCTACACAACTAATCTGCTGTCAAATGAAAATAATCTGCTATGTAACATGTAAATATTAAATTTTAACTTTAACAAGTTCAGTTACATTCACTGACATTCAGACAAGTCTCTACTATTTTTCATTATTTTCAAAAGAAAAACCAATTTAAGAAATGCAAACCAGTTTCAACTCCACTTCAAGATTTGTCTCTATATCACAGGAATGTTAATATCATTTTGCTTAAGTAATGAACATTGGAGTATTCATTTGATGAATAAGTAAGTT
Organism: Petaurus breviceps papuanus; assembly: GCF_028583685.1. Classification (NCBI taxonomy): domain Eukaryota; kingdom Metazoa; phylum Chordata; class Mammalia; order Diprotodontia; family Petauridae; genus Petaurus; species Petaurus breviceps. The sequence continues at coordinate 833,503 of NW_027187290.1, forward strand.
ATTAGAGTCAAACAGAAACTATTGTGAGGGCTCTGAGTCCAAGACTCCGTAATGATAAGATAAAAAATGACAATGAGAAGATAACCACTAATTCCACAAAAGAAAGTCCTCTACCAGCCATAAGCTTGTATGATTATTGATAAGGAGGGGTGTAGGCAACACAATGCTAGGCCTGGAAGGTGAAGACCTGGGGTTCAAGTCCTGCTCACTGGATCATATTTTGGGAAATGGAAAGAACCTTAGAGGCCGTCGAGATCCACCTTCTTTTTATGGAAAAGGAAACTGAGGTACATGGAGGTTAAGTTACTCACACAAGGTCTACAGAACTGACTAATTGAAGAACTAGTGACTTCACTGATGTGGGTCCTAGCTCCACTGATACAGATCCCTAATCCCTCTCCAGCATGGTTAGATTGGTTCTTAAACAAGAGTCACACTTCCCATTGCAGGGACCCATGCTGGAAACCTTTCTAGTTTTGTTGGAGAGGCAAATTTAGGCTTTGATGAATTAAATACAAATTCATTACAACTACCCTCAGGTGGTACTGGGATGCCTCTAGAGGGAGAGGGTTCTGCCCTAACAGACATCTTTAAGCCACTTGTCCACCACTTGTTAGGAATGGTCATATCTGGGTGGGGCTCAATGGGCCTGTGAGGTCCTTTTATAAGTCTGAGATGGTGTCATCTGGCAGAGCCTTCTCCACTGACAGAGCTTTCATTGCTCATGGATCACCTTGACACTGAAGCACCCAAATAGGACTGTGGCAAAGGGAACTGTTTTCTATTCACTTCTCTGTGGGCATATGGTATCCCTCCCCACCCCCAAATAGAATAGAAGCACTTTGATGGCATGGGTTATTTCATTTGGTCTCAGCACTTAATATAGTACCTTATATATAGCAGTTTCTTAAAAATTTCATTTATAATTAATTCTGTTATCATACATTAATATTTTAAATGTAACACTTGTTTTGTCTCCCTGAACACTTTTTTAAAATAAGTCTAAAGTCTGAGATAGAGAACCATACTGGGGAGCATTGATTCAGCTGTAAATCTTGGCCCTGAAAAGGATAAGGAAGCCAGGCAACAGGGCTTTTGCCCAACACTGGACAGCTCCCCACTCCACCTGATTACTTGCATGTGACACCATTCTCCAGCTCCTCTCTTTTTGTGAAAGCTCAGTGTTGACTCTCACATTTTCTGTGATTTACTCACTGTGTTTTTGTCTGTGGGTTTTTTTTAGTAAATAATCAACTTTCAAATGTTTTCGTTGCCAAAACAAATTCTACTGCATTCCTAATGTAGTTTTTGCTGCACTTAATATGCATGCCAACTAATGGTATATATCACACGACCCTAACAGATTACAAGCTCGCTGACAGCTTTGTGTCTTCCCCAAAGCCTGGCATTATTCTCTGAACACAGTAGGTGTTTAATAAATGTTTACTGAATTCAACTGAACAGTTTACTTTTAATAAATGATAATAACAGATTAATGGATGGAATTAACCAAATATTTGTGTTTTTCTCTAAATTTCAGTTCATTATCACAAACTAACAATTTTCCACTTGAAAGCATTATAAAGCTATTTATGAGACAAAAGAAACTTCTCTACTGATTTTGGGAAACATTCTTTTAATATTTTTATCTTGGAATTATATGACCAGAGAATTTTTGAAGCTGGAAGAAATCTTTGGTCCAACCAAATTATTTGGCATGTGAGGAAACTGAGGCCCAGACAGAAGAAGGGACTTGCCCAAGGACATACCATGACCTAGTAAGGGAGTTAGGACTACAATTCAGCTCTCCTTATTCTCAGCTATTACACTGTTTCTTCTTGATATTAACATAAAAAATCCATCTACAGGCTTTTCTATGTTGGAGTGTTAAAGTCTGAATGGTAAAACACTACAAATCGAAGATTATGAATACCAACCAACCAAGCTTTCAAACTATGTGAGCCAGCGGCTGCAGAGTAAAGTTTAAGTCCTTCACCACCCCCTCTCCACCTCAACCTCCCACATAGACATAGTCCCTTAAAGTTAGTCTGACTAGTTGTTTAGAAGTCTCCCAAAGGCAGATAATTTTCAGAAAACCAACAGAGGGAACGCTCACTTTACTTTGATGCAGCCAAAATGAATACAATAATTATCAAAACATAACTGTTTTTTGTTTATGGAACTGCATAAATCATTAAAAAATGATGCAACAGAAATGGTATCTCGGTCTAACCAGAGTTACTTGCTTATAATAGTCTACCACAGTTGTTCTGCCAAGAAGAAATTTTACTTTTCAGTACATTGTAGTTGTGCTACCATCCAGTGAAAGTGTCAATGCTTCTGGAGTAACCACGGGGGTCTTGTGACAATTTACATATGATTAACTCCCAGCCATGGGACTGTACAGTCCCCATCCATTTTGCCACCTTTCTCTCCTGGGTTGGCTTAAATCTTTTAATTACCAATTGGGTTATGATGAGGTCATACAGTCACAACACAGGGAGTCATCTTAGAAGGCCAAGCCAAGATACTAAACATGCGAAGAACCAGAAAGCCTTTTGATTTCACTTTAGATGTGCCTGGAGAATGCAGGCTCAAGTCATATCTACTAACTTTTCTAACTGTGCCTGACTTAACCAAGTGTTAAGTAAGTTTCCATTCCCTGAGTCTGCACCAACTGGGTATCAGAGGAGAAGTGATGTGAGGGCACTGTTCATCCCCAACCCAAAGGGAGGGATCTGACCTGCTGCTAAAACATAGCCATAGTTTGTAGTAAGATAGCTGAACACTGATGGTTGAAGTTAACATAGCAGGAGGCAACAGAGAAATGATAAAATGGATAGAGTGTGGGGAAGGGAAATCAGGCACACTGGTAAGGCTCAGTCACCTGGGCTCCACTTCTTCCATCCTGTTCCTTACCTAACCTTTAAAAGAGAAACCTTCATTTTGGGAAAACAAAGATACGTGTGATTCATGATTGGGCTACAATCACAACAAAACAACTTTAGTTCATTAAAGTAATACAGATTATAACAACAATATTGATCCTGGGAACAGGGGACATCATAGGGGATTAATGTTCCCGTGGTTTTGCTATGGGTCATCGACTCCTTTGAATCCGTCATTAATCCCCGTAATATACCCTACCCTACTTAAACAGGCCACTGGTGATAAAGGTTGGTGGAACTTAGAGTGAACTAATGCATTTTACCTTCTCCTTTTGAATGGTTAAAGGAGCACCTTTAAGGGGCAGCCAGGTGGCGCAGTGAGTAAGAGCACGGGCCCCACAGTCGAGAGACCTGGGATTGGTTCCAGCCTTAGATACTTAACACCCACACACAAAAAAATAACTGGCCATGTAACCTTGAGCAAGTTACTTAACCCCAATTGCTTAGGAGCAGCCAGGTGGCACAGTAAGAGCGTAGGCCCCGGCATTGGGAGACCTGGGATCGGTTTTGGCCTCAGATACTCGGCACCCACACAAAAATAACTGGCCATGTAACCTTGAACAAGTCACTTAACCCCAATTGCTTTAAAAAAAAAAAAAGGAAGCACCTTTAAGAACAACGACATTTTTCTAATGGGGTGGGAAGGATGTGATTTCACAAATGGATATTTGTAAGACCAGAGAAATAGAAAAACTCACATGATCTGAATATTAAAATGACCAAAGAAAACTATATCACAGAAAAATTACTCAACTACCAAACTTGGATTTATTATTGGGGAAAGCTATCCTATGCTGTGTCCACTTGGAAACTTCCCTTTGGCCCTATTACTTTGATGAGGGGCAAAGGTCACCATCATCACTGAGCTTATCTGTCATTGCCTAGATAATAATGCCACAAGTCACTTTAATCTTAAGATATGCTACTGCCTAAGCAAGCAACAGACACATTAATCTGACAAGCCTTGAAGATCATACAGGCAAAAATACCTGAAGGTTAGTATTCACAATTCATGGTAGTCCTCACTTTCTCTAAAGCCCTCCCTCATGCACCAAGTTAGGCCTGGCTTCTTGAGAGCAGCTCAAGACCCCCGCCATCCCCCCACGAGGCAAGTATGCAGGGGAAGTAGGCTCTAGGGACTAAGGCAGTGAAGAAGAATTGGTTCCCCCTGGACCTGGGAATACTGAAGAGAAGCCGGCAGGGATGGCTCCATCGACAACACTGCCCTTGATGAGCAGGCAGGAGAATGAAAATAAGGAAAAGCATATAGCTAAGAATCAGAGACTGGAAGTACTGAGAAGCCAAGCATGGGTAGTCTTTTTTATCAGTAAAGTAAAAAAAAATACATTCACAATACTCTCAGGAGTTGTTAGAACTTCATCCTGAGCTGAGTCTGTGCAATACCAAACATCTGGATTCAAATTTGAAAATGTAATTTTTAGAACATGCAGATGTTGAGCACCATGGAGGGAAAAACTCAGTTTTTCAGAGCAGTTTTCATTTGGATGCTCAAGATTATGTAGTTGTGCAGTATCTGACTAGAAAGGACTCTTTCAGCAGTGATAATGGCATAGAGCATTTCTAGATTATACTCCCTTATGAGATGTGAGAAAAAATGAAGGCACTGAGAAATCACTGTTAGATAACAAAGAATTGATAGATTTTGAACCCTTCAGTCTTATGTTACCTCTGGACAATATTATATTTTTTGTTGGAGGGGGGAAGGCAGTGCAATTGGGGTTAAGTGACTTGCCCAAGGTCACAAGGCTAGTGTCTGAGGCCATATTTGAACTCAGGTCCTCCTGACTGCAGGGCCAGTGCTCTAGTCACTGCGCCACCTAGCTGCCCCAATATCATCTTTCTTAAAAGCTATACTTAGTCCATAAAAGCTTTATTCCAGGGATGGAAAAAATTCAAATCCATCATTATATTCTAAGTAAATCAAACTGGATCTGACCTAGTACTGTAAAAACAAAAACAAATGGTGAAATAGCAATAGGAAATGTTTTTTTCATTCATTCAAAATATGGGACTATTGTAGATGCTTCCTTCCTAGCACTCACTAAAAAAGAAACAAAAAAAAAATCTAAAACACAGTTCAGGTCTTCCCTGATTTAGTGCTTTCTTCCTCCTGAAATGACTTTGTATTATTCTGCACATCCGTTTATTTACTAATCTGTGTAGCACAGAAGCAATGTCACATAGGGGCTGGACGGGCTACACCTGCGCATACTCGCCTGCTCACAAGGCTTACTGGTTGGGTGACCATAAACTGTTTTCCTGGAATGTTGCCAGGAAATGCCCTAAAATTCTGAAATGCCAGTGAGTTGCCAAACTGCTTCTGTGGAGGAACTTCAGATGAGTGGTTGACCTATGTTAGTGGAGAAAGAATTTACACTGGCAGTTCTTTATGGGCCCGAAATCACAGGTCTGGAACAAAAACAAAAACATGTATATTTTTACCCTGCAAGCAGAGTGTAGGATCCTTGAGGATAAGAATTAGGTTTTTTTCCCCTTTGTCAATATATCCCCAGCACAGTGCTCCTCTTTTTTTTTTAATCCTAAACCTGTGATTCATCAGTATGGAGTGATTTCATCACTCCATTCACTAATGCAGATGTGGAATTAACAGACTTTTATTCAAATTACACCATTACTAATTGTGTGACTGGGCAAGTCACTAAACCCCTCTGGGCCTCAGTTTCCTCACCTGTAAAATGAAAGGATTGGACTAACTGATCTCTGAGGTCCCTTCTGGTTTTTAATCTTTTCTCACCCAAGCTATGACCTTGTGATCTGTAACCTAAGAGTTTAAGAGAGTTGCTTATGTCACTGAGAAGTAAAGTGCTTTGCCCCAAATCACAAAACCAGGATGGAGCAGGTGCAAGTCTAGAACCCATGTTTTCCTGATTCCAAAGCCAATGTTCTATCTACCATGCCATACTGCTCCTCTTTGGGCACATAATTGGTGCTTAAGAAATGCACGTTGAATGCAACTAGAATCAAATAAATCTAAGGATTAGGTTATTTTAGGGGTGTGTGTGTGTGGTGTGTATACACATAAACACATATATCAAGCACAGGTTTGAGCAAAGGGGAAATGGTTCCAAGGCAAAGAAAAGAGGCTTAAAACAGGGGAAAACTCAGCAACTCCAGAATGCTGACTCCAAAAGTCATGTTCTAGGTCTTACTCTAGAACTTTAAGCACTGCTTGCATAGCTAGGCTCTAAAAAAAATCAGGATGTGCTTTTTCTTTTCTTTTCTTTTTGCTTTTTGGAAGGGGGAAGGTAGGGCAACAAGGGTTAAGTGACTTGCCCAAGGTCACAGGCTAATTTTTGTGTTCAGTGTCTGAGTCCAGACTTGAACTCAGGGCCTCCTGACTCCAGGGCCGGTGCTCTATTCACTGCACTAACTAGCTGCCCCCAGGATATGCTTTTGATCATGAAGATGTCTTGGCTAACCAGTACCTGAGAGGAATGAAAGGCACAGTGCATCCATCTAATTTCAATCCTCTGACAGCACACTCCTGTACCCCCTTCTGAAGGGTCTGAAGGTGCTCATGCTGATGGATGGCTGACACCATATGTTCAAGCAGATGTAGGGCTTTCAAAGGAGATGGGAAAGGAAAGAGTGAGGCTCACCAGGAGAAAAGGAGATCTGCTAACCTCTCCTAGACTGCCACAATGTGAAGGGAAAAACAAAGGGCTATTTATGACTTGTATTCTGATGCAAAAGAAAATGCTTCCCACAAGTTCCCAAGGAAAAAAAAATGATATTTCTTTCCACAGTCTAATTCTTGCATCTAAATTCACTACCATAACGCAGTGATGCTATTAAATAAGACTTTGAAAAGAAAACCAGCTATTCTGGCAAGGTTCTGTAACTGGAATCAGAGAACAAGGGTTAGAGACCAGGCTCCGCAAAATAACTTTGGGCTGGTCACCTAACCCATGTCTCACCTGAACTTCATGATCTCTAGGGCTCCTTCTGGCTCTCAAATTTATGACCCTATCATCTGTCTTCATTCTTCCAAAGTCATCAACAATATATATATATACAGAATCTCAAGGAAAACCAGCAATTCCTTCAAATGCTCCAAAAACAAGGCTTAGAAAAATATGTTTTTGTGAGCTGCTTTCCTTGTGACTTTTTTCAGTATGGGGAAAAAATCTGGAAGGTTCTATCTACTCTTTGTGTCTTCTAGAGCCCTCTCCCCCTCATTCTTGGAAGTGTAATCAAATCAGCACTACCATTATTTCTAGAACCGACATGCCACTCGTCTCCTTTACGGCTCCCCTCACCATCTCTATGACTTCTCATTCCAAAACATTCTCACCTAGCCACCACCACCCTAAACGCTATATATCCTATAGAATTTAAGTTCCTTAAGGACAGAGACTATCTTTTTGTATTTACATCCTCATCCCTTAGCCTAGTTGTGTTTAGCACACAGTAAACACTGAGTACATATTTTTCCTTTATTCTTCATTGGTGTAATGAGAAGGAAATCAGTCATACTTGCAAGTCTAGAAAGGATCTCCTCATTTTACAGATAGCAGAAATTGAGGCCGAGAGAAGGAATATATTTGAATCAGGACTCAAACCCAAGTCTCCTGTTTCCTAGTAGGATCCTTCTACTTTACTTATTCTAAGAGTAAAAAAACATCTATTTATGGGGCTTAAGATGCACTATTTTCTAGGGGCCGCTAGGTGGCACAGTAAATAGAGCACTGGCCCTGGAGTCAGGAGTACCTGAGTTCAAATCCGGCCTCAGACACTTAACACAAAAACTAGCCCTGTGACCTTGGGCAAGTAACTTAGCCCCAATTGCCCTCCAAAAAGCAAAAAAAAAGACACTATTTTTAAATAGTCACCCTCCCCATTTGTCCTACACCATCTCCCACACATTTTCATCAGTGGATATGAGAATTTCTATATAAGTTCTATAAGCCCCCTTCTATCCCATTCCTTTCTAGGTTGCAAGTGAAATATTTAGAAATTTTAAAATGTGGCGTGAAATGCAAAAAAGGGAAAAATTTGTTGGAAAGCATGGATGAAGAGATGAAACAAAAGAGAAAAGGAAATACTTAGCTTTTAAGAAAGAAAAAATAAAGAACCTTTTTTGCATGGCCATAGGAATTTCAAACAACAAAGAATATTACCTTTTTATTTCTAAACAAACCCCTTTATCACTCATTTCAGTGGTCACTGACATAACAGGATGTCAAGCTGGTCTGAAGAAAATGGAATATTGTTACCAAAGACAGTCTATGATTGGGCAGCTGCAGGCTCCCAAGTAATCGTTACAGCTTGTACAGGCTGTGCTTACAGAAGGATAAAAAGCCTACTCAATGCACAGGCCCTGGAGAACAAGGCCTATTTGTTTAATGTTTTCTTATCATCTTTGCATTTGAAGCACAAACATATTTTACCAAACAAAATAACACATAAAGTCAGATCATATTCAATGTTGCAAAATTCTACAATGTCAGCTCATACAGGGACTTTTGTGACCTTTTATTTCAACCCTGGCATTTTATAGAAGAGCAAAGCTAAAAGCTAGGGAAGGGCAATGGGAGTTGAAGGGGAGGGGAGACAACATGGATCAATGGAAAGCACACTCAGTTTGGAGACACCGAACCCAGGTTCGAATCATAGTTCTGTTACTACTGTGTAAAAAACCACTTCTCTCTTGGCTTGACCCTTCTATCCAATGTGGGTGTTAGACTCAACGATTTTGAAGGTCCTGGCAAGCTCGGGATCTTCTAATTCTATGCATCTCAGTTACTTTGCAAAGATCAAGTTACTGGTAGAATGAAAACTAGAATCAAGGTCTCCTCATGCCTAGTCCAGCATTCTTCCTGCTTAAGAGAGATGGGACAATCTGAAAACTGGAAATCAAACTTCCATTTGCATTATTCTAATAAGGATTTCCCCTACTCTCTTTCTCACTCTAGACCAGTCACTCTCAAACTGCTGCTCTACTCTGCTCCCACCTAACCTTGCAAAAATCGACACTAGCACTGAGGGGAAGCCAGGCACTATTTTGGATGAGACACCAGCCAGAAACAGATGTGTAGGCATTGTGTAATTCAACACTGTAATTCATGGATCATGCTTTTAGAATCACTGGTGAGGACTACTCCATCCTTCAAAAAAGAAAGCTATAAGTTATTGGGGAGGAGAGGATTCAGGGTGAAGTCACATCAATTTATCCTCATTTAATTCTTCATCCTCTCTCAGTACTTTTCTCAAACTCCATTCCCTCACCCTGAGTCCCCATTGTATGACCAATCATAGCTTGCCCCTATAAAAGGAGCCATTAGAATTACTCCGACTGCAATGTGTGATAAAGTAGTGGTAAGAGTATTCCATTTGGAGTTCAATGACCTATATTCAAATCTTATCTCAGTGGTCCTGAGCAAATCATTCCCTATAAGATCATAAGATCAGATTTCCTGTCAAGATGGTAGCCTGAACAAGAGGCAGATTACTAAGCTTCATTGAGAAACTACATGAAGTGGCTTCTTGCACATCACAATAGAAAAGAAACTCTGCCAGAAGCACAGAGGCAATAAGAAAGTGGGCCCTCAAGGAAAAGGAGCACCCATACACCAGACACTGCCAATGACATGCTCAGCATACAAGGCACTATGTCTGTTATATACAGAGGGGAAAAATGGATTTTCCACAAGCACTACAAAGAATACTAGAAGAAATGTACCTAAAGACTTTTAAAAATCGGACAAAGGCTTCAGAGGCAAGAAATGAAAGGAGGATAAGTAGTTTAAAGATAAAGGGGTAAACCTCCCCCCAAGAAATGGGCTCCTTAAAAGCTAGAAACCAACTTTTTCACAAGTAAGAAATATTTGGAAAAAAATCAAATGACTGAAAAAAATAGAAGAAATTGTAAGACCAATGATATTTTTTAAACTGACCTGGAAAACAGGTCAAGGAGAAATAATGTAAGAATAACTTAACTCACTGAAAACCATGATTAAAAAAATTCTGAAGGGGCAGCTAGGTGGCGCAGTGAGTAAAGCTCCGGCCCTAGAGTCAGGAGGACCTGAATTCGGTTCTGGCCTCAGACACTTAACACCCACCCACACACACCAAAAAAAAAAAAAAAAACAACAACTACCCACGTAATCTTGGGCAAGTTACTTAACCCCAATTGCCCTCCAAAAGGCAAACAAAACAAACAAAATTCTGAAATCTGTCCATATTTATTAGAAACAGAGGACAAAGTAAAGACAGAAAAAAGCCAATTCTCTCCTAAAGGGAATCCATAAAGGAAAAGTTCCAGGAATGTCATAGCCAAAATCCAGAGCTTCCAGACTAAAAAGTATAAATTTCAATTTTCCAGAAACAGTTCAAGTACCAAGGAACCACAGTTGTTATCACACAAGATTAAGCAAAGAAAGATGCAAAGAAGATTTTGGAACATAACTCAAAAGTCAAAAGAGAGGCTTACAAATAGGAATAACATCCTGTAAAGCTGAATATAAGCTTACAGGTGAAAAAAGGGGACACAATTGAATATAAGACATAAACATTTTTATGAGAAATCCACAGGTGAGTAGGACATTTGGAATATAAACACAAGAGATACTTGGAAAGGTAAATATAATCGAGTAACTAGAAGAAGCTGTAGAATTACATAGAACGAATGTTCTAATGAGGGAAGAAGAAACAAGGGTTCCTTCAGAACACTAAAATCTTGAAGTTATTAAGATTCTAAGGGTAGATTCACTCTTCTGATGTTTTGAAGAAAGGAAAGAGAACAAAGAGTTAAAATGAGAATACATTAGTATGGAAAAGAGGAAGAAGGTAGAAGAATTTGCCATCTCATAATTAGGGTGTTTGAGGAACAAAATATACAAACATGAAAGAAGATGTATGGACAGGGTGTAAGAGATGAATCTCATGCTTATCTGAAATGGACAAAGGAAGGTTGAACAAACAGACAGAGTGGTACAGAAATACATCAAACTTGACAGAGGGACAAGCAGGCGGATAAGGGTAAGGTGAAGAGAGGGGATAACATGGTGAGACAATAGTCACAAGCAAAACAAATGTCTTATTCCTGAAGGACAGATGAAAAGGGGGGAAGAAAATATAGTAAAAGAACTAGAATCTAAGGCTGGGGCCCACAAATTATGGCAGGAGGGATAAATCCTGCCAACAACCTGGTTTTCTTTTACTTTGAATGGCCTACAAGCTAAGAATGGTTTTTAAATTTTTAGATGCTTTTATTATATTAAAAAATGTAAAAAAGGGGCAGCCAGGTAGCACGGCCAGTAAGAGCACCGGCTCCAGGGTCAGGATGACCTGGGGATTGAATCTCTGGCTCAGATACTCAGCACCACACCTAGAAATAACTGGCTGTGTAACCTTGAGCAAGTTACTTAACCCTGATTGCTTAATAAAAAAAAATGTAAAAAAAAAAACATTCTTAGGTCCTTCAAGACTTCTGAAAGCAGATGCCTCTTAGAGAACTGAGGAGTGCCTGAAAAAAAAAACCTGAGGCATATAGTGTAATGGAATAATATTGTGCACTAAGAAATGACAAAAGATAACAGAGAAACCGGAGTAATATGAACAGATGCAGAGTGAAATGAAGAGAACCAGAGCAACTTATATAAGAAACATTTCAAAAACAATTAGAAAGTATGCTGAAGGATGCAATGAGCCACCCTGCCACCAAAGCACCAAAACATAATGAACCTTCTAACAATTATCTCAAAGTACAGAGACAGAAATACAGTTTCAGATATGGCTACTATGTGGATTTGTTTTGCCTAGCTATATTTTTATGAAGGTTTTTTTTTTCTTTTTTATTCTCTCTGTAATTTGGGAGGAGTAACAATGATGATTACCACAAAAAAGTCCAAACCCAACAGAGAACATTTTTAAAACACAGAAAAGAATGAAAATTCAGGTGAGCTTTGAAAGTAATATATAGAATTTATCATATATATAAAGTACTATGAAATTAAAATTCAGTTTCACATAAAACACTTTTTGTGTTCTGCTATGCATATGTAAATTTTTTGGTATTTAATTTCAGAATTAAAAAATTAAAGTTAAAAAAGATTTATAGGCAAAAGAGAAAATAAACAAGTTCAAAAGAAATCAAGGGATCCCAGATACAGAGCTGGAAGAAAGCAGGGAGGTCATCTTGTACAACCATGTCATTTTGCTGAAGAGGAAACTTAGGTCTAGAGAGGGCAAAGGACTCGCTCCGAAAACATCTAGGTAAAAAAGAGCAAAGGCCAGATTTGAAATCCAACGTCCTTTTCACCGAGCTAGGTTGCTTTACCACTGCTTTACATCTCACCTTCATCGTTTGTAAAACCAACTCTGCATCTAGGATTCGAATATGCACTCTCAGAGGTATTTGCACCTTAAGAGGTTAGCTTGGTTAGCTTATTACAAGCACTCTGTGGTACTCTCCCAGCTACCTACATGGAATAATTTGAGGGGTGCTAGACAGAGCCCACTACACAAAACTGTCCCCTCACACACCTGAAAAGTGATCATCTGCCATCCATTCTTTGGGGTCCAGAAGACTTGTAGGCCATCCAGAACTTCCCACTGGAATGTAAATCTCTCTCGAAAGGGTACCACCTTACCTTATTATCAAGTAGTGACATTTCACTGAAATAAACTGCTCTGTAATTAAAAACAGCCTCCTCATGTCATTATCGCATAGGCCCTGGGGAGGGCAGTTCTAAACAGGTAAGGAGGCCAAAGAAATCCAGAACCAACTTGGCTCAGGACTGGTTCCAGCTATGGAGGAAGCCCACCTTCCTCAGCTGCCATGAAAATCTTCCTTGGGAGCCATACAGGCTTCAGAGGGATGTCAGGAAGGGCTTTACTAAATCTCCTGACACACTCAACTTGAACATTCAGACACTGAACCCCACAAAAGCCCTACATTTCTTGCCCAAGAGCTTGACTTTGTCCCCCTCACTCTTTTCAGCTTGACTCCCTCTGCCAACTCCTTTGTTCTCTTCCTAGAGGGCCCAAGTATCCAATAAACAGTACATGAATTTGCTGACACAAAGTAGAAACTTGTGGGGCTCAAAAGTTTATATTAAGAGGGGATGATAAAAGACAATGAGGTAGGAGGAGACAGGCAGATCATTCAGTGAACTATATATTCAACCATGGCCTGCTTTCCTGCATGGGCAAATGGCACAAACATTGCTTTAGCACACAAATACACATACACACACATATACACACATAGCTTCCTCTTCTCTTCTAACTCTAAAAAGAACATTGGAGAACAATGACCTCTCCCATGATGATCCTCAGTCATACAGGAAGGAGGAAGAGGTACCAAGAAGAGGTAAGGGGGCTGTCTCACAGGGATGCAGCTGGTGAGAGTGGCACATGTTCTGTGTGTCCAACAAATCCACTGAATAATAATGAATATTTAGCTAACATTTTAAGCTTTGTAACGTGCTTTACCTCTATGCTCTCAGTTAAGACACAATCACCTGATGAAGGAGCTACAACAGGAATTATCCCCACTTCACAGATGAGGAACATAAATAACATATATAGAAATGCTAAGTGTCTTGCCCAGGGTCACACAGATAGCAAGTACTGGAACAGGGACCTGAGCTAAAGTCTTCCTGACTCTGGGTCCAGCATTCTACACACCATGCCTGGCTGCCTCACTAATGAATTCTCTCAGATCTAAGCTGGGAGTAAGGAACAAGGGCTGAGTGGCACAGAACTTAAAGAAATTTCCTAAGACTATTCTGAGGTCCATGAAGGAGCGGGCAATCTTCAGGGAAGGCAAAGGAAAGGCTCCAAATTGCAATTGGAGTTTGACCAAATGCCCAGGAAGAGCCCTAAAGGCTCTTACAAGGAGTAAATCACTGGCACTAAGCTTAGCTATTTCTGATTTCTTCCTATACTGTCTAACCTTGCTTATTGGAAGTTATTTCCATTTACAACTCACAGAAATCCATCTTGAAAGTAGATCCTCTAATCAAAAGATAATGGGCTGTCTTCCTGGTTCACTTGTGCCCCATGGTAGTTACTAAACTTTTCCTTGCCTAAGTTCCAATAAGTGAAACATGGGTATAATACCTTCCCCACACTACAGACCAGGATCTATTTTCAGAAACAATCACTGATGTGGTATAGTAGATAAACTAGATTTAGAGTCAGAAGATGTGAGTTCAGATCCTGACTTTTGACATTCACTGGCTATGTGATCCTGGACAAGTCTTTCCATCTCTCTAAATCTTGGTCTCCTCATCTATAAAACGGAAATAATGTTACTTGTGGTACCAACCTCAGATGGCTGGAGTGAAGCAGAAATGTGGGGGTGCTATGTACACTTTACAGCCCTCTATGAATGTCGGCTGTAACGACTGTGATGTTTGTATGATGTTTTGAGATTATCCATCATTCCTCCTCTGTAAGAAACATCACTCTGTCTGTGTCTATGCCGATGGCATTAAGCAGGAATGTTTTAGAATCTAAACGGGACTTCCTAGAATCCCAGGACTAGAATCACAGCCTACGGCTCCAGCTGCCCACATTCCAGCTTTCGAGTTTAAGACTCGGACAGCAGCTCCAAAACCTCTAGCCTAACAATAATTAGAACTCACATTTTCATAATGCTTCAAGGTTTGCACAGCTTTTTCCTCACCTACCAACTTCAGGAAGGAGAAATGATAGCCATTATTCTGCTGATTTTGCAGTTGAGGAAATTTAGGCTCAGAGATGTGGCACAGGTCTCTCTCTGAGTCACTCAGACCCCTAGTGCAAAGTTCTGTCCTCTACATCACTATCTCCCTCAATAACCCCCAGAATCCTCAAGTGCTGAGCTCTTTAGACATTTCCCAGAGATCCCATTCACCTCAACTCAGGACAGGAATCAAAAAGGCAAAAACAAAATAAAACAAAAACCTCAAGTGTTCCTTTTAGGACCTGGAGGAGGCTGGGAAGGGGTTCTTGGGCAAATCAAAGAAACCTGCATTTCAAACCCTTCTTGCTGTCTTTACTCAGCTCCTTTCCCCCACCTTAGCTAGCCACCTAACAGCAGTGTGAATTGCTTAAAAACATGTCAACAGACTAGCCTGCAGAGAACCCCTCCCCCAGCCACTAATTTATACAACTCTATTTGCACAAGGTGCTTGTTCGGCTTCCAAAACAGATGTCCTTGGACTCCCCATGAAATGACTGTTATGACTGCTATGTGGAATCTCTGTTGTGTGGAGTTTTTTTTAAGAATATTAAAAAGTGTATGGATGACTTGGAAGCCTCTGCAGCTAAACACAAAAGGGTATACAGGGTGATGCCAATTACTATCACTCCGATGAAGGATTTCTTTCTAAGCACTTCTACGAAAACGCTCTGTGACTCTTACTAAGAGAGTTTTGGTAAATCTCAAGAATCCAATCCCCAACTCCAACACTACACAGCCCGTGAGTGAACACAGAGGGTACTAACAGTGGCCCTGGGGGCTGAGAAAATCACAGAGAAAAGGTGGGGGAAGGGAGAATGGGAGATCTGACAGTTTGGATATGGATTTATTTGCCCGTTCATCTAATTCTCTCCAGGGCACAGACTTCGGTGGGCTCTGATACACTAAGACAGCTTTCTCAGGCAGCTGCTTCTGGAACACCTTGGGAAGTCATATCCATATGGATAATTTCACTGGCTTATTATCTACCTACCTTTTAAATATTTCAATCTATGTTTCTTTTCCACCCTTGCCCTGTTCCCATAGTGTTTGGTCACACTGCCCATCTTCAGTATCAACATCAGAGGAATGACATTAGAAATTAAATATACACATACACAAACACATGCACATCTGCTACTTGTGCTATTTGCTAACAGTTTGGTATAAAGCTTGGCCCCAGGGGGCACTGACAGGACTTTCCAAAATGCACCTAAGGCACACTTTTAGATTTCAGTCCCCCCTGCCCCAAACACTGTTTCTGATGCTGCTGCCCCCCTGTCCCTCCCCATGAAGACACAATGCAGACACCACAGACACTACACTACACACACACACACACACACACACACACACACACACACACACTCCCTCCAGTACTCACCTGTCATCTATCTCATTTGCTGTGTTCAGCAGCTCAAACATGTTAGGGAAACTCAGGTGTACTGGGCTGGCTCTGGAAAAGCCAGGGATGCCTTCCAAACCCTGGGAGATTTTGGACAGGTCTACTAAGAGATCTCCTCCAAAGCTATAATGGAGGAGATGGAGGAAAGGAAACTGCCTTCCTTCTTCTGAGTAGTCTGCAGAC
Organism: Petaurus breviceps papuanus; assembly: GCF_028583685.1. NCBI lineage: Eukaryota > Metazoa > Chordata > Mammalia > Diprotodontia > Petauridae > Petaurus > Petaurus breviceps. The sequence goes on from NW_027187290.1 coordinate 849,752, forward strand.
ATTGCTAACTGAAAGTCCTCAACCCCAGGGGTCTGGAGAAGTCTGTAACTGCACTAGGCTATATTTATACTGGGGGGAATTCCTGCATGCTGTCAATCAGCCACCTCCAGCACAGCTAGCTGACCAATGAGGAGCTAGGGAGGAGGGGGCAAGCTAGGGCCAAGGCTTACACTGAGGCTTTGATTTCGGCAGAGAACCCCTCCTGGCTAGAAACCTCCTCTGTCTGGAATGGTCCAGAGAGGTCCCTAAAGTGTAGTCAGGCTTTTGGAGTGAACCCAGTACTGAGGACCAAATGCATTGCCTACAAAGTAAAGCAGCCATCATCTAGCATCTACTCAATGCTCTTTTTTTTCCAAATGAATGAAATAAAAGGCAAATACAATTTTCAAAATTAAACTTACAAGTCCTAAAAGACTAAGTTGCCTGACAGGAAAGCAGAATTTGTTGTCCTAAGTCCATACATTCAATTAATAATAATAATAATAACAACTCAAAATGTATATAGCACTTAAGATATGCTATCTCATTTGAGTTTTTAGAACATTGAAAATTGAATAGATAGTATACAATCCAATTTGGCATAAGAGATACTAAAAAAAGGAAAACTTACAAATAATGATTTTTACCTTCTCATAGGATTAGTCATGTAATATAGCTAAACAGTAATCCATATTGGGGAAGGATCATATACCCTCAATAACATTTATGCCTCACTGTTTCACTTCTGTTAAAAATGTCCTATATGATCATTTTGTCACAGTAAGAGACAATTTTAAATAGAAAGTCTCCTAATGTCATTCAGGGCAACCTTGCCGGATCTATTGTATCTTTCTAATAACTCTTACAGCATCTTGGGGGATTGCTACTTTGCCCTGACAATGGACAATGACAATTTTATCTTCCAGAGGAGCACAATAAACATTTTATTAGGAGTAAGCAAAAGATAACAGTAAATTAAATTCAAATTCCCTGGCACAGTCTTTGAAAATCTTTCCCTTTTGTCTTGAATTGCCTAAAGCTGTGTCCTTGTTAATTTTATTCACCATTTCACTCATGGAAGGGACAAGTATACGGCAAACTCCCCAAAATAATGCAAAAAGGAACAGAGACCCAGGGAATGCAACAGTGAAATTCCATGGAGTTTCTTAAGCACATACTAGAAGTTTGGTTGAGCATAATTACTGTTGAAAAGTATAAAGCAGTTTCTTTTCTTTTTTTTTTAATCTTGAAGAAAAATGTCAACATTTCAACCCCTTCTCTTGAGATACTCATTGACAACTGTGAATGAATCATCGACATGAAGATAAAAAAAAAATACTCTTAAGTTAGACTTATACAGTGCCAAACATCTGGGTGAAAATGGAAAACGTTTGTCAAACAAGCTGATATTTCCAGACACTTTGATCTGAATGTGGACTAGTGGAAAGATACCTCCCTGTACCTGTTCTAAGGCCAAAATAAAAACTCCATTATTAAGTGTGAATATTGGGGGGGGGGAGTGAATGGTATGTTCAGTATGCAAGAGGCATTCAAAGACATTTGCTGCAATGGATATTTTTAAACTCTTTCTAGCCATACATAGAATGCAGAAATTAACAAAAGAATGTCTTAATTGGGCCTATTTTATATACAAAGGAATAATGGGCTAAATGGGTTGGAATGAATGCCATATTTATCCTTCATGGGAGGAAAGACATCATGATTCACAGACAGTGAAGCCAAGAGTATCTAACGCTTTACTCATGAGTAGAATAAATATATCTCTTTTCATAATATTATGCTTTTTATTCCTTACAGGCCTCTGACGGCACAAATAGAAAATAGCTGGAAATAAGGGAACTGATTCTGCCCCGTGCAGTCATTTTCTTTTCAAAATTATGAAACAAAGCAGAGATCAGGGTTCATTCAACACCTCAGACTCAACTTCTAACCTTCCGAAATCCTCATCAAAGTCTGACAATTCCTGATTCTTTAAAAACATTCATTTGACCAAATACTTACTGCCCACCTACTACATGCAAAATACTTGTTGTGACTGATAACCCCAAGAATTCAAAATCAGAGAAGCAAGTATTTGGCTTTAAGCATCAATCATGCAGCCTATCTAACCTTCCTTCCCATTCACCGGTAGTCTTTTTTTTTTTTTTTTGGCTGCAGTGAAATTTACAATTGAGTTTGCCTTCTTAGGGAGACTGGGGTGTGCCAAGAGTTGGTGGAAGGGAGACAGCTCAGAGCTGCGCTGGGTGGCAAAGGCAGGCAACTGCTCTGATTAAACATTTTCTGCAGATAATCAAGAAATGACTATGGAGCATTTGGAACCGCTCAAAAGAAGTGTCAAACGCAGAGATAGCTATCCAATTAAACCAGTGTAAAGAAAGGGACTTGTGTCTGGGGAATAAAGGAAGGGGACGCCCGGCAGGGGAGGGGGGTGTGGGGAGAAAATCACTCAGAAGAATAAAAGAAGGGCTCATCTTCCCTCTATCCTAGGCAGGATCTTTGGGGCAGGAAAACTGATTTGTGTTTTAGTGTGTTTGCCTGACAGAAAAGTAAGACCAACAAAGGACATGAGGAAAAACAGAAGTTGGCCTTGTGAGGGGCGGCCGGAGTCATCTGACTGTGCAGAGTCTGCAAGCTGATGTTTCCAAGTCCTGCCAGGTAGGTTGGATTTTGCAATTTGATGAAACTAAGCAGGCTTCTCAGTAGTCGCTCTGCCAAGCTGAGAATCGCGTCAGGGTCTGGGAGCAAAGTTGAGCTTGCTTCATTTATCTGCCTCCTACCACTGAATTCAGCTGCACCAAGACACTGCTCTTGCTGCAAAGACGAGTTGGGTTTCCTCTCTGCCTCTCCGTGAGCAGTGATGGAAGAAAGAAATTTACAGATGGGAGCACCTCCCCCTTCCCAAATTCCAGGTCAGGTTCATGCTGCTTTTTTCTGCAACAGCTGTGTTCCTATAAAGTTGCACACAGATCAATTTTTCCCCCTAAGTCGAATCCTACTTCCCCATTGGCTTACATGATTTTATTATTTATTATCATCCGTTTCATTATCTAGAAAATAGGAATAAGAAATCTGCAGTCCCTACCTCCCTGAGTAGTGAGCAAAGCTCTCTGTAAACCATAAAGCCATAGAAACGTGAGCTGGTAATGGTTATTTCAGAGATGCATTATCTTTGATTCAAAATAATCTTCCACTGGCAGTTCCAAGCATTTTAGACCCTAGACTTTCTGTTTAAAGGAATGGAGAAATTAAGAATTCACTTTGAAGAAATAAGTTCTACCTTTCATCTGATAGTTTCTCTGCATGCCAGGGCCATGGATCTACTGTCATTTATCCTTCCTGGGCAGATGGTGAAGCTTTCCTCCACTTGCATATCTCTCTGTCCCCAATGCCCATTGTGTTTTTCTATAGTAAAAAGCCTAGGGCAGAGGGGTCTCTTTTGCCTTGTCAAATAAGGTCAAGCCTTAGGCATTCAATTTAATATTCATTTTCCGCAGGTCAGGCAATTCTTTGCTAGGAGAGCATCTGTTTCCATTTGAATTTATTTTATATTCTTTACACATATCCCTCACAAATCCTGCATCACTGTCTGCAACAAGGGATCCATTTTTTAAGACGCTTCCCACCAAGGCCTCCCTTTGGGTGCCTGCAAGATTTTGCACCTGCAATTGGCTAATGGCCAGCACAAAAGGCCACTTGAGCCTTCCGAATGAAGGACTGAGCGATAAGTGGGGGACTGCAATGATAACTGAAAGGCTGAATTCACACTTCTGTTTTCCATGTCCTAATATATTGGGAGAGGCAAAGTGTAGATAGACCTTAATGGAGGCAAAAATGCTTCTTCAGCAGTAACACTGGGCAGCTTGCTAAGTGCCTCTCCAATTTAGCAACCAGAGTGAAAGACATTCTTCAAACCTGTGAGGTCATTGTTGGGCCTTCAAAAGGCTTTGTCACTTCTCCAGTGGTTGTCGTTTAGTAACCTCTGAGGAAGATACCCCCCCTCTTCCTGCCCTCCCTTTCCACCCAGTTTTCAAGGGCTGATCTCAAAGTAGTACCCCAAAATGGTCTTCTACCAAGGGCACAGTTTTGCCAAGGCACCTCCACCAGTTTTAGGATTGGCAACACTTGTTTTTATATCCATTTCCTTCTGTTATCGATAAGAAACTCAGTTGCCTAGGATGTTGATATATGTGCAACTTGTCCTGCCTTAATTCAAATGATGCTTGTGCCTAGAGAGCAATTCATGTGCAGATAAAATTGTAAATAAGATGACATCCTCAGACACAATACCACTCTTTGAATTTGTTTTGTTTGTAGTTTCTATAAAGTTTCTTTTATTCAGTAAATGTACAACTCCCCTAGATTTCATCTTCTGTGTTAACATCGTGTCTACTTGACATTTTACAGGGAATCATACCTAACAAGGCTTCCTGTTCCTTTCTCTTTTGGCAACTTGACCAAACAATGTGTGTGTGTGGGGGGGGGAGATGTACACTCAACTGCTCAAAAAGTAGCCCTTGTTTATTTGCCTCAGGAAAGAAGGCTCTCCCACGACATTCAGAGATCTATGCAAAACATTACAAAAGGTTTTCCTAGAAATCTATTCTTCTTTCCCAGTCAAAGCAAGGGCTTCTTTTTTGTTTGCTTTTTGAAATTAAAATTTGTTATTTTGAGCTTGACAAACACCAACATATATAAGCACTTACACATAAAAGATCACAAAAAGAGGATTTTACATGGAAATTGCAAATCTCTACTAGACAGCTTGATTTTAAAAATTCGGTATTTTCTTTTTGCTTAGTTAACCTCATCCCTCTATATCCCACCCAATCACTCAAAGCAATCACTCTCCCCCACACACCTGAAATTAAAAGCCATGCTTACAATAAATTAGCAAAATCAAGCCAAACAAATCCACCGATGATCCGTGTGTGAAAATATCTAGCTCATTCTGCACTGCGTCTACTACCTCTCTGCCAACAGGAGGGAAATGTGTCATCATTGTTCCTGTGGAGCCTAGCTGATGCTTACATTGATCATAGCTCATAGTGATTCACGGGTGTTTTACTTTACAATGTCGTACTGACCCATAAATTGTTTTCCTGGCTCTGTTCACTTCACATCAATTCATACAAGTCTTTCCAGGTTTCTCTAAATCTGTACCTTTCACCTTGTGACATAATGAAATCCCATTATAATCATATACCAAAATTTGTTCAGTCATTCCCCAGTGAATGGGTACCCCTTTATTTTCCAGTTCTTAGCTACAACAAAAAAAATATCAATATTGTTGTACATATAGCTCCCTTTCCCTCTTTCTTATATGTCTCTGGGCTATATGCTTGACAATGGTATCACTTGGGTCAAAGGTTATGCAGAGTTTAGTGACTCTTGGGCATAGTTCTAAATTACTTTCCAAAATGGTCATACCACTTCAAACCAACACCAACAAACCATTAGGTTTGCCTGTCCTCCCACAATCCCTACAATAATTATTTTCTATTTTTGTCATCTTTGCTAGTCTGACCAATGTAAGGTAGAAACTCAGAATTATTTACTTTGCATTTCTTTTGTCATTAATGATCTGGAGAATTTTGTTTTCATATCTTTTTTTCCCCCTTTGGAGAACTGACTCTTCATACCCTTTAACCATTTCTCTATTGGGGAGATATTGTGGATAATGGACCTTTATCAGAGAAACATGCTTCAAAGATTTTTCCCAATTAACTATTCCCCTTTTCATTTTACAAGTACTCATTTATTTTGATGCAAAAACTTCCATTTTCTATTATGAAAACTGACTATATTATTTCCTATGACTCTTTCAATGACTTTTTTGATCAATAACTTTATCCATAGTTGTGAAAATATATGCCCTTATGCCCTGCTCCTCTGATCTGTTCATGACATCAAATTTTCTAGGTCATGTATACATATAGAGAATATTATAGTGGTATATTGTATAGGATGCTGATCTAAATTTTGTTTTTGCTATACTGCTTTCCAATTTTTCCAGTGACATTTGTTGAACATTTCTTCCTCCACTAATCACGCTCTCTGGGTTTATCAAATACTATGCTATCTTGCTGGCTTCTTTGTTTTGTGTTCCTAATCTGTTCTCTAAGTAGGTTATCGTAGTACGTGCAAAAAGTGATAATTTCATTTCCTCTTTGCTTGTGCTTATTCCCTCAATTTCTTTTTCTCTCATAGCTATAACAATCTTTTCTATAAATATATCAAATAATAGTGTTGATAATGGACATTCTTGCTTTATATCTGATTTTACTGGAAAATCCTCTAGCAATATTCCACTACAGATAATGTTGACTCTTGCTTTGAATGATTATGTATCATATTAAAGATTAACTTATTCTAATGACTTTTAATATTTTCAACTGTAATTGATGCTATATTTTGTCAAAAGCTTTTTTTCCTGTGTCAACTGATAAAACTGTGCAACTTTATCTTGATATTAACATGGTTTATAATTTTTTTTAATATTGAACCAATCCTTCATTCCTAGTATAAATATAATCTGGTCATACTACATAATCTTTTTGATATATTGCCCCTTTTAGCCTCTATGCTAACATTGTAATAAAAATTTATGGCATTAATATTAACAATATTGTTCTGCTTCATCTCTCTTATTTAGGAATCAAAACAATAGTTATCTTAATATAATAAGGAAGCATAAAAGGAGTTTTATAGGATCCCATCTCTTTCTTTTTTCTACTTTTGCAAATAGTTTACACAACAATGGAATTGTTTTCTTAAAGTTTAATATAATAAAACTTGTCTTGAAGTTTTTCTTTTCCTTAAAAGTTCATTTATGACTTAGTAAATTTCTTTTTCTAAGGTTATGTTTTTTTAATTTTCTCTATTTCTTATACAGCATTTTATTTTTATGCCATATTCATTTATTTTTAAGTCACTGATTTTATTGGCATAGGTAGGCAAAATCGTTTCCGAAAATTCCTTTTGTTTCTTAATTTGTTGTGAATTCTTTTTCATCTCTACATTGTAAATTTAGTTTCCTTTTCAAAAAAAAATCAGATCAGTTAATGCTTTTATTCATTTTATTTTTTTTTAAAAAAAAGCTCTTAGTTTTATCAATTTAGTTTTCTAACAGGTTCTTTGATTTTAAGAATTTCTACTTTTCTGTTTAGTTCAGATCTTAAAATATATTGCTCTTCTAGTTTGCTTAGTTGCATGCACTATTCATTGATTTTTTCTTGTTCTCTGTTGTTCATTAAAGTGCTTAGAGTGAAAAATTTCCTCCTGAGAAATACTTTGCCTGTATCACAAATTTTGTGGTATGCAATTTTGTTGTTTTCTTCACCAAAATTACCCATCGTTTCTATGATTTTACTTTAGCTTACCAATTCTTTAGTATTAAATTGTGTTGTTTCAAACCAACTTTCATGCTTTCTTCCAAAAACCCTTTACTAATTCTTACTGCATTGTGGTCAGGAAAGTTTGCATTTATTTAGGTAACCTTTATGTCCTAAGACACAGCTAATTTTTATAAAGTTGCTGTGTAGAGCTGAATATACACATAGAGGATTGAATACATGCACACACATTCATACTCTTCTCATTCAGTAATCATCAGAGAGCTTAACTTCATTCTGGTTAAGAATCAGAGAAGTTCCTAACTTCATTCTTGTTTATCTTTTCATTATAACTGTCTAAGTTTCAAAGGGGTATAATGAAGTCTCCAACTATTATGTGCTGTCTGTTTCTCCTTGAAATTCAATGAACTTTTCCTTTAAGCATTTAGATTTTATGCCATTCTATACATATAGAATATCAATATTATGTCATTGTCTTGGTACCTTAAAGCATAATGTAATTTTTATTTTTTTTACTATTGCCTTCTTTAAAATTAAGGTTACAGGCTCTACTTTTTCGAGTTGAAGGGAATTAAACTCTCTAAATCTATAAGCTTCAATTTTGTTTCTTGTAAACAAGATACTATCGCAATCTCCCTTCTAATATACTATGCTATCTTCTATTTCGTGAGTTCATCACATTCATGTTTCTGCTTATAAAGAATAGCTGTGAATTTCCCTACATCATATAATCTTATATTTCCCCCTTTCTTTGTTCCCCACCCCCTAACATTTACAGAGAAGGTAGTGAAAGAAAAATGTGGTCAACATTTGCAATCTAAATAAATAAAAGGGATCTGATTGCATTCTATTAACCATTCTCTCTTCCACTAGCCCAGACCTGAATCACTGGTTCTGACTTTTTTTTCTTTTTATCCTCCATTTACAATCCATCCTCTGAGGTGGAGGTTTGTTTTGCTCATTACTATTCCCTCTTCCACACTGCCCTTCCTTTTAAACCCCTGTACTTGTATGCGTTTAACCCCTTTTTGTCCTGTTTGGGTAAGGTTGATGTGATGTCTACTCCCCTCAACCCTTCTTCCATTTTTGTATCCCCTATTATATTAAAGTTCTACAAACTTACACCTCCTTTTATGGTTCATTTCTTTCCTTTTTATTCCCTCTCCTAATACTATCAAAACAGAAGAAATCTGGTCATGTTGGAAGGGACCAGCTCCATGGTAATAAAGAACATTGCCATGAGAGACTGTGAAGAAGTCCAGAGAGATGTGCTAAAGCCCAAGTGGGTATCAGAAGAGGGCTTTATGAAGTAGAAGGAAAGGAAGACCAAGGGCAATAGCAAAGTCATGGAGAAAATCTTCTTAGAGCAAGAAGAATGAGGAGAATAAAAGGGGCTAGACAGGCAGAAGGTAGCACACATCGTCTATGAAAAGATGCAAGAGACAACGCAAATAGAAAGAATATTGAATAAAGCTTCCAAAACCCATAAATGGGTGAGGACTTCAACAGATAT
>NW_027187290.1:858626-912186 GCF_028583685.1 Petaurus breviceps papuanus
TATGTTTCCTGGTAAGACTATTTTAGAAAGACAAATCAAGCCAGTAACTTGATATACTTTATTAAAATAAAACTCATATGGTTAGTGGGGAAAAAAAGAACAAAGTCACCCCCATTCCCTCTGTCTATTAATTCCATCTGGGACCCTTGAATTCATTAGAATTCTGAAGGGACACTTGTTTCTTCTCTCCCTATGAGAGTAAGTACTTCATCATTTAACTCGTTCCAATGTGCATTTACTTTTTCTGTGTTTCTCTAGATTTCAGTGTTTATAATACAAAATTTCTATTCAGTTCTTACCCTGTCATCAGTAATCCTTGAAAACTTTCTATTCCATTAAAAGTCAACTTTACCCTGTAGGAGTATATTCAGTCTTTGAGGGTAAATTCTTAGGCATAAGTCTTTTGCTTTTGCCTTTTGGAGTATCATATTCAAAGAGTTTTTTTTATTTGTATTGAGGCCAATATTTTGGGATTCTGACCATGGTACTTGAAGTCTTTGTTTGTGCCTTCAGTATTTTTCTCTGTCCTGGAAGCTCTGAATTTTAGCTCTGATGTTCATTGGAATATTGATTTGGGGGTTTCTTTTAGGAAGTGACTGGTATATTCTATTGTCATTTTGCCTTCTTCTAACAAAGATGAGCAATTTTCAGTCATGATTTCTTCTAACTAGTTATCCAGGCAAGATTTTGGAGTCATGATTTCCAGAGAGAACAAACGAGTTTTGAATTTTCTCTACTTTATCTATTTTCCAGGTTAGTTGTTTATGATATGAGATAACCTATGCTTTCTTCTATTTTTGGATTTCATACTAATATTTGTAGTTGTCTCATGAGAACATTGATTTCTATATGGTCTATTCTAATATTCATGGAAAAACTAGGCCTTTCTGTCTCCAAAAGTAACCCTCCCCTACTCCATTATGCTATGTTGCTTTTTATCTCCACTTTATGCATAAAGAAACCAGGACTCATAAAGATTGAGTTGCCTAGAACTCAGGGCTCCCTAACTCTAAAGTTGGCCCCCTATCCACCATGTCCAATTGCCTCTCTAGGTAACAGCCCTAAATCCAAGTACAAAGAATTGTGATATTAAGGCCCATATTACCCCTCATCCCTACATACATAAGTATTATTATCAGTCCACAAACATTTTGTTACACATCTCTAACATGGTAAATGCAGCCCATACAACAAAGTAAGAGTACCAAATCTCAAAGAAAAGAGAATTTTAAAAGTAACATACACACAAATAGGCTATAAAAAGTAAGTGCCAAAGGAGTTCCTGAAAAGACAGTATTTGTGATCCCCACAGTCAGGAAGCATATTCTGGGAAAGGTAGAACTTAAGAAGGTCATTGAAGGACTCACATAGGAAGGGGGAAATGAGATGACACTGTAAGATAGGGAAATCTCATTGCCAATTGGGAATAAGTAAACTGTTATTAGGAGATGATTAGTAGCCAATGTGCCTGAAGCGCAAGGGTTTTAATAGGAAATCAGTGAGAAACGAAGCAAGAAAAGCTGAAGTCAGAATGTCAGTGGTCTTGAATGTCAGGAGAGAGCATTGAGGCTATCTTTGGTTGCTCAGAAGTTACTGAATGGTTTAGATCAAGAGAGTGACATGATCCATGCATTATTTTGTGAATATAAGACTGACAATGATGTGCAGGATAGATCAGATGGAAGGAAGAGAAGAAAGACTAGTGAGGAGACCATTGCATTGAGTCTAGGCATGAAGTGAAAAGGGCCTAAATTCTGGAAAGGGCAGCTGGAAAGGAGAGAAAGGAACAGCTATGACAGAACTGAAGAATTCTTTGATATCTACCATTTCATGCAACCCATATCTGAAATATGCATCTCATCTACAACATCCATAACCAGCAATCATTCAGTCTCTTCTATAAAACCTTCAGTAAAGAGGGACTCACTGCTTCTTTTGTACTTTGAAATACAAAATCCATTTGTACTTCAGGACAGCTCTAATTGTTAAGAAATTTTCCTTCTATCAAGCCACAATTTTCCAGACCAGTATTATACAATGAATGATACAACTCTGTTTCATATAATGCCTGACCACCACCAAGTTCACAAATCCTTATGGCATATAAAAAATTGCTGGTGAGAGGAAAATGTTATTCAAATTGTTTTATAAGTGAAACAAATTGAGATTCAAAGAGATTACCAAGTCTATTTCTTTTTTCTTTTGAAAAGCTCTTCTGCTTGCTAGACCACACCAATCTATTGCTCTAACAAAACTTGCAGACATATCTGAAAGGCAATGAAAACAATGTAGAATAAACAGGCACCAGGTTAGTCTAAATGCAGTAATTCATGTGTTGCCTTTCCAAAAACGACCCTTATCAAATCACAACACTCTTATGGTAATAGTTGACTAGCTGGAGGTATTCATGTTTCAAGAATGCACCATGGCAAATAGCAAATGCCTCACTCCCAAGCTATGCTTGAAAAATGCCAAGAGGACTCACCAACTCTTATTGGTTTGGGTGTTTGCTCTTTCTGCAGATTGGATTTTCTCTGCAGAAAGCAAATCTCAGCTTTGATTACCAAGCACACAAACCAAGAATAACATAACACACTTATAGGGCTTATTTCTGTAGAAGGAAATGTGGCAGAGGGAAAAGAGCCCTGGATTTGGAGTCAGAAGAATTAAATTTTGACCCCAAATCTTCCACTTACTATTTGTATGACAGTGGACAAGTCATATCCCCTCCCCTCCTCATATCCCTCCTTGATCAATTGAAGGGGTGGGGCAAGATGATCCCTTCCAATGACAACTTCTATGGTTGCCTATATTTTTTTTTTCCAATAAGGAAATGTTTTAGTCTAGACTGCCAAATGTCACCAACAGAAAAGCTTGTCTTGGGATGCAAGCCACAAGAGCTGAGAGCAAGCTTAAGTATGGCTGAAAAACAGGCATATGGGGGTAGAAACAAGGTAGATTATGTACCTAGAGTGTGTTCATTCAGAGTGCCAAATCGCCCCTAGGAAAAAGGACTCCTTAAAGGCAGAGATGCTCTTCTGGACCCCAAGGCCAAGACACCAGTGGAGAAAACCACCAAGCACAAGCTAATTAACTCTAGGACAAGCTTCACTGGAGATAGCAGGACCAGCTGAGAGAGCACAGGGGTAGAAGTCAATTAGGTCAGAATAGGAATACTGCCTATATGACTTGCTTACTAGCTATGGGATTCTGAGCAAATCATTTGACCACTCAGGCCCTCAGTTTCCTCATCTGTAAAATGAATATTATAATAGCACCTCCCCCAAAGATCTATGTAAAGGGCCTGACCGATCAAACCACTCTATCAATGTGGGCTAACATTGTAATTATTCCCTATCCATCCTCATTATGATGATTACTGCCCAACTCTGGGAAATCTACATAGTTTTGACTGACTTTTAGATAAGTAACAAGAAATACAGACAATATTTTCAACAACTTTCCACTTTAGTACACCCAACATAATTCATTCACAGCTTCTATTTTCCTCTTTAGACATTATCTTGTTAGTTTCTTTGATATTTCAACCTTTTAAGTAGGGTATTTGTTATTATCATGAGAAATTATGAACAACATATGGATACTGCTTATTCATCTGACTTAGTGAAAATCAGGCCTACAATGGCTGGGTTGTAACCACAATGATTGTGGGAAGCACAGCGGCTAGAATATCTGTGCTGATCACTGCGTTTCTAATAGTGTGTACAGTTCTGAGTAAGACACTATAGGAAGGATACTAATGTATCCAGAACATGAAAAGCAGGGAAGTAAGGTCCCTCAAGATCATGCCATAGCAGAGTCGGTTGAAGGACAAAGCAGAAGAAAAGATTTCAAGTGGAACAAGATAAAAGTCTGTAGATAGTTCAAGGAAGTTTGTGTAAAAGTATCAGATTTGTTCTCTTTGGCCCCAGAGGCAGATTTAGGATGTTTGAAATTACTAATAATAAAGCAAAAAAAAATTACTACTAATAAAAGAAAAGTACATTAGAATAATTCTGAAATTTTACTTCACACTCAGTGGTTTGACAAAAAGAACAAAATCAGAATGTTGGAAAGACAGTGTAGGAAGACTGGCCATTGATATCCCATTGGTAGAGTGATCAACTGCCCCAGCTCTTCTAAAAATCAATTTGAAATTATGAAAAGAAAAGTGACTAAAACTATTCAAGAATTCTGATCCAACTATATCTCTTCTCCTTACACTCCTCAGGAAAAAAAACCTCCTTTGGACACAAGAGATACCTCCCTCTGTACTTTGTCCTGGTCCTGGTCATATACTATTATTTGGGATATGTTTCATTCTGGAGGTCACAGTTTAGAAAGCAACCAGTATGGTGAGGTGTCTGGGGGTCATGCTTTATGAAGATCCAGTTTAAGGAACTGTGCATGTTTACCCTGGACAAGAGGAAGATAAAAGGTATTTTCAAGCACTTGAAGTACCATCACCTGGATGAGGGATTCTGCTTGGCCTAGAAGGCAGAATTGGGAAAAATGTTAAGTTTCACCCCTACGAGAGAAGAAAGCACACAGCTATGATCATTCATAGCTCTCCAGACAACAGAGATGATTCTGGTAACTCTAAGGTTTATGGCAATATTGTTATTCAAATGTATTACCCATCTTTCAATATCATTAGTTTGATATTTCTGTGGCATGGCAAAGTTTCCTTCATAAAGAACAGGAAAAAAGTACTTAATGACTCATAGATGTATAAGGATAGCTTAGTCTATGAGAGGCACCAAACCTTATACTTTGTACCTTGTTGTTTGGTCAATTAGCTGTGTCCAACTCTTTGTGATCCTTGAGTTATAGTATTTTCCCTCAAAAATATTTGATCATTTTCAACACTCTGTAGAGATAATTAGATATCCTGGGCCATGACAAAACTCCGAGTTGGAATTCCTGTAGCAAGCCTTGCTGGGGCATAAAATCTAATAGCTAAATACAGAATTGCTGTCAACTTTTCAATTAGGTATCAGAAAACGATCTAAGACTTGTGTGAATGCTTCTCATGGGTCTTTTTCTATTCCACCTCCACAGGGACCCTGTCTTGACTTTGGGGATATGCAACACAATTTCTTATTCCAGTGATGGCTTAAATATACCCTGTAGCTGCAGTTATGATCCTGTTAAAAATTCACAAATTTCTCCTTAATTGTTCATTAAGATTGCTCTGCTTGGCCCTTGAGGACACAGCAAGGGCCAATAAATAGACTGTAAATTCCTGGAGAGATGGTCCAATGTCTATATCCCTGTTGCCTTTACATAATTCTTCGGATTTTGCAGACATTCAAAAGATATTTATTCAATGGCTGAATGAAGTTGCAGAGAAGCAGAATGCATTTTGATAAAAGGCAGAAACTTAACAATTAGAGGTGTCTAAAGGCAGAACAGATGACCTTAGGAGGTAGTCATTTCTAGCCTATCCCTGGAGGTCTTCAAGCAAAGGCTACATTACATGACTACTGTAGGTAGTCATACTTCCTTATCTGGGTGAGTTCAGGTTCAGGCTCAAAGGGATGACCTTTGAAATCTCTTCCAACTCAGAAATTCTGGTGAGCCCTTCTGAAAGCAGCATGAACTAATAAAGGAGGGGATGTAGATTCTTGAGCTATCTCACTTACCAAACAGCTTAGATCTACCCAACTAATTTGGCTCATTAACAAATGTATCTGATGGACCTCTAGCACAGCAAAGAGAGGGCTAGCCTCATAGTCAGAAAGGCCAGGGTTGGAATCCCAACAGAAACACTTAACAGCTATACAGTCACTTAAACTTTCTAAGTCTCCTTTTGTAGATGAGTTTCCTCATAGGGTCAAATGTGAGGATCAAATGAAACGATTTCTATAAAGTGTTTTGCAGACATCTTAAAGGGCATCATAAATGGCAACTCTCAGTAGTAGTAACAGCAACAGGAAGATGAGAAGATGGAGGAGGAGATGGAACAGAAGGTGACAACTTGTTTAACAAGTTCTTTCTACTGGGTACCATCTAGATAGCAAATTTCAAGTTAACCAAACCATTGTGAGGGTCTGATTTACTCCCCAGGCATCTTCTCCGATTCCCCATCAAGCTGGAGAATATGTGAAATATCTCCAGGAGTCCTAGCTTAGAGGAGTGGAAGAGACAGCTCTCTCCCACCCTGCAAAAGAAGGGGAGTTGTCAATGAACATTTCCTCCACCTGATATCTTGAGTATGAGGAGCTGTGCTTTTAATAAAAGCAGGGGCTGCCACGGCCAAGCAATTAATCAATCCTTGTAAGCTGACATCCTAAGAACTTGCTGAAGTAAAGCTTTTCTTTTCAGCATTTACAAATAAAGTACTCACTATTTGACTAAAGCCTGTCTACTTGACCGGAAAATATCAGAATCGTATTTAAATGACATTTGCAGAGAATGAGATTTTATCCTAACTACCGTTCCTTATCACTAATAATAACATCAGATTAGTGGATTCAGGCCAGCTGAGTAGCAATGCCTTTTTCTGAGCCCTTCTTAAACCAGCTCTTTTCCATCTGTCCAGTGAAGCTTTGCACTGCTTTAGGAGCCAATGAGAAGTTCGGAAACGGATCTTCAACCACCACCAGGTGTGCAATCTCTACAAGGTGCCATGGTGTCCCCATCACACTATGAAAGACTTTATCATGGCTGATAGGCAGGGCAGGGAAGCAAAACAGATACACCCCTGGCCACTTACAGGTACAAAGACTCCTGTGTGATAGCTCTGATGGCATGGGAAACAACAGCAAACTGAGGAAGTTTTGTAAACAGGATTCTGACTGCCATTCTCTACCCTGACTTTTCATCATTTTAATTCATTGGGTTCAGAGAAATTTTAAATTTGGATAGTGGCTACAGGTATAATCACTGAATGCTTCTGGAAAAAATGGCAACAGAAACCCATGCACACTTTGATCATTACTGTGAAGAATGATTTTCTTCCTCATTTTACAAGAACTGGTCAAGTTTGAAGTCTCAATAAGATTTCAGCTTGAAATGTCAGGTCTCCCAAACCTCAGCATTTTAAAATAGCTACCTTGCATCTCCATTCCTCCCATTTTGACAAAATAACCAACATTTCCTGTTCTTAGCAGTAGAAAGATTTCCTACTTCTAGAAACCCAAGGCAAATTGTGAGCACAAGAATTCTCATGGGAATATAATGTTGCAAAATTCTACCCATTGCCTATCTTTTGTACTTATTTGTTTCTAAACCAAATCTTGTTCCTAACCTTGACCAAAAAGTGTTTCCACATGGCCTAAGAAGCACATGTCAAAGTTGCCTGATTTAATCAGGGGATGGCAACAGTAAGGAATGAATGCTGAGCAAGGTCAGGGTGAGATTGTTCTTTAAAAAAAAAACAACCCAAAAAAGCCATGGTCCTTTCTAACAGTTGAAGGAATATCACTGAGCCTAGCATCTAATATTTATTACAAAGAATCTTCACAATTTGTCATCCTGTTATCAAAGCTATGTTTAAAAAAACACAGGTTGAGCAAGATGCTTTTATGCAAAGGGCTACTCTCAGTTGTAAATGTATGCATGTACGATTCATCTTCATTCTGCAGGGTCACAGTAAGTACACAGTCACATTTCCTTCAAAAAGTCCAAGGCATAGCAAACCTTAAATGAGAGGACTTTCCAAAGCAACCTGGGCAAAATGGGCTTTCAAGAAAAAAATAAAAAACAAAATTAGCTTATATCTGTTTCAAATGTGCAATTCAAAAAGAAAATCAACAATAAAACACTGCAGTAGATGTTAGCTTTTTTTCCCCTTGACAAATACATGACCTAATTATCTGGTCATTTTGAACCTAGTAAGAAAGTCCATTTAGTAAAACCTACACTGCCCCACCACACCATTTCTGCTCTTGGAAGAATTACAGCATGTCTAGGTCATACTAATCAGCATCACTACTACTCATTAGAGCTGATATGAACACAGCATTTCGAAGGCTGCAAAGCACTTTCCATGCATTGAACCTTTGGATCTTCACAAAAACCGTCTGAGGTAGGTGCCATTATCGTAATATCATATATTTAAAGGCATAGAATGTAAGGAAGAGAAAGGTGATAATAAAACTTGCTCACAGTTGAATGGTTAGTTAATATAATGGGGAGAACTTGAACCCAGGTTTCCTGACTTCCACTCTAAGACTCTAGCCATTATGCAACACTTACAGACTTTGAAACATTCCCAGCTCTACCTCCCAAACAAAACAAAAGGGTAGTATGGCTTCTAGCTTCCGCTGCTTAGAAGTTGCTGCTATTTGGGTTAAGCACTGAGGGGGAGGGGTGGGCAGGAGATGGTGTTTCTGGGGAGATGGAAGGAAAAGTCGAAGACCTATAGTATTTCAAACTCTTCCCTAGATGAGAACATGTTTCTATTCATTAGGACTGGATTTATTTTATTTCTTTTTTTTTTTGGAGGGCAATTGGGGTTAAGTGACTTGCCCAAGGTCACATGGCTAGTTTTTGTGTTAAGTGTCTGAGGCTGGATTTGAACTCAGATCCTCCTGACTCCAGGACCAGTGCTCTATTCACTGCGCCACCCAGCCGCCCCAATTTATTTTATTTCTTAAATTAAAAGCATCATTCATTCATTTAACAAGCATGTATTAAGCAACCATTACGTGCAGGCACTAAGAATATAAAGACAAACTTAGGTGGAATATTTTGGAAAATAGGTCATCATCAATTTACTGGGAGAGCTGTATCCACACATGATGCATTCACACAATTGCCAAAGGCTCAACTAATCGCAAAATTCATCACCTATGAAAATACACTGAAAATGGACCCCCACCTTAGTTATTTAAATTCTTAAAGAACATATTAATTTTGTCATTTTCAAAGTTTGAAGTATTTATACAGTACTGAGCCATTCCTGAGGATCAAAGCCATTTTTTTTCTTAATTTAAAACTGAAAGGGTTTCCCTGATTAGCAAGAAGGCAACTGTGGAATATGTGGTTATCCTAAGCTAATCAAGCGCCTGAGGGATCAGAGGTACTCAGCTCCACTTTTTGTTTTGTGACTCCTCAGGGGGTGAGTATATCATGATGGGAATGTACCCCTTCACCCCACTGGGCCTTATGGCTTAATTAGGTACTACAAGAAATGGAGTTCTGTTTGTATCAATTTTCTGTCTACAGTAATTGCCTTGTGTTCCAGTTGCAAGAAGAAGAGGGGAAATGGATCAAATAGCTACATGTATGTTGTTTGATTAATTGTAAAAAATCATTAAGGGATTAAAGTGAAGCCATTTTGCTCTCGCTGATCATGTTCAGCAATTGGAAATTATTTTATGATCCTGATCAATGTAATTAATGAGAATGGCTCTTAATTAGTTACACTAGCAGACAGCCATGAAAAAAATGTATTCACCTTATGACAGAATAACATGTAATTATGAGCTCCTGGGCTGCCTTTACCTGATGAGAAGAGACAGAATTCCTGGTTGGCTTGGCTGGCTACTGAGGGCTCTGTACTTCCACATTCTTTGAGAACTGGGGAATGTTACCTTTTCTACAGTGGCACAGAAGCAGCAGAGGATTAGAGTGTGGTTTTTAAAATGATATTAAGAGGAATTTTAGTTTGAAAATTTTCCTCCTTGTCCCAGATCCCAATACCACACTAGGAAGGAACCAGGGTAACTTATTCAGAGAAGTACTATTCATTTCCAATGAGCTCAGGCGAGCCGCACTAGAGACAAGAAGATTGTTTCTCTCATCCAGCCCAGTCTAAGGTTACCAAAGCTCCCCTCTCAAGTCAGAGTAGTTTGGTAAGCCCTTTGCTTGCTAACTGTGCCCAGATAGAGCAAATGCTAACAAGACACCATTAATGGGGGAGCTCATTAGCAGGGATCAATGCTGATGTATAGTGAGGGGGAGAGGGGAAGAAGGGAAAGGAGGATTGGCACTAGGTAAGTCAGTTGCTGGAGAAAGTAGGAATCAAAGACACTCATCTCCACTCTATCATTGAAGAAATACAAAAATGTGGTTTAAATGTTTAGCAAAGAACATTCACTGTTGTCCTGCTTAAACCATTCCTTTGGATCTGCTCTCTGCAGAGATGATCTCTTAAAATAATTACTATATATCCTGAGTATCTGTGTCTTATTAGGCACTTTTGCTCAAGTGTTTTGACTCTGTCCAAATAGCTAGAATCTTACTCTTCATTGGGTGTAACTGGTAAGTCTCAACAATGACCTTTTTCTCCTGGCTTAGTGAAAGGGAGTAATGTGAACCCAACTTTCAGTTCTTCTTGGAGACCACCTATAAAGTGGAGACTCACTGAGGATTAGCCTTTTCACATTTTCACACATTTCAAAGACTCACAATTGGAACTAAAAGGGAACTCACTGGAAACTTAAGCCAAAGTGTGAACTAAAGGAATGCCCACTACATCAAGCAAGACAGGTCATCTAATCTTGTCCTTTAAGACCTCCACTGAAGGGGAAGCCATCACCTCCCAAGGCAGCCCATCCTACTTAAGGACATCCCAAATGGTTAAGATCTTTTCCCACACATCATGCCCAAGTCTGCCCTTTGCCAATGTTGCACCCTACTCCTAGTTCTACCATGGGAACAAACAGAACAAGCCCACCCCCTTTTCTGAAGGGTAACCCTTCAAATACTTGAAGTCAAATATCCCATATCGTGTTTCTCTTTCCCAGGCTAGCTGTCCTCAATTTCTTTAACCAATCCTCATATGGCGTACACTTAGTGCCATCACCATCTTGGTTAACCCTTCTTGGAACATTCTCTCTTGAGGGTATAATATGAGTCCTCATTGTTTGAGCCAGGGGTGGGGGAACATGTGACCTTGAGGCCACATGTGGTCTTCTAGGTCCTTGCATGCAGCCTTTTGACTGAGTCCAAGTTTTACAGAACAAATCCTTTTATGAAGGGGATTTGCTCTGTGAAGACTGGATTCTGTCAAAGGGCCGCCCTTGAGGACCTCGAGGCCCCTGATTCCCTAACTCTGGTTTGGGCATTAGATGAGTCTGGAATGCTTTTGAAGTGCCCTGATTTAGCACAAGAGACTCTGCCAAATTCAAAACATCTAAGGGGCCATCAACTGCTTTTTTCCATTTTCACAGGAAAATGTAATATATGATATAGAAAATGAAATGAGAACAGTAATGGAATGATTCTTACATGACAGGTAAAAAATACTCTCTAACAGAGTAGAATTTTTAATTCAGGAGGAAATAAATAGTGAATTTGGCTAAAATGAATACCAATGAGAAAGACACCCCATACTTAATTTGTACAGGGAAAAGAAAACCTATTACCTTGGACATTTAAAATAGTTTTAGAGAAGAGAGGTAAAGTAGTCAAGAGAAAGATTTTCTATTTTAAAAATTCATTTTTCCAATTACATGTAAAAACAGTTTTAACAAGTTTTTTAATTTTGAGTTTCAAATTCTCTCCTTGCCCTCCACCCCCACCCACATTGAGAAGGCAAGCAATTTGATATAGGTTACACATGAACAGTCAAGCTAAACACGTTTCTATATTTCGTAGGAAGATTTCCTAAAGAATACCTCGTAAAATACTTGCCCTATGAAAGTTCCATGTTAATTAAGAGTTTAGTATTGGGTCCCATTTGGAGTACTGTTTTCCATTCTGGCCACTCGAAATATAAAATTTCATTGGATTCTTCTAACAGTTCTGTGAGGTAATCACTACATCTAGTTCTATTACAGAAGAGGAAACTGAGGTTCAGTGACAAGGTTTGGAGCCAAACCTGGCAATCTGGCCACTCCATCATGCTCATAGGCAGACAGGGTGGCTATGCTACTGAATTCCTAACTCAGTATTTGGCAGGTAAAATGATCAGGAAAGAATAAGAGAATAAAGGAGAAGGGCAACTGGTATATGCTGGATAAATTCCCACAGTATTTATGCTTGGTTAGCTCAGATAAAGTTTCCCTGAAAAAATATCTTGAGGTTCTTGTCTGAGCACAAAATACAAGGAGTCTGAGTTCTAAACCTGCTATAACTCCATCATGGGGCAGCTAGGTGGTATGGTGGATAGAGCACCAGGCCTGGAGACAGGAAGAACTGAGTTCAAATCTGACCTCAGATACTTACTGTGTGTGTGACCTGAACAAGTCACTTTACCCTGTTTACCTCAGTTTCCTTATCTGTCAACTGAGTTGGAGAAGGAAACAGGAAACCACTCCAATGTCTTTGTCAAGAAAATCCTCAATGGGGTCATGAAGAGTCAGACACGACTGAAACAACTGAACAATAAAAACTCCTATCATACACGGAAAGCTAGGGTTAGGGCCTGGACCAGTTATTTCACTGGTACAGGGAACTCCTTCGTCAGGAAATGGCCTCTACCAATGAAGGCCAGCAGCATGAATCAGGAAACTAGTGTTTATTAAGTATCTACCACGTGCCAGAGAATGGACTAAGCACAGAAGGCACAAATAAAGGAAAATGACAATCCTTGCTCTCCAGTTCACGGTCTGGTGGGAAGACAACAGGCAAACATTTGCAGACAGACAGCATCAATTGGTGATCTTCAAAAGAAGAAAGGCTCTAACATTAAGGAAGACTGGGAAAGGCTTCTTGCAGAAGGTGAGATTTGAGCTGAGACTTGAAGGGAGCCAGGAAAGGTTGGAGGCAACTAGTGAACAGGTTTGGAGTCTAGAGATGGAATGTCATATAAAGAATTGCATGGAGGCCAGTGGCACTGAATTGTGGAGTGCATGGAGGTGAATAAGGTATGAGAATGCAGAATGGTTAAAAGAAGCTGTATAATGGAGGGCTTTCAAAGCCCAAAAGAGAATTTTATATTTGATTCTGGAATCAATAGGAAGCCAGAGAATTTGACTGAATGAGGGGTAGGAGACAGGGCTAGACCTGAGCTTTAGGAAGATCATTTTGCCAGCACAGGGGAGGATAGAATGAAGTGGAAACAGACTTGAGGCAGGGAGACGCCAACCAGCAGGTTACTGCAATAGGCCAAGTGTGACGTGATGATGGCCTGCACCATGGTGATGTGGAAGAGAGAAGGGGGCATATAAGAGAAACGTGGTGAAGAGAGGAAAAGACATGACTTAGCAAATTATTGTAGATGGGGGATGAGAGAGAAAGAAGAGTTGAGGGCGACACCTAGGTGACTGAGAGGGTGGATAAGAAAAGGGCATGAGTTCACTTCTTGACACGTTGAGTTTAAGATATCTCAAGACATCCAATTTAAAATGTCCCCTAAACACCTGGATATGTGAAACTGAAGGTCAGGAGAGTGGTGGGGGAGAAACAAGTAAATCTGAGAATCATCAGCACAGAGATAATAACTGAATCCATGAGAGCTGATGAGATCACCAATTGCAATAGTATAGAGGGAGAAGAGAAGATGGTTAAGGACAGAGCCCTGGCTTGCGAAAGCCAATTGTTAAATTTTACATGTGAGATTTACACCATGGAAATCAGCACACCCTACAAATCAGGACTTGATATATTGTTTTGTTGGTTGGATAGACTTAGGAAATTGATGGGAAAAATAATGAGGATTAAAATAAAAAGTGTGTGATAGGTATTTTTCAGAGAATTCATTATTAAACATTTACCTGTTGGGAAGGGGTGTAAACCAATGATTATTAAATGTCACCTGAAAATTCGGCAAAGGAGACTGAGAACAATCGGTCAGACAGGTGGGAGGAGAGCCAGGAGGAAACAGTGTCATAAAAACCTAAATAGAAGAAAGGATGGAGGAGAAGAGGGTCATCAACAGTGTCAAAAGCTGCAGAGAGGTCAAGAAGGATGAAGACGGAGAAAAGATGATTAGATGTGGCAATTAAGAGATCATTCATTGGTGGTGATATGGTTAGAATCCAAACTGTAGAGTTTAAGAAGGGAATGAGAAGAAAAGAAGTGGAGGGATTGATTTTAGATAGCATTCTCAAACAATATATCCAGAAAGGGTAGAAGAGATATAGGATAATTAGCAAGGATGGTTGGATGAAGGGAGGGTCTTTTGAGAATGGCTGAAGACAGGAGCAAGTCTGTAAGCAGTAGAAAAGCACTCAGAAGATAGGGAAATATTGAACAAAAGTGAGGATAATAGAAAAGGAAAAGTGTTGGAGAAGATGTGATGTAATGGGATCACTTGACCACGTAGAACGGTTTGCCGTGGCCAAGAGAAGTGGCTTTTCTTCATGTGAGACAGTGGTGAAGGGAAGAAAACCGCAGAAAGCAGTTGAGAGGCCTGGAGTACTGCCAAGTTTAGCAACTTTCCCGAGGTCACACGAGTATACATCAGAGACAGGGTTTGAACACAAGGCTTCCTGGCTTCAACAAAGTCAAACTCTCTATCCATGACACCATGCTGCTTTTCATGCCTATCATACGTATAATGCCACTTTTCTATAAGGAAAAGTTAAAGGAAACAAAGGTGACTAGGTCGATAATGAGAAAATTTAGGGGCAATACAATCACTGTCCTCAAATATCTGAAACAGCATTCTGTGGTTCCAGAGGACAAATCTAAGTATAATGTGTAGGCAGTATAGTTTGTCCCAGAAGTCTTAATGTCATTTTAAGCTTAAAACTTCACTAAGATGTTTAAGATAAGCTCAATGTAAGCAAGAAGTTACTCAAAACTGTAGTGATCCCAAAGTGAACTGGTTGTGTAGTCAGAGAATCAGAAAGAGAATCAGAAGACCAGGGTTCAAATTCGGATTCTGCCATTCACAGACTCTAACTTTGCACAAGTTACCTCATTTCTCTTACCCATACAATGAGGATGTTGGACTAAAAAGACAAGAAAGTTCCTTCTAACTTTATACCTATGATCCTGTGAACCTGGATAATGTGGAACGATGTAAGCATTAGAGAAGGAATGGCTGGCCAATGATATTTCTTCTGATTCTTAGGCCTTTGAGATTCTACATATTCTACATATTACAACTCTCTACTGAAGGTGAAGTTCCGTTAGGCAAAACACCCTGCAGAGAAGGAACATTCATGATGGCATTTTTGTGATAACCAAGAAGTGAGAGTCAAGTGGGTACCTGTTATGGTAGCAATGACTAAAGAAACTGGGCTGTGGGAATGGAATGGGATATTGACACACCGTTCAAAATGACAGATGTGATGAGTTCAGAAAAATATGAAAAGACTTATATGAGCTGATGAAGAGAAAAGTGAGTCAAAGCAAAAAAGAATGTATATAACGATCACAACAATGTCAAGGAAAATAGTGCAAAACATCAGGTCTCTGCTCAATTCAGTGAACACTCATGATTTCAAATGGCCCATGGCAAAGCAGGCTCCACTTACTACAGGAGTGGTGATGAATTAAAGATGCAGTAGTAGGCATATGTTATCAGACATAGCCAATGGATCAATTCATTTTATTTAACTGTTCTTCTGCTACAAGGAAGAAAGGTCTGGTTTTGGTTTTTGTGGGGGTAGGAAATAGGGAAGAGAAAGTAACATTTTTAAAAGACCAACAATAAAACATTCATACTAAAAATTAGGGTGAAAAAAACACTATCGTGATTTATTAATATAAGAATATATTGGCCAAACTTTTTCCCATATTTGAGATTTTCTCTGCCAAATCTAGCTACAAAAATTCTCATTAATAGGCATATTTGGAGTACTCTTCATTCAGCACATAGAAATACCATTATAACAAAAACCATGAAATGTGTACAACAAAATATCCCAGCCACTTCTTTTTACTACAGGAACTTGCTGGTCTGGAGGATTAACAGAGTTATCTGATATGACTGCACTAGAGGATATAAAATGCCATCTGCCCCTTCAGCACGTTTTCCTAAATACATGGCAATGTCACTCACCATGCTGTCTGCTTGACCTCTCCTGCTGAGGCTGTCTAGGGATAAATTTCAAACAGTCCTGCACAACATGAAGTTCCAAACTACATTTTTTGAGAAAAAAAAAAGGTTTGGCTTCTCAATGCAGAAGATGATCCAAGGGTTTTTTGTTTGTTTTTTGGGGGGGCGGGGGCTGGGGAAGAGGTGAGGAGAAAAGGAGCCCCATTTAACTTATGGTGAATGAAAAGACCAAAGGGAGAAAAAAATTGGCTTCTATTTCAAGGTTTGTCACAGACTTGTCATTCTTTAGGATCTCAGTTGGTGGCATAAGGTGTGAGTGAGGCCTAGGTCACAGATTCTATCACCAGATGAGCACTGAGCTATTGAAGAACCTTATAATATGCCTCTTAACCCAAGCCCGACACCCAGTAAATATAGCCTATTAGTCTAAAGGAAGGTGGAGCAAAGCCAATGGGAATGGTTCGGCACTAACCCACTATTACTATTTGACAAGGGGCGGCTAGGTGGTGCAGCGTATAGAGCACTGGCCCTGGAGTCAGGAGGTCCTGAGTTCAAATCTGGCCTCAGACATTTAACACAAAAAGTAGCTGTGTGACCTTGGGCAAGTCACTTAACCCCATTTGCCTTCCAAAAAGCAAAAAAAAAAACTATTTGACAAAACAAATCCTTAACTTCCTCATCCTTCTTCAACTCTAAGAAACAGCTGATATTGTTGACCAACCCCTCCTCCTGGACACTCTCTCTGGGTTTTTGTGACACTATTTCTCTTGGTCTTCCTAGTTATGCTCCAACCTGTCTGTTCACTCCTCTTCAGTCTTCTGTGATTGATCTTCATCCATGGCAAGCTGTCTAATTGTGGGTATACCCCAAGAGTATGTCCTGAGTCTGCTTCTATTTTCTCTGTTCACTTGGTGACTTCAACAGTCCCCATGGGTTCAATTACCATCTCTATGCTGATGAGTGTCACATGTATAAATCTAACCCTCATCTCTCTCCAGTCCGACATCACCAATTACTTACTGGACATTTTCAACTAGATGTCCCTCCCATAGGCACCGAAAACTCAATATGTCCATAATAAGATTCATTCAATGTCCCCTTTGTCCGAATTTCCCTCCTCCTTGTGAGTACACTATCCTGATCACCCAGGTTGGCTCACAGTCTCAGGGCTATTCTCAGCTTCTCATTTTCTCTCACATTATATATACAGTAGAATGTTACCAAATTCTGTCAGTTTTACCTTCTCCTTATCTCTTCCAACTGTCTCTGTCACCACTCACACAAGCACCATCTTAGTTCAGTCTCTTATCACCTTGCCTAGATCACTGTAATAGCTTTCTAACTGCCTTCCCTGCTCCAGGTCTTTCTTCTTTCTAATCCATCCTCCCTAGAGCTGCCAAAGTCATTTTCCCAAATCACAGATATGACCATGTCACTCCCCTACTCAATAAAGTCCAGTGACTTCAAGCTGCCTAAACGACAAATTCCTTTGGTTGCCTTTTAAAGCCCTTTACAATCCAGTCCAAATGTACCTTTGCAGCCTTAGCAGATATTTGGCCCTTTCCCACATTCTACAATCCAACTAAACCAGCCCTCCAGTTCCTCACATACAACACTGTCTACAACCTCTCTGCCTTTTCAGTGGCTATTACCCCTACCTAGAATACACTCCCTTTCCCCCTCCAGCTTTCAGAATTCCTTACTTCCTTCAACACCTCAAATACTATCTTCGCCATGTCTTTTCTCATTTCTCCACTCTACCCACTCCTCAGCTTTTACCACTATTTCTTCCCTAAACTACCTTTTATTGTTTTATATTTATTCTGCATATACTTGTACATACACAGGTGGCATCCCAAGGCAAAACATAAGCTCTCAGAAAGTACAGACTCTTTCAGTTTTGTCTTTGTATCTTTACTCTTTGTATCTGCACTTAATAAATGCTACCTGATTAATTCGAGTGAAAAGAGTACATTTTGATGACTCTTCCAGAATAAGCAGGTTTTGTCCTTCATTAAAGGTCTTCTGTAGAGCTCAAGTCCAGTTAGTCCAACTTTGATTATGACAGAAATCCAAGAACAAAATAAGGAAAGGAACCAAAATATCAATTATGAATAGGACCTTGTTTATGACTAAAATTCCAAGTCGACCGGTGCAGTGGAAAGAAGCTTGAGGAAGGAACCCTGATGACTGAATTTAAGACAAGGCTCATATACTAGGCTTTGGGCAAGACCTTTCTCCTCTCTAGGACTCAGTTTCCCTAGGGATAAAACATAGCAGAGGTGCTCTATGGCGTTTTTATGCTAACTCTCACTACTATTTCCATCACAAACCAAAGGTTACTTGAATGGCCCATGTCCAGTTTCTGAAGAACTAGGTTTGATGTCACCTACAGGTTCCTCTACTAGATATTCCTTTGCAGAACTGTCAGCTCAAGACAGTTTATATTGGCCTCTTCAGATGAAAGAAAATTGGTGTCGGCAGGCTCCTAAGCACATTTTAATAATCAGTCTGATCATGGGTGCATGGCAGCTGCTCGATTGATGGTGTTAGACAGCGAATAAAGAGAGATGCCAGCAGTGTCCTCAGATCTGACATAACGAGGGAAACATCAGTCATTTGGCTAAAAGGCCCATAAAGGCTCCATCAGCTGTGACACAGGAGTCTGTCTTATGCGAAACTAATGAGGAAATGTGGCAGTGTGAGCATTCTCCTTAGACAGTAACAAGTTGTGAGTGAGCTGCATTTTAGATGGGAGAAAAAGACCCATGTCTACTTACTCTACACAGAAATTTTATGTCTGCTTCCAAAGAATTGTCTGAAATGAAAGAAGGTATAAAGACAAAACTGTTCAACTTCATTTACAAAATGCTTGAGCTACATGAAATTTAGTTCAGAGAAGTGGTCACATATAGAGAGGGCATATTACAAAACATAATTCTTCCCCTCATGAGGAAGGGAATTTCTCTTTTCATGATGTAATAAATGAAGTCCAATCCTTGTTAAAGAATTGGCCAGAGAGCCTATGGATCAGGCATCATGAAATAAACTTGTATTTGCCAAACACACTTGACCATGGAATCCTTTGTCATCAGAAATGTATTCAAATTCAGAAAAGTTTATCAAGGAGGAGTGAGAGTATGGAATGCTCCTACAATGCCGTGGAATTAGAGACGTTTTAGAGAAAAATGTCTTATTTTCATGCTGAAAAAATGTCTTCCATGGTATGTTTGATACATACCTCATTTCATACTTAATATTTCAGAGGGAAAGATAACCACAATGAAAAGTTTCTCATGGAAGCTCAATTCCTATTGTGTGCTCAAAAGCTTTGTGGAACACAGTCTGAGAAACACTGCAATAATAAGTCCAGAGAAGAAGCAAAGAGAGAATGAAAGCAAAAGCTGGGACTCATTAGTAGATTTTAACGTGTAGTCTAATGATTTTCTAATTTGACTACAAGAACATTCTCCCTTTGTGATGATAATGAAAAGGACCTTTCTCTATAATTTCATACAAAAGTCTATGACCTTTTCTGTGGATGGACTCTGGTTCGATGTCCCATCTCTTGGTGACAAGGCACACCTTACAAAGGATGATGGCAGATGAGGAAAAACTGGATCCAGGGAAAATGAGAAATTTAAGAGAAATATAATTGCGTATACATCTCAGCAAATTAAGGCTCATCATTTACAATCAGAAGGAAATGTAGGTTGCCAGATACCAAAATGATACCACAATTATGTTTGAGGGAAATAATGGACAAATAGTGTAGGGAGAAATTGAAGAACATGCTCTTCTTGTTGGGCTTCATTTGAATGTGAAAGAGCTTTTTGTAATAGTTTCCAACTAGCCCCAAATCAAGAAACATCTTACAGATCTCATATTTGGCTCTTCTAGAAATGTCCTGCATTGGTTTGGGTTTTTTTGAGGGTTATACGTTGCCATTTATTATTTAAGTTGAAGAACAGGTTATGAGGAGTGGGGGGTTTAGGGGAGGGGGGGGAGGGAAGAGATACCTCTCATCTGCGTCTGCTCTACACGGGGTTGATCCTGATTTCCAAGCCGTGGTCCCAGGCACACAAGGAAGCACATGATAAGATGAGGTTCCAGGGGTACAGGTTTAGGAAAACAATGGGGGTGGCCAGAGTTACACATCCAGCCAGAGGTGGGGGCTGGGATTCTCCTTGGGTCAGCAGCACCGCTTCCTTTTGGGAATTGAAGCCTAGTGCTAAGTCCCATCCCACATATTTCTTATAAAACATTCTTGTAGTTTAAGTCTTTGTGCTAAAGAATTCTTTCATCGCTTCTCTGACTTCTTGTACTTTGCTTCTAGTTTCTTTGAATGTGCATCCAACTCATAAGCTTGCTCAAGAGCTGAGACTTGCCCCTCAGTTAAAGTGATCTGATTCAGAGAAGGCTGAAGTGCTGTAGATTTCTAGTTTAAGTTTTAGTTTTAGATTTCTACTTATGTTCACTGCAGTATCTTTCATTTCTAGATACTTCAAGCTAGTCGGTTTGTTCAGATTTTCCAGAAGTTTCTAACCTTCACTGGTGGCTGTCAGCTCACCCATCAGGTATGTGGCCATTTAGGAGAACATGTCCTGGCACAGCCCTGTGATGTCCACCTTGGTGGGCTCCACACCCTCCTCAGTAGTCTCCACCATGGCATCATCTCAACCCAGGCCCTCCCACTGGGCTGCAGGCCCACCCTCGGCTGTGGCCATCATGCCTAAGTCTTCGCAGGCCCCATAAGCCGGGCACAGGCCTCCCTGCATTGTTTTTTTCACATATCAAACCTCAAGGATGACACAAGCAACTCTTCAGTTACAGCATTACATCTGACAAACCCAAGGAAACCAACTACTGAGATAAGGGCTCACTATTTAACAAAATTTGCTGGGAAAATGGAAAGCAGTTTGGCAAAAATAGGTTCAGACTAATTTTTCTAACCAAGTACCACCGCTCCAAATGGATATATGACCTACATATAACAGATTAAATCATATATAAATGAGAGGAGAAAGAAAGAAGATATTTTAACAGTTGTGCATGGAAGAGAATTATTAATCAAAAAATGATAGAGGAGATCATAAAAGATGAACTGATCATTTTATTGTATAAAACTGATAAGAATTTGCACAAACAAAATCAGTATGGTTAGATTTAGAAGTGTAAACAGGTCTCCAACCAACCCTAGAACATTTTGTATGTTGCTGCATTTGTGGAGAGAGATGTGGAGAGAGACTCCTACTTGGTAGAGAGAATGCTGATGCAACACTATTGATTTGTGGAAAATGTCAAAGAGAATGACAATTGGGCAG
The DNA here is from genome assembly GCF_028583685.1 of Petaurus breviceps papuanus. Lineage (NCBI taxonomy): Eukaryota > Metazoa > Chordata > Mammalia > Diprotodontia > Petauridae > Petaurus > Petaurus breviceps. The sequence goes on from NW_027187290.1 coordinate 879,795, forward strand.
ATTAGATGTTAAAAGAATACATGAATTCAACATTAGCCAAAATGAATGATCTTGAAGGTAGGAAGAGGAGGTGCAGAGATTGAAAAACCATTACAAAGAAAGGAAGTAACAGAATGCATAAGAAAACAAAATCCTAAAATCTGCTACATACATGAATCACATCTTAAAAAAAAAAGATTGAAAATTAGAGGTTCAAACAAAAATTTACCATGCATCAGGTGACTCTGAAATGGTAGGAATTACAATGATGATATAGAAGAAAGCACAAATATAAACACTGAACATATATGTACCAAATGGACTAGCTAATTTCATTTTTTAAAACTGACTGAACTGCAAAAGGGCCAATATAGTACAATAATTGTAAATCATATTAATGTTCTTCCAGGACTGGACAAAACTGACAGAAAGAAAATCAAAAATGAAAATAAAGAGCTAAATGAATTGTTAGAAAAGATAAAGCTAAAAAAACCTATGTAGTCTTCTGAGTGGGAACATTAAAGAATATACTTATTATTTAGCACCTTGGAGTACCTAAGTTGAATTAGGCCATATGCTAGAATACAGAGAGATTATAAATAAATATTAAAAGAACAGAAATATTAAAGACATACTTTATGAACTATAATAAATAAAATAATAATTACTACAAGGAATACAAGTAAAAGATACAGATGCATACTGGGACTAAAGACAATGAATAATGAATGAGTCAAAGAACATACCAAAGTAACAAAAACTATGTGAAAGAAAATAATGATTAGACAGTACACCAAAACTCTTAAAGTGCACCTAAACCAATCCTCAGAGAGGATATCATATTCCTGAAAATATACATTACCAAGATAGAAAAAAAAAAAACAAAAAAATCAGCCAACCTACAAAATCCACAAAAGAGAAAAATCATGAAAATAATCAAAGAAATGCATAAAATAGAAAAGAAAAAGACTAAAGAATTGTTAAACAAAACTAAAATTTGGTTCCAAGAAAAGACTAATAAAATAAAAAACCTTTGGTTGTCTGGTGAAAGAAAAAAGAGGAAAAATTAAATTACCAAAATAAAAAAATGAAGAAAGGAAAACTATAATAAACAAAAATTATTATCCAAACCAACTAAACATAATTACATTCCAGAAAAACTGAAAATTTGAAAGCTACAGAATATTATCTACAAAAATATAAACTAGTCAAATTAACAAAATATGAAATAGAGACCTTAAAGAATCCAATTTCAGGAAATGAAACTGATCTATACAGTAACTTAAAAACAAAGACTCTCAGGGTGGCTAGGTGGTGGAGTGAATAGAGCACTGGCCCTGGAGTCAGGAGGACCTGAGTTCAAATCTGACCTGAGACATTTGACACATTTACTTTGGGCAAGTCACTTAATCCCAATTACCCTCCAAAAAAGAAAAGAAAAGAGCCTCTGGTTAAAATGCAATTAAAGGTGAATTTTTAGCAAATATTTAAATCATAGTAAGTACTTACACTATATTAATCTTAAAAATCTAAGAGAAAAATACTAAAATCATTTTATGAAGCAACTATAGTCCTAACAGCTAAATTGTGGGGTGAGAAAGTAAACCTTGAGTCTGTGAACTTGTTTTCTTTTAAAATATGTCAAAATGGTATGTTTCCCTTGTAAGCCTATGGATTTAAAGCATTTAAAAATGTTATTCTAAGAAGAGATTCATAGGTTTTACAATACTTCCAAAGAGGCCTATGATAGACAAAAAGGTTAGAAACCTAGAACAATATCATCAATTAATACTGACACAATTTTTTTTTAATATTGAAATAATTTTAAAAAATTAAATCCAAGCAAAAAGACAATAGAATGTACAAAAATTTATTAACCCTGACCAAGATGTATTTATACCAAGGATAGCAGGGATGATTCAGCATTCTCAAAATAATATATATATACATATATATATATTTTTTTTAATCAAGGAATTATATCAACAAATGCGGGAAAAGCCACTGACAAAGCACATTTGTGTTTACTTAAAAACTGCAAATATAGGCATAGAAGGGTCATTTTCATATGGTTAAAAAGGTATAGATGTATATATGTATGTATACATGTGTGTATGTATGTATAACAAAAATCTAGCATGATTTGCAATGGAGAAATAAAAGAAGCTTCTCAAATAAATCCAAGAATAATAAGAAGTCACTACTCTCAACCATTATTTTACATAGTTACAGAACTGCTACTGAGAGGAACAAGAAATAATGAATATGAAGACTTTGGAAAAGCAGAGGAAGACAAATGATGTAAAGTAAAGGAAGAAGACCCAAGAAAACAATGCACACAAAGTGAAAAGAAAACAACAATAATGATAATAATTCCAACGCAGTTTAATTATAATAACCCAGGCTGGCCACAAAGAAGATAAGAGAAAATACAGAGGTGCAGAAAGTGGAAAGTGGGACATTGGCAATATAGTCACACAAGTTCGATGAGTGAGCTTTTCAGGTTTTTTTTTTCATTTCTTAAAATTCTTTATTAAAAGAGATGATTTGCTCGGTACGTGACAGAAAAGGATATATTTGGATATGAAGGTGGTGGAAAAACAAAAGAGAGCTGTGAAAATATTTTTTAAAAACTCTGATGCCTGACTGACTCTTCAGAACTCATTATTAGGTGCCTAGGGAGACATATTAACTTTTTGGCCACTAGGGTACTCTTTGGGTTCCTGAAGCACTAAATGGCAAAAACATCCCTGTCCTAAATGATACTCTGGAGCTTTGATAGAGGCAAGGCCTCTTTCTAGGCCCAAAGTACTATCGGGGTTTCTAAAGGCTTCGGTAGTAGAAAGAATAACGCATACGATGCCAAGCATGTTCTAGGGGCCTGGAGACAATAAAACCCCACAGAGAAATTAGGCAACAACAATTAAAAAAGGATACGAATGCTAATGTTTGGTAGCATCATGTGTAATCTTATAACCTCAGGGCTGTAAGGGAGTTTTGAGATCAAGTCACTGAAGTCCCTTCATTTTGCAAATAAAGAACCTGCATCAGAGGTTTGGAAAATCTTAGATTGGAATGCATTGCCCCTTGGGATCATAGAGTTGGAGGTAGGAACATCTCAGAGATTATGCAGTTCCCCTTCCTCACCTAGCAAATGAGCAGAGAAAGTTTAAGGGACTTGCCCACGTTCACACTAGTAGAGGGTAACACCACCAATATTTGAATCGAGAAACTCAGACTGAAAATTCAGCAGTCTTTTCCCACTGCATCTCCCTTCACTACCTCCAGTTAAAAGAAAATAATCAAGGCAGAGAATACTTTGGTCTTTCACGTTTTATGCTCCTCTGAGAAATCCATCATCTTAAACCAGAATTCTATATTTTTATTCTTTTGTTCTAGTCACAGATTGGCTTCCCCTACTTATCTGACAGCAAGCAAAGCACAAAATAGGCCTGTGTTGGCACTGCCAACTCTGTTTTCCATGGAAAGGAGCAATGCACATGAATGGCTTTCTCCTTGTTGTATGCTAATGATTCTCATGTGAGCCCCACACTAGAGCTCTGGAATAGGATCTTAAAATCTGAGAGTTACTGGGGGACTGGTCTAAGTACCTAATCCTCTTCACAATAAAACTGTAGTTCTTCTCAAAGTTAATATTCCAGCATTATTTTCCTGCATTACCTGGCTCTATTTCCAAGCAGATTTGTTCAGTCAAGTGACTTTTCGAGGTTACAAAAATATAAATTAAACACTAGCATACGAGAGTCCTTTTGCCATGGATGCTTTCCAGCTATACTATTTGTGTTAAGATTTGTTCGCAGTTTACTCTCTGCAATGTATTTGGCATAATGAGATCACTCTTTAGTGTTCAGGGTGACCGTAGAAGCATGGAGCTCCGAACAAACTGGTGACATTTTCTTAAGGAATGAATATGTGCCCCAGGGGTGTTCCAGGGCCACACCAACTGGCAGCCAATGGCAGTGCAGTGCTTCAAAGATGCAACATGTCAGCAGCTGTTGCCTGGATCACAAGAGGGAAACACAGAGCCTCCTGTAGCTGCCAGCACGTAGAAGGCATTTTAAACCATAATTTGAAGCCCGTAACAAGCCCACATGACAATTTCTGAAGCCTGCTTTCCAAATGTCACTAGCCAGGTGAATGCCAGGCATTCCTTGCATCATTCCCCTGCAGCTATAAAAGTAGCAGTCAACCTCTTTTGAATTCGACTTCTCCAGTATCCTGCAGGGGCTCTGGGAGTTTCTGATTCACATTCAGAAAGCTGCATGGAGTAGCCCTTTGGGGCAGTATATTAATGAAGAAATTTTCTCATGCCAGAACTAGCTCTTGATTGGCGTGCAAAGGGTCCAGTCTGTTCTGAGTGGCTTTTTAATTCCTTACAATTAACCCTGCCAAAATTCACATCAGCAGCATCACTGACAGCAAATTAAAGGAGTCAAGATGGGAGAGTTAGCATCTTATGCCTGAGTTTTCTCCTTATGTGTGAAGGAGAGAGTTCTCGAAAGTCCATCAAGATGACTGCCTTGTCCTTGAACTGAGATGTATGATTAGAGCACTGTGGGTTTCTCTGCCACTAATACCAATGAATTTGAGCTCTTTACTTGCCAAATGCTCTGTGGATTGGCTGCAAAGAGCCACCATTTCAATGTTTTTCATTCAGAAATATAATGATTCCCCTGATGGCTGCTGGGAGTTGATGGAACAAAAATCAAAGTGTGCCAGCGTATCCATACCTGATGCTAGGGCTGACAGGACATCAGCTGATATGTCAATTGGTACCTGGAGATACTTTAATCTAGTTTCTTATCAGTTTTCTTTAGCAATCAAGGACAGAAAAAGAAAAACCTCTAACTGAACACAGAGGTGCCCAAAAAAACATGATTTCCCTGTGTTTAGCCAGCATAAATTGTACAATGTTTTGATTTTTCTGTTGTCACTTAAAAGGCAACTTTTCCCAGAAAGAGGGAAGTAGACTGTTGGATATTCAGGTGCTTTGTTTCAGAACAGGAAATAACTGGTCTTCAAAGAAATTTGACATGAGAATTTCTGAAGGTTGACTCACCACTATTCAACTTCACCAGCTAAAATGTGATATTTATGGGCATCCAGGATTAGGATATATAAATAGGTTTTTTTTCCTTTGTTTGATCTTTTGGCAAAAATTAGCAAATTGAAAAGTTGAAAGATCTAACAAAGCAGTGACCTGATAATGCAAAAACTGTTCAAAACTCCCACTGCCTACTATTTATTGTCATTTGGTCACCAACATTGGGTGTAGAATCCTTAAAGGAACACAACTGCCTTACATCCCATCACAACTAATTATTACTCTGAAAGGCTCCAAATTGTATTAGAGATGTCTCCATGTAAACATACGAACAAATATTATTCTTTTGAAATCAGCACTGAAATTTCATCAACATGGAAAGCTGTTGTTATATGCTTAACCCCCACAAGCACATGCGTTGTATATAGAAACAGGCTGGAGACAGGAATAGATCATTATGTTCCCTCCTTGTTTTTGCTTTTCTAATCTGCCATGAGTGGTATATAACCATTCTTAAAAATGACAAGCTTACTTCACCCCAATCACATTGTTGCTTACCAAGGAAGGTACTGTGTTATTGATGTTGGGGGAGAAGTATCAAAAAGCTCATAGAAAATCTGTCACATCAACAAATGCTCACTGAGAGCTTATTCTATTTAAGGCCATGTGCTGCGGGACTAAGGGCCAATAAAATTGCATAAAATAAAAACAAATAAGAATGGATTGATTTCAAATAAAGCAGTGAATTCCAAACATAAATATGCATAGAGCCACTAAAATAAATAACGTTCATAAAATCAATGCAAAAGCTTCTTCAGTAGAAACTAGCTATAACTCAGGGCTCACTAGACAACACTGTCAGAGTTATTTGGAATTAAGTGAACCATACTCATATGATCTATTAAATAATCACCTCTTTCACTAGGCAACTAGGCAAGGAAATAAAGGTGAAATACTGCAATGTTTCTTTTTAAGGGCATCTCATCATATGCTCAGATTTCTGCCTTCTCTCACTGCATCTGTCTGCTTTGTTGTTGTCCTTGTGGGGGAGGGAGGAAGAGAGGGTAGTCTGGGGAACTCCTGGTATGAGAACTCCCTCTGCTGATATAAATAAGTCACTAGGCAGCTTCGAGTCTCAGAAAAGTACCTGGGATGGAGAAGAGAGTGGGCTGAGTGGTAGTGATTTGCTTAGTTACAGACAAAATATGTATTGATGAGAGGAAGGACCTGAACCGAGGTCTTCCTAACTCCAAGGACGATTTCTTTCCACTTGACCACACTGTTTTCCACCTCTTATTTCCTAGGGCCTTCTATGCCTGTAAAGCTATTCAGATCATGTTGCAAATGTGTTCTTCTCTCTCATACCTTCTATTTCTTGGGATCGACTCTCTATCAACATTTTTTCTACTCCACTAGTTGTGCTTCTAATATTCTGAATTTTAAGCTATGATTTCTGCATTGAGATTTCTAATTTCTGACCTAAATTGATTTCTAATTTCTTCTTTTCTGAATTATATTTCTCTTTTAAACCATTACAGAATGCCTTGCTGTTATTCCATCATCTCTGAGGAGTTCAAAAGATTTTGCCTTTTATCAGGTAATATTGGTTTATTTTCGTTTATGTTAAAATTTTTGAAATGTATTTTGACCTCTCTGAGGTCTTAGTCCTTCTTTCTCTTTTTACAATTGTCTCTGCTCTAGGGCTAGTATTCATTCAAGCTTTCTTGACATTTTCAGTGTTCCAATCCATTTCTTGCATTTACTATCACTAACTCTTTGGCTCTTCCCTGCCAGGTGCACAGAACCCTGTAGGGATGCTTCAGCCTCCTGCCACTTGGGCTTATGGAGGGAGTGGGAGAGGTCAAGGCTTCTCCACAGATTGTGGCACATTTCTGTCCTGGACCGATTTCTCCTTCACCCTCCTCCTTTCCCTTATTTGGTTGGTCAGAATCAGAGTCTATCCATTCTTTGAGTGGGAGTGGTTAGAAGGATGGTTCAGGCAAAATCACTGCAAGCTGCATGGGGATCCCCATAGCCAAGATCCCAGGAAAACTTTGCCCTAGGCAAGTGAAGTCTAATGGGGGAGGATTGCTAAATCAGAATATATTAACATTCTTCAATATTAATTCATGTTTTTTTTAATTGACCTGGCAGTTCTGTCTCATCTTGTGAAATCAACTGCAAATTACTTGATATTTGGTGTAAAATTCATTTCTCTTGAGGTTATGAGGTTGAAAAGATTAGCAAAAAATTACATCCATCACCTTGTTCAACAGAGCTTATTTCATCCTTAATTTTGTAAATCATCCAAACATACTTCTTTTTTTTGAAATTTATTGCTTTATTTAATTTATTGAAATTTATAGTTCACTCAAAGAACTACATTAGTTATAATATTACATGGAAAATAAAATTCAAAAGCCCTTCACAGACATGGTCCTCAATAAGACAGATATTTATACACTTAAAAATACACCCACTGAACCCTGTACTTTAAAAACGGTTTGATTTGACTAATCTTTGACCCCATCAGCACACAGGAACAAAAGCAAAAAGCAGTTGTCTAAACCATTTAGCACATTTCAGTGCCAAATCCATTGCTATGTCTCTTTTTATATCTTCATCCTGTCTCTCCAAATAGCTGATAAGTTCCTTGAGAGCAGGAAACATGTGTTAGGCCTCTCTCCATCTCTAGGCCTACTCTCAACACCGAATATAAAATAAGCACTCAAGAAATGTTTATTGCTGTTGATTGGTATTAATGCAATAATGCGGTTTTCTGATATTTTCCTTTTAAAAATTACATTGATAGCTTTTGTTTTTACATCACTTCTCTTTCCCAATACATACCCCTCCCCCACCCACAGGGTCATCCCTTACAAGAAAGGCAGTTCAGAAAAATTAACGCATGAAGTCCAGTAGTTCATACTAGGTTTGTCCTCCATAGTCCCCCATCTCTACAAAGAAGAGAGGGGATATTTTTATCCATCTTCTTCGGTGAAGAGTTTGTTCATTATAACTGCATTGCATTTGGATTCATTTTTTGTGGTGGCAGCTCCTTCCCTTTATAATGCTGTAATCACTACCAATATGATTTTCCTGGTTCTACTTACTTCGCTTTGCATCAGCTGACATACATCTTTCCCTTGCTTCCCTGTATTCTTCCTATTCATCATTCACTCCAACTTGGTAATATTCCATCACATTCATGTTTAGTCATTCTTGAATCAATAGGTCTCTGCATTGTTTCTAATTCTTGGCTACTACAAAAAATGCTACTATCAATATTTTGGTATATATGGGACTTTGTGGGAGTATATGTCTGTAAGGCTCTTTGAGTAAAATGGCATGGACATTTTAATCACTTTCTAAACATAATTCCAAATTGCTTTCCCGAACTGTTATACCAATTTATAGCTCCCCTAACAATGTCTTGGTATGCCCTTTTTCTACTATTCCTCCATTTTCAACTCCTCATTTCCCATCAGCTGCTCTGCCTGGTTTCAAACATCATGCCACCCCTACTTCCAAGACCCGTCACCTGAAATCTCAGCACCACTGAGATGAACTAAGTTTTGATACTGATTGCAGGACTGGAAAGTGAAGCAATGAACTCCTACCCAAGCTTTCCTCTATAGAGAGGGTTCAGAATTTTTCAGCTAACTCTATTTTTTCCAATCCCTGCTCTGCTTGGTTTCAACTCCAGGAATACATTAGGTGCTCTCTGGTGCCCCCTACCCACTTTTCAAATGCCTTTTGTGCATTGTCTTTGTCCATTGGATTGTAAACTCCTTGAGGACAGAGACTGTTTTTCTTATCTCCCTAGCACTTACTACAGAGCCTGGCACAAAGTAGGTGCTTAATAAATGCTTGACTACTGATCAGCATGGGGGCAACTAGGTGGCACAGTGACTGACAGGCCTAAAGTCAAGAAGATGCATCTTCCCAAGTTCAAATCTGGCCTCAGACACTTACTAGCCATGTGACCCTGGGCAAGTCACTTCAGCCTGTTTGCCTCAGTCTCCTCATCTGTAAAATAGGCTGGAGAAGAAAATGGCAAACTACTCCAGTATCTCTGTCAAGAAAACCCCAAATGGGATCATGAAGAGTTGGACATGACTGAAAAACAACTGAACAATATCATCACTCCTTTGGTCATATTTGCCAATGTGGCTAATAGAAGGCGAAACCTCATAATTTTTTTATCTGGTTTTTTCTTATTATTACCTATCTGTATTCATCTTTCATATAGTTGTTAATAGAGTGTAATTACCATTTTGAGAAGCACTTGTTCATACTTTATGACTATTTATCTTTGGGGCAATGTCTCTTAGTCTTATTTGCATTAATTCCCTATAGATCTTAACTCTTGGGCCCTTATCAGAGCTATCTGATGCAAAGATCTTTTCCCCTCTAGTTGAGGATTCTCTTTCTTAATATAGCTATGTTGATTTTGTTATTGAAAAAGTCTGGCAACTTCAAGTAACAGAAATTCTGTATGTTATCTTTTTTTTGATCACCTTTTCTCTTGAATATAGCTCTGTCCTGTGAGGGATCCCAATCCTGGGATGCCCAAGACTTGATATTTTGAAGAGGAACTTTGGAAGGCACTGTGTCTAGGTACATGAGGAAAGTTTGCAGAACATTCTGTGAGGAAGGAGGCCAAAGAAGAAAGAGGGGTGAGAATATTGAGGGAAAGAGACATGTTTGGCATCTTGAAGAAGAGGGACATGTGACAGTTTCACTAGCTTCAACTTGTTTCAATTTCTTCATCTGTGAAATGGGGATAGGCAGGCCAAGTGCTACACCAGGAGAGTTCAGATACTAATTGAACAGGAAAGCTCCCAGATGTTGGGTAACTTTTTTATGAAGAATGCATGGAAAAACAAGATCAAGAATGACACAGAATGAGATGGCCCAGAGGAGCTGGGATTTACAATAGTGAAAGAACTGACTGGACTAATAAAATAACAGATCCCAGGAAAGAAAGGTAACCAGTGACCTACCTTCCTCACAGATATCACAGATCCTTGATTTAACTCCTAGATTTAAGACCAGAAGAGATTATACAGGCAGTCTCTGACTAACAAATACCCTTGGAGCAGCAAAGTGCTTGAAGTCACAGAGAAGAATAGGTGGAAATGGTGATTCAGATCCATTTCTTCCTATTTCTACTGCACCACACTTGAAGATGAAATGAGATCAGAAGCCACTATACATAATACCGTAAGGTAGTTAGTCGAATACTAACTTTGTTTTCAAATTCAATTTCAAGACTATTCCTCTAGTGCTATACAGTTCAACAAACTAAGTGTTTATCTATGTATAATAATGCATACATAGAGTAGAAAAATGACTAAGTGTTGGCTATGGTAAAGCCACTATATCAATCAACTGAAAACTTTAATCCTTAGCCCTATCTGGGATTAAGTCTAGCTAATGTGGATGCCACTACTTGACACTGGTTTCTAGTAATCTTTCTCAGGAATGAGACAATAAGAGAGTTTTTAATATGTCCATAGAATTTTAAGCTTAGTCGCTGCTAACATTTTTTTTTTCAGATTTCGTAGGCACATCACAATATTGAATGATATTAATACAAACTATCATTTAGGATTACTTGGTGAACCATCCCAAACCCAAATTAGTGAGGCTGAAATTCTTTTGTTTTATCTCTATCATAGAGATAACAATATCCTATAGATATGATATAGACATATCCCTAGAATCAATGAAGTTTCCGGGTCATGCTTACCATTTGAAAGCATGTGCCCTAGAAGTTTTCTCTTGGGAGAGACCTAATAGAATCAGTTCCTTCAGCAATATATAGCAGCAGTATTTCATATGATTGTTTATAGTTTGAAATTCTCCTTCTGAGAACCCTTGTTCCTATCCTTTGATCACCTATCAGTTGGGGAGTGCCTCTTAGTCTTTGTTCTCGTATAAGGTCCCAGTAGATCTTGGTCTTGGTTCTCAGGTCTTTGTCAGAGATAATTGTTGCAAAGATCTCCCCTCCAAAAGTTCATCTGTCCAACTTCTTCTGCAAGAGCTAGCCATCTCATAACAATGGCAATAAAAACAAAACAATATCCATGTAAGTGTAAGTGCCAAATCATCAATCTATATGTTTCTTTAGGCTGAAGGAACTAGGAAAGCAATTTGGAATTAGGCTAAGAGAGTGTTTTAAATGTCCCTAGCTTTTGACCTAGAGGTGCCACTCCTAAATATATACCCCCAAGGAGTTCAGAGGCATAAAGAGACATCCCATATGCATTAAATGCACTAAAAAAGCAGCACTTTGATATTGATGGTAGGGAAGAACTGAAAATAACAAAGATGCCTGTTGAATAGGGAATGGTTAAACTAATTTGCAAGACATAAATGGAATATAATACTACTAGATCATTAGAAAGGATGAATAGGAAAAGAGTGCAAAGGAAGAATTATGTGAGCCGACTTAGTGAACTAAGCAGAACCAGGAAAACAATATGCATGATGGCAACAACAATGAAGATGTCTGAAAGAACAAAAAAAAAAGGAAATGAAAAAGAAACAGGAAGCTAATTATGACTGAGGATGGTCTTAAAGAAGAGGTCAGAAAATGTACCTCATTCCCTTCTGTATAGTGGTGGAGGACTCGAGTGTGGGATGCTGCCTATATTAATGTTAATGAGTTGGTTAGTTTGACTGAACTGTGGTTTTTTTTTTTCCGTTCTCTTTTTCTTTGTTATAGAGGATGGTTTTCTGAGTATGCCAAGAGGGAAGAATATAGATAGGAAGGAGCTGTGAAAAATGAAATATATCACTAGCTTAAAAAGTGGCATAGAGCAATTCTGGTTACTTAGAGATTTCCTGCTCATAAATGTTCCTCAGAGTCCTATGGCCTTGCAGATCAAGTCCAGACTGCTTCACCCAGTGGCTGAAGCCTTTCATTCTCTAATGCGACCCCAGTGCCTTTCCAGCTTTGTCTCCTGCTACTCATCTGCCTAAACCCAAATCAGCCCAAGCGAAGCCAATTTGTTCACCTTATCCCAATTCCACCCACATCGATGACCATGGAAGACTTCAGTCCCCACTAGCTATACAGAACCTCCCCATTCTCTAGACCCACCACAACCTTCTCTATCACTATATAGAGTTAAAGTCTCTGTGATGTGAACAAACACCTAAAGCAATTATTGTATATACAGTCCATCTGTCCATTAAGTATGGACTGCTTTGTAAAATCCCTCCCAAGGAACTTCAAACTTGGGCTAACAATATGCTTTCCTCCTACTGTGGCTATCGGTGACATCTGACCTTAGCCTATGCCAGTAAACACTGCCCTCCCAGGAAGCCTAGCACTCTCCCTTTCTCAAAGGACAATGGTGTAGTGGTGCATTAGCCACAGCTGAATTAAATGAGCATATTTCTAGATACAGAGAGAAGGGCTCACTAGTCTCCAGGGGCACAGAGGATCCCTAAGGGCCAGTAATCCAAAATATGTTTTGCCAACTATTAATTAATTGCTAGGAAACATTACACAAGAAATAATGACTATATTCTGGTATTGATATTAGTATTTATAAGACATCATACTAGGACAAAGACAAATGAAAAAGTCTTTACTCTTGAGAAGTTTACATTTAATTGAAGGGACATAACATGTACATGAAAAATATATACACACACATTATACATGTATATATGTGTGTATAGGCATGAGATATATACATATAATATATATTCATGCTCTAGTAGAGAAATATCTTCTTGCTTTCAGTGCACTGTTATCGCTTTTCCACTTTAAAAAAACTATTTTTGTTTTAAGTTAAAAAAAAATTAATTTGTAGAATTTTTAAAAAAAAATCTTAATAATATCATTGAGGGTAATTAAAAGGTTTTCCATTACGGCTAGAAATGGTCAATAGCACCGCCAAAATCAATCCTTAGGGACTACTCCTTGTTTTTTACTTCATCAGAACCCTAGCCCACAACAATCATCTTTAATTTTCAAAATACTTGTAACTGTGATGGAGATGCTTCTGCTAAAAGTCTGTTATTTGGTAAGCTAAATTGTGCCTGGCCTCTCACTGAACTCCAAGAAAATTGTACACATGGGCATCCTGGGCAGAATTTAACACTTAAAACTATATTTAGCTACATATAGATACATACAATTCCAATGTTATTTACAGACAAAATACAGCAGGACATATTTGGTAATGAATACCAAGGCTAAATTCGGCCTGCTGGAGGAAGCACACTTAGAATTTGAATTCATGCTACAGAAACTGACAATGGCATTTCAATGCCATGACAAAAATCTTTTCCTCCCAAGGTCTATTTCAATTATTCCTGGGTCTGAAGAATCTAATGGCTTTTGCCATTTTCCTTGATAATTAATGTTTTGTATCCTATGGCACTGAATATTTAAGCTTCCCAAATGATTTGTTATCATGGTGCATACAGGGATATATGATTGAAGTGTTAAAGTCTCAGGGACCAAAAGCCAGGTATGACTATGCAGTTATGTTAGATGCTGAAAAAATTAAAAGTGCCAATAAAGTAACTTTTGCTCTAATGAGGGGTGGTGGTGGTGGCAGGAGTATAGAAACATGGCCCTGTCCAAGTAAGCTTTTTTATTCATTTTCCAATTCACAAAGGGCAAGGTACTCTTATTGAGGACAAGGCTATGTACTATGGTTGAATGAGCGCTAGACTTAGGAGTCAGAAGACTGGGTTTGAATTCTGCTTCAATCAGGCCTCAGGTCCTTCATCCATAAAGGGGACTGGGTTCTACTAGATGATGACTATGAACAGCTCTTTGGCTTGAATGCCCTCGGTCTTTAATGGGAGCTCAGAATTTCACTGTGACCACTGCTACATTTTTTGAGTGAAAGAGCATGATGAAATAACACTTGAAGATAAAACCAAGTAAATTATTTATGCTAAATGAATGTGTTTTAGGTCTTTCATTCCAAGGTATCTTATTCCATTGTATCGATGGATACTAACTTGTTCAAATACATCTAAATACATTCATACTTAATTTCACCATTTCAGTTTCTTTACAAATGTGAGGCCTCAGAGGTTTCCATGATGAGCTAGCAGCTCCCAGATCTCAGGATAGCTATTTCCTTTTATGATAACAACTGCTAGTGAAAATAATCCAGGCTAAAAAAAGAATCATCCTGAGAACCATCACTAAGAGCTCAACAGAGAACCAACTGATTTGGTCCCAGCTGTGAGAAAGAGAGAAGGTGTAAAAGAGGAAACAGCATTTAAGAAACCATCCCTGCACTGGGGGCGAGGGTAGTGGATTCTAAGGTGCTTTGTCAGGGACAAAGTGAAGAGTTCACAACCAGGATTCTACGTGCCCATTGTAGTAGGGGACTGTCTATTTTCCCAACGGAAATGTGGCACCCAAGGGAGGTGAGGAAGGAAGGTAAACTGAACAATAACATTTCAAAAATAGGGCTGGTCAATAGGAGCCAGTGAAGAATGCTAACTTTGTCCTCAAGAAAACAATGAATGAAAGCAATGGGAGGATGTATCAGAAGAATAGAATTATGAAAGGGATAGAAATCTAGGGTCAAGTAAATGGGTAACACTCAATTTCTGAAAGCTTATCCAAAGGATGTGCTATCATTTAGAGCTTCAATCATCTAGGCAGGACTGCTGATGGACAGAGGTTCGGAGTTAGTCAATGCTAACCCCACTAGCCCAAACAATGAAGACAAAACCTATAACTTCAAAGAATTTTCCTTCTCTGACTTGATCCATTCATGGAAAGAACTCAATGTCACCGGGAAAAATAAAATAATTCAGTCAAAAGCAATGGTCCTGGGAAGGAAGGTAGCTAGTGTATGTTTGTGTGCATACATGTGTGCACGTATGTGTGCATGTGTATATTTTGTGTTTGTGTGCATATGAAGGCTTTGGGGAGTCGTTAGTGTAGTGTCTGGCTGTGGAAATTAAAAAGAGGAAAAAGTCAAAGGCACTGCAGTATCACCAGATGGACAGGAAGCTAGATCCTAGGAAGTACAGGTAGGGACACTGACAGGAGCCTAATTAAAGACACCTTCACTCAAATTAATTCATCAATTCAGTTCAAGAGCCTAATATTCTCAGAGGGTGACAAGTAGGTACAATTTAAAGCGATCAGGAAAGCTCAGATTTGAGAACACTTATCAAGAAGGAAAGGCCCCCAGTAGCTAAGCTTCCTTGAAGTGTCTCTGGTGTAGTAACACTCCCTAGAAGGCCATGACCTTGCTGTAGGTGCTAATTTATAGCGCCAAAATACGGGAAGAGAAACTATAAGTGCCACATAGTGAAAAGAAGTATTGAAGCAAGGTGATTAATAAAGACCACTTAGCCATGACTGAAAAAAAAAACAGGAAGAGCCAAGATGAAGTGAGGTAAACTTAGAGGGTTGTGATGCCTTTTATCATCTTTTGTCTTGAATGATTTGCTTGTATCATCATTAATTCCCTATTTTCTGAGGCCTGAGAAAATTGAGACTTTGGAATCTTAGAAACATGGTTGATTGTAGAAAAGTACCAAATAGTTCACATAAGGAGAGGGTTTATACTCTACAAATAACTTCCATTTCTTACTTATTCTTTACATGGTCAACATTACTGGAGACTGGATGATGGCTTTTTGCTACTGCCTGGTTGACTTCTTCCACATATATACCCCCAGTAATGACAATATTGATTCTGAAGAGACATTTTGTTGAGACAGATAAAAAAGCCATATGGCTGACCTAAGAGAACAGGCTGAGAAACTCAAGTGGTAAAGCTTTTAGGCTTTTAAGTGAATACCAATTGACTAACACTTGAAAATTCTACATTCTAATATCATCAGAGATTTGAAACGGCAGTAGAAAATAATAAAATGTCTTAGAGGTACTCAAGATAGTAAGCAGCCTAGGGTATAGGATTATAAATTAAGAAAGAAATTTTCTCTTCAATAAAAAAGAAAGCCCATACCCATAGCCTTGAGGAGCAATAAGCAAAAGCAGGAAAACCAAGTTTAGTGTATGAAAACATCTTAATTTTAAAAAGAGTTCAGCCATAAAGCAAAGGAAAACAATTAGGCAGTTTGAAAGATGAAAATGTTTTAAAGGACTTGGCTATGGAGGCTTGATGAGCCTCATAGCGAAGTGTTTTATTTTACTGTGCTAAGAGGATTGGGAAATATTTCTCTCTTTGGGGGATGGCCACCTTGCTTGGTTAAATGTAAAATTCAAAATCTGCCTAATTCTCATAATCCAAATAAGTGACACTGTTTTGGTTTCCATGACGACTCTTCTGAAAACCATATTAATTATTCAAGAGGTCCATGCTATTCGCCCAACATTCCCTAAAGAACATTGGAAAATGCAACATGCCTTTGGAGAGGAAGAACACCCTTTAGCAGACTGCAAATTCAGATTGAAATAGTAAAGCCATTCACCTGCAGTACTAAGAGCCTAGAGAAGGTGTTAATAAATGCTATGTATACTTTTTTTGGCAAACAAAGAAGTGAATAACATGGTTGTATATTATGTCTGATATCTCATCCATCCTGATGAGATCTTAAAATATTATTTTATAAGAAGTTTTTCATCTTTTTAACTAAGCCAGTCAGCTGATTATACACCAGAGGGATAACATTGGGGTACTTTTCTTAAAAAGTAGGATGCAGGAAACCAAAGAGATTGCAGCCATTCAGATAATGAAAGTATTAGGACAAATTGGCACTAAGCAAATGTTTGTCACTGAATGCTTCATTAAGCATAGTGTGTGTAGCCTATGAACAAGCATTCATCATAAATATTATTACCAAAATATAGAAGAGGAGGTATGTATTCTCAGACACCAGCACCACTGCCTTCCTGTCATAGCAAAACCATTGCTGTCATCAGAGACAAAAGTCATGAGATTGGAATGCTGGCCTAATTACTTCAAGACAGAAAGAAAACACTTAGTGACTGTCTTTACAATGTGTCCTTGAGTTACATCCCTGCAATAATTCTCCAGCATTGGCATCTGTTCTCTTTTGAAAGACACAACAATATTATGATCGGGCAGAACCTTAAGTACTAGTCCTGCAGGCTCTGTTTTGACATTAACTAAGGTTTGTTACCTTACAAGGACTGCTAAACAAGCACAGGAAGTCAAGGAAACTTTGGTAGTTCAGAGTGATTGGAATACTTATACTGAGATCAAGGTTCCCTCAATGTAGTCCAAACATCCAAATGAATTTCAAAAGCAAATGCTAAAAAAATCCATGTGACAAATCATTTACCATAAATAACAAAGTAATCTGATCCAATAACATGTAAAAAATCATCTAACAGTTCTCAGTGCTAATTCAAAATAGCCTATACTAGAGATGAAGTCAAGATGGCAGAATGAGAGTAGCAATTTTGCAAAACTCACCCAACACATCTCTTCCACAACAACTTAAAAATGTGCTATACCAAAATCTAATCAATAAAGCTAAGAAAATTCACACAGAGTCGTTTTACCAGGGCAGTTTAGGAAGAGAGACAGAGAAAGAGGGAGAGACAGAGAGGGAGACGGAGACAGAGAGACAAAAAAACAGAGAGGCATGCAAATACTGGGGTGGGGGTTGTCCAGGAACTAACTAGCACAGTATCAGCAGAAGGAGCAGTGACAGAGACATAGCTAAGGAGCAGTCTAGCACCCAGAGAAAATAAAAAGGCTGTTACTGATAACCAAGGTTGGAAGCAGTGGGACAAAGAGAGATTCCAGCAGAACCCAGGGGAACTAGTACTGGGACAGGAATAGGTACTAGCTGGAAGCCCTGTCAGCTAATACCCAGTTCTAAGTCATAGTTTGAGGATGGAGAGAAATAGTCATGGTTATGTGAGAGATAGGCCCTAGCTGTGTGCTGAGTAAGGAAAAAAGTTCCAAAAACTTAATTGTGTGGCTCTGAGTCCAAAAGCAGAGGAGGGACTCAGTTCTAACTTTTAGTCCCATACATAAGGCTTCAGTGGAATAATCAGGGCAGAAAACCAATACCAAAGGAGAGTCAAGCAGTTCAGTCACTCTGAACCTGTAGAACTTCCTAGCAGGTCAACAGTAACTGGTCTAGCAGCAGTCTATGAAACCTCTGCAACACACAAGCCAACAGAAGCAAATCTACAGAGCTCATACCCCAAGGGAAGTGAATACTTCTCTCCCCAGATCACCCTGCTTTTGAAGCAATAAAAACCTGTAGGCCTCCAAACTGAGCTGTGAAAATAGCAGATCATAAAAAGATGAAAGGTCAGGACAGATACCCTCTCCAGAAATGAGCAGAGCCAAACAATAACATTAAGACCAAAGTTCAAGAAATAGACTGGAAGAATGAGCAAACAAAAAAGAGAATCTGAGCATACAGAGTTACTATGTTCATAGGAAGGCTCAAGACACAAACACAGAAGAAGAAAACAACTTAAAAGACATCTACAAGGAAGGACTCAAAAGAAAAATGCAGATTGAAACAAACCCAACAAGAATTCTTAGAAGACAAAGAAAAATGAAAGATACACATACACACACACAAAACCAATTAAGAGTGATAGAGGAAAAAGGGGAAAGAATCTGGCTTCAGACACTTGATACACTTACTAGCCATGTGACCTTGGGCAAGTCACTTAACTCCAAGTGCCTTGACTTCCCTCTTCAAAAAAAAGTTATGTAAGAAAGTTATGAAAAGAGAATTAATAGTTTATAAGCTAGGTATATAACATTACTGAAGATATAACTTCTTAAAAATTCAAATTGGCCAAATGAAAAGTAATGATGCCATGAAACATCAAGAAATATAAAAACAGGGGCGGCTAGGTGGCACAGTAAGTAGAGCATCGGCCCTGCAGTCAAAAGAACCTGGGTTTGGATCCGGCCTCAGACACTTCACACACACACACACACACACACACACACACACACACACACACACACACACAAAACTAGCCGTGTGACCTTGGGCAAATCACTTAACCCCAAATTGCCCTACCCTCCCCCCTTCAAAAAGCAAAAAAAAAAAAAATAGAAAAATAAAGTCCAAAACACTGCAACAATAAGAGAAAAAAATGAAATATCTCAAAGTAAAAACAATTGACCTGGAAGGACAATTTAAGATCATTAGACTATTTGTATGCCATGAAAAAGGAGCCTAGATACCACATTTCAAGAAATATTAAAGGAAATCTGCTCAGATATCTTAGAACCAGAGAGTCATGTAGAATTGAAAGAATTCACCAGTCACCTCCTGGAAAGAAACCCCAAAATGAAAACTCCCAGAAATATTGTAGCTAAAATCCGTAAGTCTAAGGTCAAGGAAAAAAACTACTGCAAGTAGTCAAAAAGAAATCATTTACATACCAAAGAGCTGCAATCAGAATCACAAAAGACTTAGCAGCCATAACTATAAAGAAGTGGAGGACTTAGGATATGATATTCCAGAAGGCAAATGATGTAGGCTTACAGTAAAAAATAATCTACCCAGAAAAAAAAGAATATAATTCTACTGCAGGGAAATGGACATTTAATGAAACAGAAGACTTTCAAGCATTCCTGATGAGAAGACCTGAGCTGAAGAGAAAATGTGATATTCAAACACAGGGCTCAAGAGAAGCATAAAAAGATAAACACAAGGGTGAAATATTAAGGGACTAAATAAGTTTAAACATTACATTCTCATATGGGGACAGGATATGTGTAACTCCTTGGAACTTTATCATTACTAGGGCTCTTAGAGGGACTCTAATTAGAGAGTCTAGGTATGATTCTGTTATGTTGGGAGGATTGCAAAAGAAGAATGGGAGGGTAAGAAAGAGAAATGCACTGAGAGGGGAAAAGGGAGTACTTAAAAAATTTTTAATGAATAAATACAACTGGGAGTTGTTGAGGAGGAAACAAGAAAAACAAGAAAACAGAAAAATCATTGGCTAATTTGATTTTGGGGGGAAAAGAAAGAATAAAATGAAAATATCAGCATCAAAAATGAAAAAGGTGAATACACAATCAAAGAAGAGGAAATAAAAGTAATTCTTAGGAGCTATTTTGCTTAGCTATATGCCAATAAAACTGACAATCTAAATGAAATAGATAAATATTTACAAAAAATATGAAATACTTAGATTAACAAAACAGGAAATAGAATACTTAAATAGAAAATAGTATATGGAAGACCTAACTACTCTTATAAATACAATGATCCGGGGCAGCTAGGTAGCACAGTGAGTAAGAGCGCTGGACCCGGAGTCAGGAGGACCTGGGATGGGTTCTGGCCTCAGATACTTAACACCCACACAAAATAACTGGCTGTGTAACCTTGGGCAAGTTACTTAACCTCAATTGCTTTAAAAATAAATAAATAAATGCAATGATCCAAGACAATTCCAAAGGACTCATGATGAAAAATGCTATTCACCCCCAGAGAGAGAACTAAACTCTGAGTACAGATTGAAGCATATTGATTTTTACTTTCTTTTTTTTTGCTCTTTTTAAACATAGCTAATATAAAAACATGTTTTGCACGATTTTACATGTATAATGGATATCATATTATTTGCCTTCTCAGTGAGTGGGAGAGGGGCTAAAGAAAGGGAGAGAATTTGAAAGTTAATTTTTTTTTTAACAATGAATGTTTAAGCCGTGTAAACTTGGGCAAGTTACTTAACCCCAACTGCCCTCCAAAAGGCAAAAAAATAAAAAATGAAAAATAAAAAAAACAATGAATATTTTAAAAAAGGCATGACCAAAAAAATGTAAGAACCAAAATATATAGGAAACTGAGTTCAAATTTACAATGGTCATTCGCCAATTAATAAATGGTCAAAGGATATGCATAGGCAATTTTCAGAGGAAAAAATCAAACTATCAAATCATATGTTAAAATTCTCTTAATCACTAATAATTAAATAAATGCAAATTAAAACAACTCTAAGGTACCACAGACTAAGGTGACAAAAAATGGAAAATGACAAATGCTAGAAGAGATGTGAGAAAATGGGTACACTTATGCACTATTGGTGAACTAGACTAGCCATTCTGGAAAGCAATTTGGAACGATGGTCAAAAGGCTATTAAACTGTGCATATTCTGTGACCCCACAATACTGCTACTAGGGCTATACCCTAAAGAGATCAAAGAAAGAGGACAATGACCCATATGTACAAAAACATTTATAGCAGATCTTTTCATAGTGGCAAAAATTAGAAAATGAGGGGCTTCCCATCAACTGGAGAATGGCTGAAAAAGTTGTGGTATATGATTATGATAGAATACAATTATACTCCAAGAAATGATCAAGGGAATGGTTTCAGAAAAACCTGGGAAGACCTATACAATTTGATTTGAAGTAAAGTGAGCAGAACCAGGAGAACAATCTCCATGGTAATAGGAATATTGTAAAGATAATCAGCTTTGAAAGACTGTCCTTCTCTCAGGAGGCTTACAAGTCTAATTGGGGAAACAAGAGATAAACAGGGAAAAGGAACAAGGAAAAAAAAAGATGTAAAAACTTATGTACACAAAGCTGCAATTTCTACTATGCTTTATATGTAGTATGAACTTAACTAACATTAGTTCAATTAAAAGGTATTCTAAAGCTGTGTGCAAACTCTTCCTTGAGCATATATACTCAATTATCTATTATGTTAAAGGGAAAGAGAAGAGAAATGAGAACTGAATTCCATGGAAAACCCGAAAACATTAACTAGACTTACAACGCCTATTCTTTCTTTAGTCTACATGTCCACTGGGCTGCCACCAAAAAACAAGAGTGACTGACTGTAATGGGAATGCAAATTTGGAAGATCTTCCCTGCCCCTAGGCTACAATGCACCTGAAGCCTGGGGAGGGAGGCTTGTTTTTCAGTAGATACTTCTTGATTGGCCAGTGAGTCAATAAGGTTGTTACATTCTCTGAGCCAGGAGAAGGCTATATAAGCCCTGATGTGCAGCTTTGTTTTGGGACTCACTTTGAGAAGTGTTCTGTGATTTGATCTGAATTATGGGAAGCCGTTGTGGAGAGTCCCCCGGCTTTGAAAAACCCAGATGTGGAAACCCAGATGTTGACTGGGTATGGATGGATGTAATGGTTGGACAGTTTGGAAAGCTGTCTACTTGATCTGTTTCTGTCTTGATAATTCTGGTTATATATTCTGAAGTTCGGGGTGCTGACCTTTTTCCCCTGAACAAGGTAAATGATATATGTCTGACTGATTAAAGTAAGCTTGTTAACCCATTTTGAGTTGCTTTCCTTTATCAAAGCAGATCCAAGAACCTGTATGGGCAGCAAACCCTGAGGACGTGCTTGGGGTGCTTGCTGCTACACTGACCAGTTTATTTCTAGATTCAGGGGTCTTCATTGCTCAGCTTCTAGCAGAGTATGAATGAGGTGACAGGAAAGGAAGAAGGGCTGTGTGAAAGGCAGACTTCTTCAGAGAAGAGAAAAAAGCCAATTGGGGAAACAAATCAAACTGGACACAGCACAGAAGTCCACCTATTTTCCACTTCTTATACGTCTTAGACTGGAAGCCTAGTTAGGTCTTGTGACCCTCAAATATTTAACTGAAACTAATGCTAAGGTAGCCAGGAAATAATTTCATCCCCTCAATGTCTAGTACCTTGTTTCCTATATGTAGATAGTCCTAGTGATCTCTTCCTTCATGCTGCTCGCCCTTTGACCCCACATTGCTACTTAATTAGATCTGACTGGAATAAATGCTTTATCATATGCCCATATGTCAAACTGCCTCCATGTGATAAACTCCCAAAACAGCATAGAAAGCTCTTTTTTCAGATTTTTCTTTTTGCTTTTTGGAGGGAGGAAGGTAGGGCAATTGGGGTTAAGTGACTTGCCCAAGGTCACAGGGCTAGTATTTTTGGTGTTAGGTGTCTGAAGCAGGATTTGAACTCAGGTCCTCCTGATTCCAGGGCCAGTGCTCTATTCACTGGGCCACCTAGCCACCCCCAACTTATAGAACCTCTTGAAAATGAGCATGCTGCTTGGGGGCTGCCTATCTTTGACCTAGGGACATCATAACCAAATATAGGTGGTTTTCCAAGGATTTCCTTCATTGTAATTATTTAGATGCAAGGATTAAAGTGGGCAGTTCTGTCCCAGGATTGCTGGGCTAAAAGACCTTCAGCATTGCTCCTGAAATTCTTCCTTTTACTTCAGAAAATAATTTTGCTAACTTGAATTCATCTTTTAAATCTCTTCTGAAGGTACAGATTTCCTAGATTTCTTTTAAATACAGTCAAAACTCACCAAGTGGGACTAATCTGGTAGAGGGTAGGAAAGAGGGGTTCATGAAGGAAGGTGATGGCTGGCTCAAGTGGGGACCAGTCTGAATTACAAGATATTTTTAAAGAATGCTTAAGTATGCCAATCAGACCAGGCAGAGAAGGTCAAGGAATAGGATGCACTGAAGCATGACCTAAAGCAATGTGGTTTAATTGTGGGTGGCTAAGAAAGACCCAAAGCTGACAGGCCTGCCTGATATGATATGCAGCTTGAAAAAATAAAGTATTGCCCTCCTTTCCCTCCCTGTTTCCCTCCCAGGTCTACAATGTTTGCCATTTAGCTGGCCACAAAGCTTTTGGGGTAAAAGCTGCAGGTGCTAATCCAGGGAGGACCTCTGCAAGGACCCAGAACAAAGAGCTTTCAGTCTTACATGGACACTTTAGGTCATACCTATTCATGGATGATGCACATGGTCAGGAGTGCCATCTTTTAAAATGGAGGAAAATGTTATGGTAAACATCTCTATTCCTCTTCTCTTAGGATGCCCATTTCCACAATACCAGTTACTCAAGGTTATTTCAACAGCCCTACCTAACCTTTCTCCTGACCTCTAGTCTCACATCTCCAACTGCCTTTCGGACAACTTGAAATGTATGTCCTACAGATATTTTAAACTCAATATGCCCCAAACTAGACTTATTATCCTTCCCCCCAAGCCCTCTCCATTTTCCAAATTTCCTATTATTCTCAAGGGCAACACCATCCTCCCAAATTCCCTAGGATCCCAATTGAGGTGTCATCCTTGACTTTACACTGTCTCTCACACCCCGTACCTAATCTGTTGTCAAGGCCTGTTGATTTCACTTTTGTGGCATCTCTTGAATATGTGCCCTTCTCTCCTCTGGTATTGCTACCATCAGAGAGTACAGGTTCTTATTTCCTCACTCTTGGACTACTACAATAGCCTGCTGGTAGGTCTGCTTGCCACTCCCCATTCCAGTCTATCCTTCACCATCAGCCACCAAAGTAATTTTTTCTGAAGTAGAAGTCTAATCATATCTCCACAACTCCCACTCAAACAAAATCCAGTGACTTCCTATCACGCCCAAGATCAAATGCAAAATCTTCTACATGGAATTCAAAGTCCTTCATAACTGATTCTTGCCCCTTCCTCCACCATTTCCAATCTTCTTATACCTTACACTGTCCCATGTGATCTTTTATCTACTGATAGCAGCCTTCCTGCTCTTCCTGGAAAAAGCTGTACTATCTCCCACTGGCTATCTCCATGTCTGGAATGCTCTCCTCCCTAGTCTTGCCTCCTGTCTTCCTTCAAGTCCCAGCTTAAATCCTACCATTTATGCAAATTTTTCCAACACCATTTAATTCTAGTGTCTTGCCTTTGTTGCTTATTTCCTATTTATCTGGTCATGCTATATTTGCATATTGCATCCCTCATCAGACCATGAGTTCCTCAAGGGCCAGGACGGGCTTTTGGCTTTCTTTGTACCCCCAAAGTTTAGTGCAGTTCCTGGTGCACAGTGGGGATTTAACAAATGTTTACTGACTCACTGACAATTAGTGAGGGATCTGAGTTCCTGATACCTTGGTGAAATAAGACTGGGATTTCTAATCATTAAAAAGGTCTTGCTGAAGAGCAAAGTACCACATTTAAATGTTTTATTAAAAAGAAAACATCTTACTTTTGGGCACTCTATGTCTAGCATTATTTAACAACTGAAAATCAGAGGCTAGGTGAAAGTAGGCATGAATCAAATGGCAAATCCTCTGGGCACAAGTAGCTGGAGGCAACTCCTCTTTCCAGGGTCAGGGTCATTTTATGACTCAAGGATTTTAAAACTTTCAAAACTGTTGTTTGAGTCAGGTGGACAAGGATGTCAGATAAGGGAGGAAAACAGCATTGCAGAAACATCCTCCAAGTTCCCAACAAGAAGCTACTTTGTGATAGTAAACTGCAGGTTTCTTTAAGGCAAGCTCAGGGTCTCCCAAAACGATGTAAATCCAGGAGGCTTCAGAAACCCAGGAAAGCCAGGAGTCATTTAAAGGCAATGGCCATTACTGTGCCAGGCTAATGAATATTGGTGGAAAAGAAATCTCACCCTGAACGTGTACAAAGCTATTAGTACCATTCTTGGGGTTGGAAATAAACACAAATGAGAGCCTGTCAAAATACAAGAGCAAAATAAGGAAAACCAAACCAAACAAACAAATGAAAATCCAAGGATGCCTTGTCAGTAATAATCAAGATAAGTGTCATTTAGATATTTACAAAAGCACTTTCCTCAAAAGAACCCATGGACTAAGTGCTCTAAACAGCATTTATCTCCAGTTGACAAATGGGGGAACTGAGTCTCAGAGAGGATTAGTGATATGCCTGAAGTCCCAGAGCTTAGAAGATCTATGGGAGGACATGAACCTGAATTTCTCTGGCTGAGAGGCATGGATGGGTTACAATATGTTTCACTGGAGGGAGTGCCCAGACTCAAAAGCTCACAGACCCTTGTTTAAGAAACAAGAACAGAAGTTCCTTTAATCTAGCATGGGGGCAGCTAGGTGGCACAGTGAATAGAGCACTGGCCCTGGAGTCAGGAGGACCTGAGTTCAAATCTGGCCTCAGACACGTGACATACTTACTACCTGTGTGACCTTGGGCAAGTCATTTAACCCCAATTGTCCTGCCCTCTCCCCTCCAAAAAAAGCAAAAAAAAAAACAACCTAGCATGAGAAAATGGGAAGTAATTATCTGATAACTTTTAGAATGACAGATAGGTTTCGCAATATATATTGTTCCAGGGAATCAACACAACTTTGGACATTGCTTGCTTAACTGCTTCCTAACTGTGGTACTGTGGTTGTAAGTATGTCTGGTATGGTATTTCATTAATGACACTCTACAGTATTTACAGCACAGATGCTATGAAATATGGTCCTTTTATTTTATAACTCTTTTCCCTTATGAGTTGTGTTTTTCCTTTATATTTCTTGTGTTGGAGGAAGTTTGTATTTCAAAATGATTCATGTTGATCTGTCTAATGCAAAGCAAGACGGCTGTAAATGTTACCTTTCACTGATTGTAACCATGCATTTTCAAGAGAAAGAAATATGAACGAATTCACACCATAGTTTGGAACATCACATATGTGGTTGTGCCAAGAGACTAGACTGTTTATAGATATGATAAATGTCAGACAAAGGTAAAGCTCCTTTGTCAGTTATGAGATAGTCTTCTGTACCTTTTGGGACTTGTAATATGGAAACAAAGTATGACTATACTATCCTGACATTACATTGGACCTAAAGTTCATTTTAAAGACTGGAGAAACCATTTTAAAACTGCACTATTGATTAGGATTCAGAAACAGATGTGCCTTGAAATTTGACTTCAAATTTGTCGAGAGGGATCACAACTTTAGAGAAGGAGTAAACTCGAAATCACTTAAAACAGAAATTCATGATACAAGACACAATTGTGGAAGAGGCCTAGTGTGTAGGCCACAGAGTAGCAGGGATATAGTCCCAATGATGACTGGGCCTGGCCAACCCTGGGGTTATTCTGACTAGGTCACAAAGGCACATAGATTACTGCTCTTTCACAAACCTGTGAATGTGATTCAAAGAAGGTCTCATTCCAACAGAATCTACAGAAAATCTTATTTGGGGAGAACCCAAATATATGGAGAACAACCACATGACAGGTGAGAAGGGTCAATGTGCCAAGTTGCTAAGTTAGCCTTACTAAAATGGCCATTTGAAAGAAACCCTCTCTTCCTGATCACTACTGGTTTCTATAGAAACAAGGAAGACTCTGTTCTTCTCTTAAAATTTCTTTGAAAGCTTTTTCTACTAAGACTGCATAAAATATTTGTTTTATTTAATGCTTTTTCCCCTGGAAGCTCCCCATTTAGGGTACCCATTATTGTTCCAACTGTAGGGCAAGAGCCTGGTAAAATATTCAAACCCTTGGTGTATTGGGCACCTGCAGGGACACTTCCTCTCTGGTGGATCATTTCATGACTCAAGCATTTTAACGCAAATACTTGAAACAATGGCATAGAATAAGAGTTCAATGTGGTCAGGCAGGATATTTACTTAAGCACTAGCTGACTCCTTAACTTAGGCATCCTTCAGCAGTTACAAGATCAAGATGAAATCTGTCTCATCGGTGTCACCATAAATTACCCTTGCAAACTCCTGGGCTCCTGACCAATGTAAGTCTGGGCTCTGAGGCCTGGGGAGCTTTGCTTTGAGATAACAGTGGACAATGTTTCCCTGTTCTCCAAAGCTTCCATTTGCAGAAGAGTTGCTAAGCCTTATAAATATTGTATCTGTCTGTCTTGTAATCACTGAGCAAACAGACTTGCCCTCTATCATACTGAACCCCCACACCTGTTAAGCTGTGTATAAGTTTAGGGGGTAGCTAGGTGGTGCAGTGACTAGAGCACTGGCCCTGGAGTCAGGAGGACCTCAGTTGAAATCTGACCTCAATCATTTAACAGTTACTAGCCGTGTGACCTTGGGCAAGTCACTTAACCCCAATTGCCCTGCCTTTCCCCCTCCAAAAAGCAAAAAAAAAAAAAAAGCTGCGTATAAGCTTTTAAACTAAGCTCGTGCTTTACACTTTGACACAGAAATTTTCTGTTGCCTATACCAAGACTAAATATGAACTGGGCAGCCACCAGTCTAGCAGAATCCTTTATTTCATTACCAACAATTCTAGTTTTCCTAACTATTTTAAAGGGTTAGAAAGTATTTTCCTCACAACAAACCACTTACTGATGCCATAGGAGAGTGTAAGGACTACAATCCTGACAAACAAAAGAAACAAAAGCTCAAAGGGATAAGACCCTAGCTTAAGAGCACCGGACTGGAAAATCTCAGGGGAGGAGTTTGAATCCAGGATTCTTTCCTTTTTCCAATTTAGTTATTTATTTTTAGTTTTCAACATTCATTTCCACAAGATTTTGAGTTACAAATTTTCTCCCCATCTTTCCCCTACCCCCCACGCCACAACAGCAAGCCTACTGAATGCCCCTTCCCCCAATCCGTTCTCTCTTATATCCTCCCCCATCACCCCCTAACTTTCTAGTAGGGCAAAATGGATTTCTATACCTCAGTGCCTGTATATCTTATTTTCCAGTTGCATGTAAAAAAACAATTATTTAAACATTTATTTTTAAAACTTTTGAGTTCCAGATTCTTTCCCTTCTTCCCTCCTCACCCACCCCCACTGGGAAGATACACAATTCAACATAGGTTGTAGATGTGTAGTTACTCAAAACATTTCCATAGTAGTTATATTGTGAAAGACTAACTATATTTCCCTCCATCCTATCCCACCACCACTTATTCCATTTTCTCCTTTGGCCCTATCCCTTTTCAAAAATGTTTGATTCTAACTACCCTCTCCCAGAATCTGCCCTCCTTTCTATCATTCCCCCCTCTTATCCCCCTCCTCTATTTTCCTGTAGGGTAAGATACCCAACTGAGTGTGTATGTCATTCCCTCCTTAAGCCAAATTCAATGAGAGTAAGGTTGACCCATTCCCTTTCACCTTCCTGCTCTTCCCCTCCATTGTGACAGTTTTATCTTGCCTCTTTTATATGAGATAATTTATCCTAATCTATCTCTCCCTTTCTCCTCCCAATAAATTCCTCTTTCCCCTACTAATTTTATTTTTTATGTAGCATCCCTTCCTATTCAACTGATTCTGTGCCCTCTGCCTATATATACATGTACATACATATGCCCACCCTCACATATATATTTATATACACCTACACCTTCCTATACATACATATATATTCCCCACAACTATCCTCATACAGAGAAAAGTCTTATGAATTACAACTATCATTTTTCCATGTAGGAATGTTAATAGTTCACCATTGATAAGTTCCTCATGATTTCTTTTCCCTGTTTACCTTCTCATGCTTCTCTTGCTTCTTGTATCTGAATGTCAAATTTTCTGTTCAACTCTGGTGTTTTCATCAAGAATGCTTGAAAATCCTCTATTTCATTGAATGACCATATTTTCCCCTGAAACATGATACTCAGTTTTGCTGGGTAGGTGATTCTTGGTTTTAATCCCAGCTCCTTTGACCTCCAGAATATCATATTCCAAGCCCTTTGATCCCTTAAAGTAGAAACTGCTAGGTCTTGTGTTATCCTTATTGTGTTCCCACGAAACTCAAATTGTTTCTTCCTGACTGTTTGCAGTATTTTCTCCTTGACCTGGGAACTCTGGAATTTGGCTATAATATTCCTAGGAGTTCAGGATTCTTTTTAATTCTTAAACCCACTGGTTTTTCCACTAAACAGCATGGTAACTTTGCTGTAACATTATTTCCTTCAGAGTGGCTGCTGCCTGTGAAGTCCCTGCACTTTGGCCAGGTTTAAACCCAGTAAGCCAGACAATCATCTCTTACCTTCTTAAAGATGCCCAGGTATAGAACCACTTCAGCTTGAGTGAGACTCCCACTCTGGTGTTGGGATGTCCTGGTGATAGAGTGGCCATTTCTTCATTCTAGATGGCCCCAAAGGATGGAACTGAGATGATTCATCTTTAAGGTAGTCCTATGGCATGGACCTTGGGGATGATGTGGCAAGGAGAGGATTGATTCCTCTCACATACTGGACGTATGTGCCCACTGGTTTCTCCCATTGGTGGCATGGGGAAATCTTTCACTGGAATACTATGTTCTTTATGAAGCCTAGAATGATTTCCCACATAAAGCTTCCTGTATTAACAAGAGGTTTGATATTGCGCAGAAGCCCTATCTGAACCATAGAAGTACTAACATTATCTGTCACCATTTGTGCACATCTGCTGAGGCCAATTATGTATTGCTGAATGTTTGGCATATAATAAATGGGAGACTTCATTTTTGTCCTTAAATGGGGGAGGAAGGGCATGCACAGAACAAAATAATCACTACCCCCACCCAGGTGGGCATCCTAAATGGCAAGTAGTTGGCATGAATCATGATGTGGCAATTCCAAGGTATAACATGGGAGAAGAGTTCCTGAGTTCCCAAATACCATTGACAGAAAATTCTGCTGGAATAGGACACTGCCTGAATCACATGCACAAGGAAAAGAAGAAGAACTTACAAACAGCTCTGGTCTCATATGTCAACAGAGCAGTAATCTATCTGCCATTGTGACCTAGTCAGGGTAGTCCCACACTTGGTCGGGCCCAGTTATCATTGGAAGTGTGTCCCTGCTACCCTCTGACCTGGAACAGCAGGGCTCTTCCACAACATCTTACCTCATGAATCTCCATTTTAAGTGGTTTCTAGTCAGCTCCTTCTCTAAAGCTGTGATCCTCTTGGCAAATTAATGTGAGAATTTGAAGTCAGATTTGAAGGCACACCTGTTTCCAGATCCTAATCAATTAATAAAGAAGCTTTTGGGGTGGCTAGGTGGCGCAGTGAATAGAGCACCAGCCCTGGAGTCAGGAGGACCTGGGTTCAGATATGGCCTCAGACACTTAACACAAAAACTAGCCTTGTGACCTTGGGCAAGTCACTTAACCCCAACTGCCCTACCCCCCAAAAAAGCAAAAAAAAAAATAATAATGCAGCTTTCAAATGGTTTCTCCAGTCTTTAAAACAAACTTTAGGTCAAATGCTCACTGAGGCTAGGGGCAATGGTGGAAAGTACTCTACCTTCTAGACAAATTCCTTCTAACACAACATGTGATCTCTGAACTCCATGGCTTTTATACCAGTTATCCCCTGTGACTGGAATGCGCTCCCTCTAAGCCCCATCTCTTAGACTCCTTAGCTCATTTCAAAGTCCAGGGCCCAGGCTACCTCCTACATAAGGACCTTCTTTATACTGCAAGTTCCTACTGTCATAGCCCTTAAAATTATTTTGTATTTACTTGTCTTACTAAGTAACCCTGTCCTAATATTAGATGCAAGGACTGTTTTGCGACTTGTGACTCAAGACTGAGCCAAAGTCTCGATGTATTTTTCTGTTGGGGTGATTGTGTGTGTGTGTGTGTGTGTGTGTGTGTGAGAGAGAGAGAGAGAGAGAGAAAGTAAGACTAATTATTCCACTAGCCACGTACTATTATTATTATTCCACTAGCCTGTGTAAACATTATATTACCCAAGTAAAATGTAAGTGGCTTGGTTGTAGTAACCATTTTATGTTTGTATTCCCAGCACTTAACAATTCATATAATACAGTTGATAATTAATACATGTTTGAAAAATTGACTCAAATTACTAAAGGATAAATATGCAGATGGTTTATGTTCAGTTCATTTCTCTTCTTCTCTCAAAGTAGATACAGAGACCCATTACATTCCAACACAGCATCACTTGATCAATGGGAAAACTACCTTTGCTGCCTGATCTTCACACAAATTGCTTGATTGCCACCCCCACCTCCCTTCTATCACTATACACAAATAATTTGTAAGCTTAATTCTAGGAATCATAATGAAAAGAATACCATGCCCAATATATTTATTTATTTATTTGCTTCTTGGAGGGCAATTGGAGTTAAGTGACTTGCCCAAGGTCACATGACTAGTTTTTGTGTTAAGTGTCTGAGGCCAGATTTGAACTCCGGTCCTCCTGATTCCAGGGCCAGTGCTCCATTTACTGCACCACCTAGCCGCCCTCATGCCCAATATATTTATGCATATATGACTGGATTACTCTTATAGATATCCCCTATAGACAGTAAAATGTGGGCCAATGAAACATCTAGAGATTAAAATGCTGAGAAGTCTGAAATTTACTTCTACCATTATTAACTAAAAGTAGAGAATGGCTTAAAGAAGAGCATATTCAAAATGATAAGAAATTGAAGGCAAATAGGGCTCATTATCTGAAAACATTACCTAGCTCGGTTGACTAGAGGGGGAAAAAACCAGCTCTGATAAAAAGGTCTTTTTACATTGATACAGTTTCATCATGCTGGTACCTTTGGAAAATGTGCCACAAGGTCTATACTGAAATTGTTTTTTCAATATGGAGAACATGAAGATATAATCTGTCCTTCATTTCAGAAAATTCATGGCCTAGTGGAATAATCAATCTCTCTCTCTCTCTCTCTCTCTCTCTCTCTCTCTCTC
>NW_027187290.1:912286-982080 GCF_028583685.1 Petaurus breviceps papuanus
TCTCTCTCTGTCTCTCTCTCTCTCTGTCTCTCTCTCTCTCTCTCTCTCTCTCTCTCTCTCTCTCTCTCTCTCTCTCTCTCTCTCTCTCTCTCTCTCTCTCTCTCTCTCTCTCTCTCTCTCTGTCTCTCTCTCTCTCTCTCTCTCTCTCTCTCTCTCTCTCTCTCTCTCTCTCTCTCTCTCTCAGATTCATTCACCTTTCTATCCCATGCTGAAAGGTATTAACTTTATCCCAAGGTACACTGGAGGAGTGTCAGTCATATAGGTCAGTCAATTCACCATATATAAATCTTGATAGAAGATGAAAGGCCAAAGCAAAAGTAATTGCAAGGATAATTTGATTTTCAAAATAGCACTGTCATTTTTAATGCATTAAATAAAATGGTAAGCCCCTCTGTGACTAAACAGATATTTTCAGAATTTCCTCCTTTTTAAAATTCTTCTATTAGTTCTTAAGTGGTAACCAAATTAAATTATGTTGATTTTCTCAAGCTTCTTTGCCACAAATGGGATACTTATTTCCAGTTTTTCTGGGATAATCATTTAAGATGATCAGCTCCTACTTTGCAACTCACTAGCTGTGTGACCTTGGGGAAATTACAAATTATGTGTCAATGTTCTATTGATGCTTTTATTTTCATATCACAATTATCTGCAGGTTTACTGTCCCTATGATCACTTTGTAATGAAATAACAATAAATCAGCAAAAAAAGCTGACAGTAGGGGTCTACCTGTCTATGCAGCATTTGGCACCAATGTACCCATCTGGCACTCCACTAAAAAAAACAGCAATGTATTTTTTCATCAGTGATTCAGGACCAAGATGAGTCATTAAATCACTCAGAGTTCAATTTCCTTTTAATACTTCTTTTCATCTACATTATTGCAGTCATGCTGTGTATTATTCTTATTCTGCATCTGTTTAAACGGATCTTCCCATGTTTTTCTGAACTCTTCATATTTGTCATTTGCTATGGCCAAAAGATGAAAAGGATCCATTAAATGCCTTAGCCAGCAAACAGCTGACCTACTTGCCAAATGGAGAGATTGCTGCCAAAAGCCACACCAGATTAGAATATAAACTACTCTGTAAAGTCTTACTGCGAAGGATGATAGATGATTATGAGCAGTATCATCTCACAAAGCAGAGAGAAGCAATTTTCTTTAAAAGCTTGGCAAGCTATCCAACTAAGGAGTCAAGGGCATTTAAGGATTCACATGGGAGGAGGAGTATAAATAGAAGAAAAATGGGCAAAATTTATAAAAAAAACTATTGCAGTAAATGTTTTTCTCCATCAAAAAAGTGGAACCAATATAATTGGACATTAACAGTTCCAGTGGTTCTTATGGAGGAGATAAAAATGGCATTATTGAGAAAAAAGGCATGAAAAGCATCTAGATTGGACCAAGAATAAAATAATAATAATAATTTACAGTGCCTTAAGTTTCACAAAGTACTTTATATCTATTATCTCATGATTACCACAACCACCCTATGCTATAATTATCACCCCATTTGAAAGAGGAGAAAACTAAGACTTAGAAATATAAAGTGATTTGCCTGGGTCACATAGATAGAAAAGGTCTGAGGCAGGATTTGAAATGAGGTCTTCCTGACTCCAAGTCACTGCCT
This sequence comes from Petaurus breviceps papuanus, assembly GCF_028583685.1. Taxonomy (NCBI): domain Eukaryota; kingdom Metazoa; phylum Chordata; class Mammalia; order Diprotodontia; family Petauridae; genus Petaurus; species Petaurus breviceps. Next base: position 913,918 of record NW_027187290.1, read on the forward strand.
ATATGCATCTTTTCATAGAGAGCAAATGCATACAACACAATTGTGAGGGTGTTGAGAGACTGATGGTTAATCTATATGCAGGAGAGAAATATACCAAAGGTAGGAAGAAAATCTTTAAAAAAGCAAGTAAGTGAACATTAATTGACTACCAACCTACATGCCTACCATCCTATCTATACAAAATCTTTGAGTCAACAATACATAAATTGCAAGTGCCAAGCAAACTTTTGAAAATGATAGTCAATAATAAAGCACATTTTTGTTATTTCACAATGAATTAAACTTTGTAGAGAGAATATAAGATTCCACTATTCTTTGTTGATTACCACCCTCCCAAAAGAGCATATATAAACTCATATGCTCTTTTACAAAAAGGTTTCTACCATGGATACATTAAGATTTGGGGGAAGACATCACAACAAAAATAATACTGTTCAGCAACTCTTCGACAGCAAAGAAGTCCTAAAACAGGAAGGTGTATTTGACATTGAGACAAAGGTCATCCAGCACAAAGACCAAGTCAAAGAGGGATTCCCGCCAGATGGGCAGGTCCCTCCCACCCACTTGGACCCCATAGTGCTTGATGCATCAAGCCCCCAAACAATGCAACACCTCTGGAAAGGGATCAACAATCCCTCAGTGAGTTTGGCTTATTCATGCACACAAGAAAGGCCAAGGGGGTTAAGAATCTCTATTGCTCAGATTTCAACCCACATTTGGACTAAGACATGATTGAATTTGTCCATCAGTGTACACATCTAGGAGAGACAGAACGGATGGATGAGCTGGGGCCAAGGCTGAATAGGAGAGGAGTATGTGGGACACTGCCAAGTTCCTTTAATGAACCCAAGCTTCCCATAAAAGCAAAGGCTGATCTTTTCAATAGTAACATTACAGCAACATTGCTATAAAGTATGAAGAGATATAATAGCGTTACCTCTATCACCCCCAAGGACCATACATGGCAAGGGTGAGCAGGCTGCATCATATGACCAAAGAACAGGCTGCATCATATGACCAAAGAACTCCAAAGAAGAGCTGGGGGGTAAAAGATGCCATCACGGAACTGATTGTAAAAGAGAAAGTGGACAGCCAAGTGGCAAAACAAGAAATGACTAGTGGACAGTCAGTGCTCAAATGGTACCTTTGCAATGTCAGGAGAAAGTAAGGAAGGCCACTAGAACAATGGGTCAGCACCCTATGGCAAACTTATGAGAGGATATGAATAAGACTCTCCCAGGACTGGCAGGCAGGATTGTGACCTGCTTCACAGGAAGGAGCCTCTGAACTGAGAAGATCACAGGGTCACTTCATTATTTGAATACAAACATGTGTCTCCTAGTAGAATTAAAGCTTCTCTGTACAACTGTAATAGCACTGAGTATGGAGTCCTAGAACCCAAGTCCCAATCCTGGCCTAATGATCTGACTGTGGCCAAGTCATTTTACCACTCTTGGGTCTCATTTGTTTTCCTTTCTAATATGAGAAGCTTGTATAAGATGGCCTCTGTTCAAAATCTAGGCTCCTATGACTACTTTTCCTCTTGTGCTGGACCCCCCAGTGCCAAGCATACATCTTGGCACCTGTTCAATAAATATGGATGTCGTGGGGAATGATATAAGGGGTGAAGGATTGTGGAGCATAGCTAAAAGCCAACTGAGTTTATGGAGCAGGAATTTGTAGTAGGTGAAATCAGCTGTGATTTCCTTGTAACAACCTTGGCAGATAAATTCAAGCTGATGCAATAAAATAGGCACAAGTAAGTTAAACAATGTGTTCTATGCCTTGGAACAAAGATTAGAAAACCTTAGATTCCTACTTCTAATCTAAGAGGCCACGAAGTTCAAAATAGCAAGGCAACGAAGGCCATTATTTTGCAAAAGGAAGAACATTCACTTGCCCTTGAAGTCTTTGTGTAGTGGGAAGATAATCACACCTCAGGTAATAAGCCTCAGCTTTGATTCACACCGGGGCCTGCTTCGGTAACCCCCAGAAGTCCCTGCAGCCAGTCTCCTCAGCTGAAAAAGGGTGGTGATTCTACCCAACTACCTACCTCCCAGGGTGGCCAAAAGGGGCAAATGAGATACTCAAATGGCTGTGGGATATAATGGACTTGGATGGGCCCTCTACTGAGCAGCTTGCCTCTTGTCGATTTCACCCTCTTACATATTTTCACCAAGGTCTTCCACCCAATGTGTCAGAGGCCTGCCACGCTTTCTCATTTCCATTCTTTGCAACTCTAAGGTGCTAAAAGAGTAGATTAGTGCTCTGTAATACAAGATTTGGGGTGAAATGATCGAGGTCCAAATTCAAACTGTTACTTAAGACCTGTGAGACTTAGGGCAAGTCATTTTACCTGTATGAGTATCAGTTCCTCATCTATCAAAGTGTGGTCTCTGAGGTCCCTTTTTTCTATAGTTCTAACTTTATAAAATTATGAGGTAAATGCAAGTAACTGACAAAATAAGTTTATGTTGGTTAGTTGGTTGGTTGGTTTTACAAAAAAAATTTGTTCAAATGCCATAAATTGGAACAATTTATCAATCCCCCCACCGCTCCACTTCTGTCTTTTGGAAAATCTTAATAAAACTTACTTACTGGAGGTCAGAGGGACTGGTTCTCAAACATTAGTGATAAAACTCACCAAATGCATGTATGAACACCATCTGCCCCTTCTGAGACCAGGGTAACTTGATCTTCAAAATCTGGACAAAATGCTAATTCCACATAAGTAAACAAATTTATGGCCCCACAAAGGGCCCCCAAGGTGAGGGGCAGGTGGGGAAAAGCATCTCCTTTTCAATGTGAACAAGGTCATTCAAGTGGTTTTTCTTATTTGGTTGGGGGGGGGGAGTTTGGTCACATAATGAAATTCATGTGTTGCTATTTTTGGATAATGTGATTTCCAAATCTTAGATGCAAAGATACATATCTTTGCTTTGATGGTAAAAATTACTCCTTAAGTTTTAATAAAATCCTTCTATGTCCTCACTGGTCAGGTAGTTCGTAAGTCCAAAAGTTGAGGAGAAGAACTAGAATGAAGTCAAGAAAGAGTATGCATTTCATTTGGAGTCCTCAGTCCATAAAGGCACAGGAAGAGATACTGACATACTCTGACAATACTCACTCAATCTTTCCTACTCTACTTGATTCAAGGAGATAATTTACCTACACTGTCTGTCTCCTTCCATGCCTGTGTGTTATACTCTACCACAATGCTACACCTCACCATTTGTATAAAGCGTCTCCTTGGCACCCACTACTCTCTAGCTTACCCTAAACAACATATCTTCTATCTAGACACCCCCTAAGTCCCAACACCACTTGTGATGAAAATGATAATGAATTGCATTTTATCCATCCAATAGATTATAAAAGAACAACCCTGGCTCCTGAAATAATTTTATCCACGTCCTCTAACAAAATAGGTTTGACATTTGTATTCATAGAGTACAGATATCAGAAGATGGTCAGAATCGCCTCATTTAAATACATGGAGTTATTCAATTCAACAAATGTTTATTAAACATCTATTATGGACCCAGGCACTGTGTCATGTACCTTGGAGGATGTCAAAAATGAAACTCCTTGCCCTCAAGGACCTTCCATTCCATCCTAAGTAATCAGAGTAAATTGGACAAAAGCAACATTCAATGAACATCTGACAGATGTGAGACACTGTTCACAAGTGATGGGATACAATGATGAAATGTGACAACCCTCATCCCCAGAGCTTAAAATCTAAAATGGTCTAAAGAGCTAGTTGAGGGGTACCTTGTTCAATGACCCTGCATTGTCAGACTAGTAGATGGTCTACTAAAGATACCCATTTTACAATGATCAAAAGCTCTAATTTTATAGCTTAGTCTTTCCTCTTCCTGACATGAAATGAAATGATTTGGCAAAAATGCAACAATTTCAATTTTCTTTATATGAGTAACAGCAAAGATCTCATACTGTTCCGTGAGAGGTATGTATGTGTGTATGCACTAGTGCGGGAGAAGGCAAGAGGTGATTTTCAAGACTTCTCATCTAAAATTTCAATGTTACAGCATCACAAAGGGTTGTTGGGTTTTACATCTTTTGGTTTTTTTCTCCTATGATTGGAATATGGCATACATGGCTATGGTATACCTGGCTACTAATGCTACCTCCTGTGTTTGACAATTTGAAGCAGGAGACAGTTATTGAGAATTTAGATCTGTAATGTAGCAGCTATAGAAAGATTTCAGGCAATGAGAGGGCTATATTTGGAAATCATTTCCCAACCTACCTCCAGCCAAGTCTCTGGCTCTTGGTTTCAAAGGGGCAGTATGTTAAGCAGGCAAAACACTTGGAGCCCTCAACAGCATGAATTTTAGTCCTGATTGATGGTGTCCTTTATTCCTGATAAGAGTCACTTACCATCACTCCTCAGAAAAGGTAAAATGTAATCTATCAGGACCAACCAGAAGGAGAATAAGAGAAATAAAATGAAAGTGAGAGTCTGAAAGATCCTTTAGATTTGTCATAATTCTTCTGTTCAAATCCTCTGATGGAAGTCAAAGATGAAGTCTCTACTTTCTTCTCAGTCTTGGAGAGCTGATAGCACTCTAATGCATGACCAGTTGCATGGTTTTATTCAAGTGATTATAGCTGTGATGCATTGAGAATATTTGTTTATCCCATATTGGTTCCCTAACTGAATGATTCCTAAGGCAAAGGGAAGTATGTTCCTATTTGGGGGTGAAAAGACACTTTTATGAAGCTACAACAGGCTATTGTTGTCTAAGAACTTCTTTCAAATCCTTTTCCTGAAGTGAGATCAAATGATAAATGATTTTGTAATAAATATACCAGACCTCAGGATCACATTTTCTTAACTGAAAGAGTCTTTTGAAGTCATTTGGCCAGACTCTCTCATTTCACAGATGGGAAAGCTGAGGTTTTGAGAAGGGAGAAGTGAAGCCAGGAACTACCTAGCAAAGTTGGGGCTAGAACTTCTGATTGTAGTCCCAGGAGCTTCCCACTACACATCACTGCCAAATCCAATAAGTAGACTCCCCTTCAAAGCAGTCACTGGCTGGAGACATGGCCAAAGAGGCTACAATCATTCAAACCATTTCTTCAGGGCCAATTAATAAAATTACTGGAAAAGCAGTCTGATTACTTTAGAATGTTCTTCTCTCTCTCTCTCTCTCTCTCTCTCTCTCTCTCTCTGTCTCTCTCTCTCTCTCTCTCTCTCTCCTCTCCCTCTCTCTCTCTCTCTCTCTCTCTCTCTCTCTCTCTCTCTCTCTCTCTCCCTTCCTCCCTCCCACAAACAGTATCCCCTAATTTGAGTAGCACCTTCTCACATCATATAACACATTTGTGAATGATTTTAGGTTTCCTCTACTTCCACTCTTCTCAATCAATTCTCAATCTGTAAGCTGGCTTCTTACCTCATCACTCAACTGAAATTGCTGTCCCCAAAGTCACCAAGTGATCTCTTAAGTATTAAATTTGATCATCATCTTTTCTCACTTCTTCTCTGTCTTATCATCTGTGCATCATTTAACACTTTCAACCTTTCCTTTGTACATCTAACTCTTTATACTCTCTACTTGCAGGGTTTTTCTTCCATCCCATTGTCCCTAGCAGATTTCTCCCTCTATCATTCCCACTTGATCACTAATCTTCAATCTCTTCCTATCTACTAGCTGCCTCCCTGCTGCCTACAAACATGCTCATGTTTTCCTGTATCCTTAAAAAACCTACCCTACTTGATTGGACCATCTCCAGTAGCTAGTGCCCAATATCCTTCCACTTCTTCTCATGTAAGCATCTTGAGAATGTTGGATAAAATCAGTGAGCCTACTTCTCCCTCTCACTCTCTTCTCAACACTCCACAGCCTGGCTTCTAACCTCATTATTCAACCCAAACTGTTCTCTCCAATGTTAGCACTGATCTCTTACCTACCAAATCTAATAGCCTTTTCGCAGTCCTCATCCTTCTTGACCTCTTTACTAGCCTTGACCACTGTTTTTTTTTTTTTTGCTTTTTGGAGGGCAATTGGGGTTAAGTGACTTGCCCAAGGTCACATGGCTAGTTTTTGCGTAGCCTTGACCACTGTTGATCACCTCTTCTCCTGGATACTCTTTCTCCCTAGGTTTTTGTGACATTGCTCTCTCCTGGTTCTCCTCCTTCCTATCTGGCAGATCCTTCTCTTTACTAGATCTTCAGCCAGGTCACATGCATTAAACCTGGGTGTCTCTCAGGGCTCTGTCCTGGTTTCTCTTCTCTTATCCCTCTATTATCTCATTAGCTCCCATTTATTATTTTTATATGGATAATTCTCAGATCTCTAACATTTCTTCTGACCTTCAGTCTTACATCTTCAACTACTTATTGGCCATCTCAAACTGGATGTTCTATAGACAACCTAAAGTCAACATGCCTAAAACTGAACTTTTTAATGAGAACATAGATCCACTTATATAACTTTACCTCTCTTGGCCTCAGTTTCCTCAAGTATAAAATGAGCAGACTGGATGATATCTTTAGTGAGATTTCCTTTTAGCTCTGGACTCTGATCCTACTAAAGGTCAGCACAGGAATTTTTTTTTCCTTGTCAAAAAGATTTTTTTATTCAATTTGGATCTTTTAAAAATCATTCCCAAAGTAAGAAGAAAATTTGTGTCCAGAATAAGATATGGAATACAAAATCATTCCAGAGGAAAACTGCCCAGTCAAATCATAAACTTGTCTCGCACAGGGTTAATAACAAAAATGCTGACACAACCTAAAGTATGGCAGTGCCGGCAACCAGTCCTATAATTAATCTCAATGGACTATAATTACACTAAATGTGGCTTCTGTTGAAGACTTTCAAATCATAAGACTTTTTTTTCTCCTTAGATAACATGGTAGTTTATTTCCAATCACGGGTGTAGCCATGGTTTGCTAAAGGAACATAGGACTAGAAGCAATATCTTAATCAAATCAGAATCTCTCCTTTGGCTTTTGGAGAATTAGCAACATCTGATGCCTTAGGAACAGAAATGTGAAAATGTGAGCTGAAATGTGCCCTGCTGGAGGACATCCTCTGCTAGCCTGTTCCCATTTTTAAGTACATCTATGTAACCTCCTACCTAGCCCTCTCTGTTTATATGGTCATATAACCCACCAAAGAAAAGTGGAAATTATACACTGAAAATTTCAGATCCGAATAAGGGGGTAGAAACATTCACCTCACGTGGCCTGTACATTTTCTATACTATATTTTCTCATGGAAGAAAGTAATTTAAACAAAATTGAATAGCTAAAAACCACATACCAAGCATTACTTAATATGTACATGATCTGATACATACCAATTGACAGGATTATATGCCAGTACTGAAGAACCAATCTATTACTGAAGTGAACTGACTACCTATTCACACAATACCAAAATGAAAATGTTGCATTTGGAAACCTACAAATGTTAAATGTCATCACTCTTTCCAACTTTCTCCTTACCCAAGGGACTGGAACTTTTTCAATCAACCAAAGGGAAAGAAAAGCCAACTACCTCAAAGATATATGCATGAAGTTCTCAATAGCTCCTACAACTGAGCAAGGGAAATGAATTGTAAAAGTTGTTGCTAGAGGGAACCCCTTAGTGGGTGTAACATTAGTGTCCCATAAAGCAGGGACCCCACGTGATCATTCTGAAATAATGGGCCACATAACAACTAGTTTTGCCTTTTCCGCCTGTATGTTAAGGGCCACATGCCTCATGGCTCCCCAGAACGAAGAGAAGTTCAGAAAAGATCAAGAAATGAAACACAAGGGCCAAAAGACCCTGCCAGTCTCTGCTCTTTTCCTGACTTGTCAAACCTAGTTATAAAACACAAAATACAAAGAATGTGAAATACATTCCTAGTAGTACATTTCAATAAGCACAATATTTCAATGTCATGAGTTCACTTCTTGAAACTGCCATTTGGAGGGCAGGTGTCCAAGCAGGCACGTGGATGGAGTCACATAACCACTTTCCTTTTGAGGGTAGGAGAGAAACGGAGAGGGAGAGAGAGCGTGGCTGAACCTGTACTAATAGGCATTCAATCATAACATCAAGAAGTAGCCAGTCCTACACTAGACACAGCTGGGCATAAATAAAAGTATTATCTTAATTTTTTTCATGGTCCCTGTCCTCTCTGTGCTTACAGTCAATTCAGGATGATTAGACAATATATATGTGAAGCAAAAAATTGCTCCCCATTTCCTACCAGTGAACTGACCATGTGGCATAATTATATTGGAATGCCTGGCTGATGTTAATTATCCATTAGGAAATTTCACAGCCTTGTCAACTACTCCCCATTCTTCCCAAACCCCTTAGAGGCCTTTGTTCACACTGTTCCCTGCATCTCTGCCTCTGCTAAATGTTGATGGCCGGAAGCTGCCCAGTTAACTTGGGTTTTACTGGCTACATTCCTTCCTCCCTCTATTCCTTTCTTTCTTTCCTTCCTTCCTTTTTTTCTTTTCTTTCCTTCCTTCCTTCCTTCCTTCCTTCCTTCCTTCCTTCCTTCCTTCCTTCCTTCCTTCCTTCCTTCTTTCTCTTTTCTCAGGGAACAAATTTTAAACCCATTTAACTTTGCAGCTCATAGATTGATCCACAATAGGTCCCTGCCCAAGCACAACTTAATGGCTGTATTTTGGGCCCTCCTGGCCCAGAGTGAAAGTCAATAGTAACTTTCTCTTTTGACCAGCAATCGGAGAGTCATCTCTTCCCAGTTTGATATTTTTTCCTTTTTTGGAACTAAAGGGACCATCCCTTGACTTGCTTCTTTTTTTTTTAATTTTATCAACCATCTTTATTGATAAAATTATACAGTACATACTCCAAATACACATCTCAAGCTTCTGGATTACAAAAATTTGATCTCAGTTCTTAAAGAGGCCTAGTCACTGAATGGGCATTACCTCCCTCAAAATGAGAAATTGAAAAGTCCTTAGCCTAAAAGGGCCAGGGTCTCCCATTGCATCCCGGGCCATCTCCAGTCATCCTGGTGAATATCTGGCCACTGAACGCAGATGGCCCTGGAGGAGAAAGTGAGGCTGGTGACCTTGCACAGCCCTCCCTCAAATCAAGGTCAACTGCAGGTCATGTCATCAATTTCCTGATGTCATAGTCCTCTTTGAAAACAAAGAACACAAGCCTCTTCAAATCGTACCCACCCTTCAAAACCTAGTTCAAACATCAGTGCTCCCAGAAGCTTTTCTTGGTTCTCCCCAACCAGGACCAATTTTGCCCTCCTCTGGATTCATGGGATGCTGTCAGTGCCCCTCTTGTTCTACTCTGAACTCTCTCAGTTTCAGTTCCCTTATCTGCAAAATGGAAATAATAAGTGCATCTACTTGATGGGATTATTAAGACAATGAGATAAAGCAAAGGAAGAGCTTTGCAAACATTCAAGTGATCTAATCAAATTTTGTTAATTTTTATTATTACTAATTTCTAGTTCCATTAGTCACTCCTTTAGCATAGTCCTGCCCTAAACTATAAACACCTTGTGGGAAGGGGCCTTGCCAACCTTAAGCTGCTTATACAGATGTGTTACGGTAATTATTTTTCATTTTAATGGTCCTTACAGGTCCTGAGACAGAGCAGGAGCTCAGTAAAGTCTGAATCAATGAATGTTAGCTTAGGGGACTTGGAGATTCAGAGGGGGGTTTTTAATAATTTTTTGAGGGGGGAAGAAACTGGAGTAACAAAGTAACAGATGTTGCCACTGGCTGGCGGCAGCTCCAGAGGGTTCTGATCCTCAGAACAGATTCCAAATGCTCAGGGCCTGTCTGCCTGCCCTATTGTTTTTGCCTGTGGCTTCATTAGAGATATCTCTCAGCAGGTGCCCAAGGAGGCAGGGGCAAAGAGGAGATGCTATTAGGGTTTGACAGAGGGTGAATGTGTGGAGGCGGCTCTTACGCCTGACCCTTTTCTATGCCATTTTCAAAATGTAAGAATACTCAAGAAGGGAACACAGGAGGGAATGGATGAAACAGTCTGTTCCCTGGCACAATGTCTTTTCAAAGTGCCTGGTAAATGTCAGCACTTACATGCAATTTTCTGCCTCTGTAGCAGGGAAAATCCAGTGGTGGTCCAAGCCCACTGTTCTGCTCACTACTCCTTTCCTATTGTTTCCCATTATCTCACCCCAACAGCAACCAATCCTCTGAACAGGATGGGAACCCTGGAAGATTTAGGAGCTGCCCTAAAGAAGCAAGAAGGAAAGGATGCTCCTAATTTCCATAGCTAGAGATAAACATGCTTTGAACAAAACATGTCAGGGAAAAACCAAAAGCCATAAGGCCTTCAATTCTCCCAGATTTGACTTTTTCATTCATCCAAAGGCATCTGTGCTGTGAAGTCAAGGCATGCTTTGTAATAGTCAATTTAGTCTCTGCACTGGAATAAGGATGCTAATTTTTTAAAAATAGAAGACAGAAAAAAAAATTGCTTCATATAGGCACAGCAGACAGCTTAGGAGCTCCTCCTTTCACTGTTCAGGAAAAAGAAAGGAAGGAAGGAAAAGGGAAGAAGAAAAAGGATAGATGAATGGAAGGAAGGAAGGAAGGAAGGAAGGAAGGAAGGAAGGAAGGAAGGAAGGAAGGAAGGAAGGAAGGAAGGAAGGAAGGAAGGAAGGAAGGAAGGAAGGAAGGAAATTAGAGACAATGGTTCTCCTTTGTCTCCCTGTCTAAAGTACACAGATGTCTGACTCTCAGGGTGCTAATGAGACAGACTAAAATAAAACTGTGCCCCTGTAATGCAGTATTCCCTCTTCAACCACTTTGGGTTCCCTAGGGGAAAAAAAGTCACTAAGAACAAATTAAGACAGTCTATGAAAGAGTAAAGGCACCTCTCCTTTCCTGGGATTCCCTACAATCCAGGGGCTACTTGGGTAGTATGTGAGCACATTTCTCAAGGGAAATTTAAGACCTATCCCTGACATATGCAAGATGTTTTAGAACTTCCAAAGTACTTTCCTGCCTTAATTCTTCTAATCTTCATAATGTACTTGTACAGTAGGGAGGCCATATACTGTTTTTTCCATTTAAAGAGAAGGAAACTGAAACTCAGAAAGAGGAAGTGACTTGCCAAAGGTCACACAGCTAGGAGGTGGCAGAGCAAAGATGGGGAATCTCAGCTCCTTCCCCCCAGTCCAATGAAAGTTCTTTCCACTATGTAATACACTGTGTCATAAGTGTATGCAAAACACACATATTTATATAGAAACACACGTATCTTTCTCTATGTAAATAGAACGATATATGTATCACCATAGAACCATATATGTAACCTTATATATCCCTCTTTTTCATCAGCAGCTCTGCTCAGTTTCTACTCTGTAGGAATATAACATCTCCCCCAGAATATGCTGATCACCTAAAATCAGCACAGAGAGTGACCAAGGTTTTGTTTCTCAGCACCTTCTTTCCCCCTTCGGCTGCCTCTCCCTTCTGATTGGAGGGCTGGAGGCTGGGCAGTAAAAGTACTTCCAAAGCCTCAAGTTTGCAGAAAACTCTAAATTTTCTATCAGAGACTCTGTGTGGTTTCTACCCCATGGAATATCATACTGCCCTTCTTTTCAGTTTCCTTTTGTGAGCTGTCTTCCACAATTAGACTTTAAGCTCCTTGAGGGTAAGGAATATTTTTCTTTCTCTTATGTGTGACCTTAGTGGGGTGGGGAACCTGAGGTCTCCAGGCCATATCTGGCCCTCTAGGTCCTCAAGTGCAGCCTTTGACTGAGTCCAAGTTTGACAGAACCAATCCTTTTATTAATGGGATTTGTTCGGGGAAGTGTGGATTCAGTCAAAGGGGCCATACTTGAGGACCTAGAGAGCCACATGTGACCTTGAGGTCGCCGGTTCTCCACTCCTGGCTTAGCACATAGCAGGTGTTTAATGACTGAATTGAAATGAATTTAATATATACCTTTGTATTGTTGCTGTTATTGTTGTCAAATCTAGTCTCAGACATGTACTAGTTGTGACCCTAAACAAATCACTTGACCTCTGTCTGTCTCAGTTTTCTCAACTGTAAAATGGACATAATAACACCACCTATCTCCAAGACTGTTGTGATAATCAAATGACAATATTTTGTATAGTGTTAGCACAGTATCTGGTACATAGTAGGCACTTGATACATGCTCGTTTCTTTCCTTGCTTCCTTCCTCCTATCTATCTCTACCTGGTTATCTGGCACCCATTTCTTCAACGACAAGACATAAATGGATGAAGCAAGTAATTACAATCTGAAAAATCAGGGAAACTCCAGGGCAATGCAAAGAGCAGATAGAATAACAAGTGAATCCTCAGGAAATAAGGAAGGAGCAGATAAGATTATCATTAGAATTGTTCCAATTTTTAGGTACTCCAATGGTCCCTCCCACCATCTTACAATCTCTTCTTCCCCTCTCTCAGCTATGAAGTTACACTTCTGACTTGATGTAAATAAACATTTAAATGAGTTTTAAGTCCTTTACATTCCCACATGGAAAGACAATTTGTAAATCATGAAACTTTTCTCAGTATGAGGATAGTTGAAGGGAATATATATATATGTATACATACATATATGTATGTATAGGAGGGTATGTGTGTGTACATATGTGTGTACATGTATACATAGAAAGAGGGCACAGGGTGAGTTGAATATGAAGGGATGATATCTAAAAAATAAAATTAAGAGGTGAGAGAGGAATATATTGGGAGAAGGAGAAAGAGACAGAATAGAATAAATTATCTCACATAAAAGAGGCAAGAGAAAGCTATTACAATGGAGGGCAAGAGCAGGGAGGTGAAAGGGAATGAGTGAACCTTACTCTCTTGGATTTGGCTTAAGGAGGGAATAACATACACACTCAATTGGGTATCTCACCCTACAGGAAAGTAGGGGGGAAGGGGATAAGAGGGGATATGATAGAAGGGAGGGCAGATTGGGGGAGGGGTAGTCAGAAACAAACACTTTTGAAAAGGGACAGGGTTAAAGGAGAAAATTGAATAAATGGGGGATGGGATAGGATGGAGGGAAATATGGTTAGTCTTTCACAACATGACTACTACGGAAATGTTTTGCATAACTATACATGTATAACCTATATTGAATTGCTTGTCTTCCCAGTGGGGGTGCATAAGGAGGGAAGAAGGGAGAGAATCTGGAACTCAAAGTTTTAAAAACAAATGTTAAGAAATTGTTGTTATATGTAGCCAGGAAATTAGATATACAGGCAAAGGGGTATAAAAATTCATCTTGCCCCACAAGATAGTAAGGGGGAAAGGGGAAAGGGGAAAGGGGAGGGCTAGGGAGGGATATATGAGAGGGCAGACTGGGGGAAGGGATAATCAGATTGCATGCCATATTGGGGGTGGGGGTAGGGGAGAGATGGGGAGAAAATCTGGAACTCAAAATCTTGTGGAAATGAATGTTGAAAACTAAAAATAAATAAATGAGTTTTAAGTCCCCATGATAAGCAAATTTAGCTTGTAGAATACAAAACAGATTTCCTGTAACTTCAATCACAACATCATTTGCTTGTTTCTCTGATGAACATATCAGTGTTCTCCAACTTTTCCATTTTCCTGGCCCTTCATATATGAATCCTATCAACTCTTGTCCAGACCAGAATCAAGTCCGGACATAAAGTGCAATGCCCAGAGGGACCAAACTAAAGTAAATCCTTGTTTCCTAGATAAAGGATGATCTTGGAGACATAAGAACCCAGGGGGGGGGGGAATACTACCTGGTTAAACTCCTCTACATTAATACCTTGATTTACCATCTCCATCAGTGTCTGGATAGCAAATACATTTTCCTCACATTGCAGTGCTACCTCTTCTGAGACAGTTTAATCATGTAATCCAAGAGGGTCAGGACCTTATACATACACCTCCAGTTCTTAGCATGCTTTTTTAGTCATTTTCAGAACTCAGAACATGCCAGCACATTTTAAGTCAGATCTGCTATTTCAGTCATTAAACAGCTAGAAGGACCCCACAGGTCATTGGAAGTTGTCGCTTAAATGTGAATTTCAGCCTCTGAATCACTATTTTTCATCTGCCATCTCCCAGATAATGTCATTTTAATTTTCTTTGTTATACTTTTAAAGCCCTTCAAAAAGTAGAGATTTATGGGGTGGCTAGGTGGTGCAGTGAATAGAGCACCAGACCTGGAGTCAGGAGGACCTGGGTTCTGATCTGGCCTCAGACACTTAACACAAAAAATATCTGTGTGACCTTGGGCAAGTCACTTAACCCCAATTGCCCTCCCAAAAAAAGCAAAAAATAAATGAAAAATAAAAAGTAGAGATTTAGTAGCCAGAAAATTTGTGTCCTATGAAGGTTCTATATCAGTGAATGAACTGAAACAAGGACCTTATAAAATCATTTTCTTCTGAGTCTCAGATGCAAAAAAATTGAAAGCCATGACCTTCTTCTTCTCTTCTCCCCTTCCTCCAATGCCCCCATACCATAAACCCAGGGGCTCTCAAGTGCAGCGTGTACAGGGAGTTGAGAATGAATGGAAGGAGCCCAATGGGGGCCACTCACCCAGCTCTCTTGCCACCACAGCATCTGCCTCAGTTTGACATCCAAATGCCATCCAAACATGACAGCCAAGAGAGGGTGTGGGTTGGATGCAAGCGTCCCTGCATTCCACACACTCCTTCTCTGCTCCCTACTGGTCCCCTTAGACAAAGCAAGGACCTGCACCACACCTTGTTAATGGTCTGAAGTTTGTAAAACATTCATTCCAAATGATTTAATACACAAACTAAAATATTTAGACAGAATCCCAAAATCACTGGACTTAAGGGGGAAAAACAAATTCTGTGACATAAATATATCTAGCCCAAACATATTGGCATCACTCATGTGCAGCTTAATGAAACCACTATTCATCTCTTGATTGCATGGACCAATTGGTCAGAATCTATTTTCACTACTAAATCCATTTCCAGCTTATGGTTACGTCTATGCTAGAATAATAGAAAAGCCACTTTAAGCAGAAAACATCTGTTTTGTTTGGCTGCATCCTCAGAGACCAAATGGACACTTCAGTTGCAGACAGGTCCAAAATACACAATAACATTAGTTATTGTGACAAAACATCTGCTTGGGTTTTTGGGGGGTGGGGTTGTCCAACACTTCTGTGAACATCTCACAGATATTTGCCCTAAAACCTACAAAGTAGTTCCTTGGTGTGATTTTTTTCCTCTTCTATGCAATGGATGATAAAGTTTAGTTGAATTTGACACAACAGATGTTTAAATATGTACTATGTGCAAAGTGCTGAGTCCAGAACTTAGGGAAAGAGACAGTAAATAATGGAAGGTTCCTATGCTCATAGTGTTCACAGAGGGAGAAACACCAGCAAAGCACCAACACATACAATCCCAGTGTCAAGGGTCTTTTATCTTCTTACCCAGAGTAGTCTGGGTTTCTCTCCTGATGATCTCATAAGCTCTCAGGAGTTCAACTATCATCTCTACTTAGATGACTTCCGAATCCCCAAATCCAGCCTCCATCTTTCTTCTGTGCTCCAGTCCCACTCCTCTGCCTCATAGACATCTTCACTTGGCCATCCTCTAGGCATCTCCAAGTCACTATCTTCATAAAAGAATTCAATATCCTTCCCCTTAAATTATCTCCTTACTAAGGGTGCCTGCCCTGATTCCAGGCTCCCAGTATCCAACCAGCTGCCAATCTTGTTGATTCTCCCTCCCCCACATCTCCCTACTCACAACACAATGGTCCCATCTGAGGCAATCATCACCTCTCTAGTACAACTGTCTCTCTCCTCTTTGACACATTCTTCACCCAAATGCCAAATAGCTCTTCCTATAGCCAGGGTCTATGCATGTCATTCCCATGCTCAAGAAGTTTTAGTGGTTCTCAACTGCCTCTTGGGTAAATGACAAACTTTGAAGTTTGACATTTGAAGCTCTTTATAATCTGGCTCCAGCTATCCTTGAGGGTTGATTACATATTTCTCCACCAATACATTCCATGCTTAAGCCAAACTGCCCTATTCTGGCTATTCTCTTCCCTGAGATAATAGCCCTTACACTGGCTGCCCTCATGCCTGGAATGTTGTCTCTCCTCACCACCACCTCCTGGAAAACCTAGCTTTCCTCAAGGCCCAACTCAAATGCCAATTCCCACAAGACACCTTTGCTTGTTAAAAAGAACTGAATTTGAGATGTTCAGATGAAGTGTCTTGTGACGTGAGGGGGGATTGGGCATTACTGACAGAGGGGATCAAGGAAAAGAAAATGGATAAGGTGGCATTTCAACAGAGAGGAAAGCGGTGGGGGGAGGAAGAAAGGGAAAGTGAGAATGTGCCAGGCACTGTGCTAGGTCCTTCTACAAAGGTGATTTCATTTGACAAAATTATATCTTATTTGGGGCATAAAGTTAAAGCCATCATATATCAAGTCAGAGGGGAAAACAAAGCAGAAAGACAATTCAAATGCATCATCAGTAGCCATATAGTATGGTAGAAAGAGTCTAGAATGAGTTCATATCCCAGCTTTGTCATTTACTATACTAATGCAGTATTCAGAAAATCACTTTCCTCCCTCTGGGCCTCAGATTGCATCTGCATAAAATAACAAGATTAGCCTATAGGGTCTTCAAGGTCTGAAGGACCAGAGGAAGGCCTCTGATACATTTACTAGCTTCAATATGGAGGATTTATGGAAACCCTTGGATAAGAATCAAAGAGGATGAAAATGTATGCAGGGTTGCAAAATGTGAAGGGAGGTACTCTCACTGATAAGATCATAGCTCCACCGAAGTCTGGAAATCATTATACCAAATATTAATATAGTATCTCTCGGTTACAAAGTATTTTCCAATACAAGAACTTATTTGATTCCTACAAGACTCCTTGTGAGGCAAATAATACAAGTCAAACTACACATAAGCCTGCATAGGTTAAACAAAGTACCTAAGGTCACATACCAATAAGAGATGGAGTCAGGACTAAAACCCAGGTCTTCTGATTCCTCATCCAGTACTCTTAATAAATAATGCTCAGACTGAGGCAAAACATTCACAAAAAGTGGTGTGTGTGTGTGTGTGTATGTAAACACATGTAATATTTTTTTAAATCCAGTAAAATATAAGCTAGTTGAAGGCAGGAACTATTACTATTTGATTTTGTCTTGGTATTGAACAAAGGTGATGCTTAATAAACAGTTGATCAGCTGAAATGAAGTGGACCTAATTTTCATCTAAGACAGACCAAGCAGTTTTGCATTAGAGGAATGTTCAAACAGTGGACCCAGGTCTGCAATGCATACATGGCTTCCCTTGCATATGCATTCAGTGTGTTCTATGAGAAGCAGTTGCCCAATGGTCAAAACGTTCAAGAAAGAAAACTTTGGTAAGCAAGAAATGGAGCAAGCAGGAAGGAGGGCTCCTCACTAAGGACACAGACATAATGAATGGGGAAAGAGAGGATTCTGAGTTCAAATTTACTTCTCCTCAAGGGAAGGACTTTTTCATCTTTCAAATTTTATTGCACGTGAATATGAAGAAAACGGGGATTTCCCTCTTGACATCTTCAGGACCATGGGAGTTATTCAATGGCTGGAACTTGGTTCTCACAGAATATAAGTTATTCTTTTCTCCTTAAGAATCCCCATGTTCCTATTCTTAGCCTCTATAAGCTACTGTCTGACAGAATATGAAAAAGGCTTATATATTTACAGACCTGTTCCATTTGCAAGCTGACAAACTTACTCTTCCCTAAATATCCAAAACTGAAAATAAACGAGAAATTTGGAGTACCATAGTATCACAGAGACAGATTTTAAGCAAATACACAGATTCTCATTACAGATTATTTTAACAATATCTACTCTTTATGTTATCAGAAAAACATGTTTGAATCAAAAATGTTCCTTCCACAAACTGGGCAAGGGGGAGAGGGCATGGCAGAGGGTCTATGAGTGGCCACTTACTAGGGCACGTTACACTTTGTTTTCAACTAAGGCCAGATCAATACCAGATCAATAGCTTACTTCTGGACTCCTTAATTTATTGAGTTGGCAGCCAATGTGTGTTCCTCATTAGTAAGCATAAAGGAGTATAGCACATGAAAACATAACCACCAAAAACCATTTTCACTGACAATGGATCAAAGGCTTCCATAAAAAGGACTAGCCACCCCGAACTGCATACGACAAAAGTATTCTGAACCTTGAATACAGGAGGGAAGTCAAATTATGCTTAGAATCTTATCAGAGAGTCCAAAACTAATGATATGACAGAAGGATAACAAATTGGAAAAATGGTGAGATATGAAGAAGGGCTCCAAATAATATTTATTTATACATTTTTCAGCAATCCACTCTTTTCCTCTGAAAAGTGAAGACAAAGTAAATACATGGCAGGTAAACTAGACTCTGAGTTATATAAGCAGCGACTCTCTGATTATACCAAGATGAAAGCCTAAGGAATGAGTCCTGCATGAGGCCCATTGCTGTTGTTGCCGTTGCCCTGTCTATTTCAATATAATGAACTGCCCATCCCCCAATGCACATATCTGAATTATTCTCCAGCATAACAGAACATGTAAACATGCAAAGCAGCATCTTAGATCCCTCATTAGAACAGGCCATCAGTTAAACTATAGGTCAAGCCTTAGACTGAAAAGGATCTTTGATCTCATCAGTTTAGGCCCTCCCTCTGCTAGGGTAAATCACAACTCATTTCTGTCCTTTCATCCTACAGGATTCTGACTGAAGATTTTCTTCAGATTCTCTTTGAAACGTCTTCCTAACCACTAATGGACTTTATCTCAGGATAGCAATATTAGCGGCTAAGGGTGCAATACTGAGCCTGCCCACCTTTTTTATCATTTGCTCTCACTACATGACCACCCCACTTAATTTTTCAGTCAGAATTTAATGAATATATATTATGCAATTGGGGGGGGGCATGAATCATTGTTATATGCAACAGCTAACTTATAACCATGCACTTTTTTTTTTTGCTTTTTGGAGAGCAATTGGGGTTAAGTGACTTGCCCAAGGTCATACAGCTAGTTTTTGTGTTGTGTCTGAGGCCGGATTTGAACTCATGTCCTCCTGACTCCAGGGCCAGTGCTCTATTCACTGTGCCACCTACCCACCCCTATGCATTCTTTTATAATCCATTAGGTTAACTTCAAGTGTGACTGTTCTCAGATAGCTCTCCTCCAAGATTTGTACCTGTGTAGCAACATAACAGTGTTAAAAAGATGGCTTCTGGTAGCAAGAAGTAGCTTGGGACTGCTGAAGGCCCTGTTCAGTTTGTCTGCCTACAACGACTGTCTGACATAAGGTATCCACCCAAATGCCTTTTATGATCTGGGAAATATGCATTCTACATCCACTTGGTATTTCCTCTATAGATTTCCACCAATTCAACAAATATTTATGATACATCTTCTTACTGCATGCAAGACACTGGGCAAAGTGCTATGGAAACAAGACAAAAATCATCATTCAGCCCTTACAGTCAAGGAGCTCACATCACAGAAACAAGATCATCAATAAGCTTTTATTAAGTCATTACTATGTTTCAGGCCCCAAGCTAGGTACTGGGGATACAAACATAAGCAAAAAGCATCCCTGCCCTTGAGGAACTTACATTCTAATGTGGGAAGACAACCCATAAAGAAGCTAAAAAGTATATTGGAGGGAACCTACATGGGGGTGTGGTCAAGTCTAGAGAATGAAAGATGGCTGGTATGGGGCTTTCCTGCTTGGTGTTCAAAACCCCTCATAATCTAGTACCCTATCTCCCATCACCACTACCACCTCTCCAGTTTTCTTATACCTTACACAGTCCCACATACTTTTCAATCCAGTGACATTGACCTCCTTGCTACCCCTCTAAAAAAGAGTCTCCATCTCCCAATTCTAGAAGTTTTCACTAGTTATCCCCCAAATTTTGAATGCTTTCCCTTCTAATCTCCACTGACTGGCTTCTCTGACTCCCTTCAAGGTACCAGCTAAAATCTTATCTTCTCCAGGAAGCCTCTTCCTAACCTAGTACCTTCCTTCTGTTGATAATTTTCAATTTTTCCCATATAGAGCTGGTCTGTACACATGGTTTTTTGGTTGTTTTTTTTGCAAGTTGTCTCCCACATTAGACTGTGAGTTCCTTGAGAAAATGTACTCTTTTGCTTTTCTTTGTATGCCCAGTGCTCTCAGCACAGTTCCTGAAGCACAGGAAATTTGCTTAAGAAATTTGTATGAGGGTGGCTAGGTGTCGCAGTGAATGGAGTGCCAGCCCTGGAGTCAGGAGAACCTGGTTCAGATCCGGCCTCGAGACACTTAACACAAAAACTAGCCACGTGACCTTGGGCAAGTCACTTAACACCAACTGCCCTCCAAAAAGCAAAAAAAAAAAAAACAAAAAAGAAATCTGTATGAACTGACTGACTAGAGGTTCTTGGAATAACCCACCAATGTATATAACTTGTACACAGAAACATAAATACAAAGTAATTTGAGGAGGGAGAGAAGACCAATGCCTGTGGGAGGAAGGGAAGACTTTCTAGTTGATTTTCTAACTCCATACACAAAGCTGATTATGAAGTGACTCCCATGGCAGTTCATTTTGGGCGGTAGCGTTTGTTGCTTGACATGCCCCGAGCACACCTGCAAACCTCTGGTATTGTTTCTTCATCTGTAATGATATTTTCCAAGATATTATTTGCTGTCCCTCCCTGTGCCCATCTCCACATCCATGTCATCTAGGATCAAGGAATAGGCTGTTTTGATTAGGCAGATCTTTTCAAGTTCTTTGCAGGTTTTCTTCACCCTTTATAATAGAATTGGGTACAAAAGTCGCAACTATCTTCATGGTGCAAAGCAAGATGAGCAGATGTTCTATAAAAAAGCATTTCTTAGGGAGTATAGCAGTAGCAGGTCTCAGACTACACTACAATTCAGTACTAGTCAAAACCATTTGGTACTGGTTAAAAATAAAGAGGTCAATCAGCGGTACTGGAGTGGGGACTCACCATTTGACAAAAACTCTACAGCGCTGGCAGAAATTGACCATGATAGACTCCAAATGGAAACACAACATAGATATAAATGTAAACATGAACAAAATGGAGGAGCAAGAAAGGAAAAATATTTTACAACTACAGATAAGAGAAGTGTTCATAACCAAAGCTTTCATCTTTCTGAGCTCAAGATCCCAGAAGCAGACTCCAAGTTCTGGTGGGATGGCGGCCAGAGTATAGGTGATATGGCTTGTAGATAGCCAAGAAGTGGTATGGTGGTCAGGTTTAGGGCAAGATAACTCAAAAAACTCACTTATCAGAGCCTAGGGTACTAGGGGGCAGAGTCTGAACTCCGATGGCAGGAAGAGGGACAAAGTGTAGGAGGCATGGTTTTCTTAGGAAGATCCTATAACTCATAATTCTATTTAGCTGCATTTTTTAAATATTTTCTGATTTCATTTAAATGATGAATGTCAGTATGGGTATGGTTATGTTCCTCCACATGTGTTTTATCTCACTCATTGTTGGACATAGATCTCATATTTAGATTACTAGGAGCTAAATTAATGCTTATAGATAGTCTGAGAATTAACCTCTTCCCTCCATCCCATCATTTTCCTATAATCACTGTAGAGAAAGAAGGGGTCTTCATAAAATGGAGATCTGTTTTGTGTTTGTATCTGTTTCATGCATAACCATGGCCAAATAATTCTTCACCAAGTGTCCAATCTGCTGCAGTCTGTCTTCAAATAGTTTAATTGGCCAGTAGACAGAAGACATGATCTTTTGTAGAAACATACTCACGATATCCCAGCTTGATAAAATCCAAGAGAACTTGTATTTTACTAAGCCGGCCTTCATTCTTCTAGTCTCTGAGAATATAAAAACTCCATAGAACATGGTCATCATCAAAAATATGAATCCTAATCCCAACACTAATATGAAAATGGAGTTCCCCTGTCTGGCTCCTCACAAAGCTAAAATTTCAAGAAGCTTTCCCTAGGTTTACAGCTACTACCAGAGTTGACACCATTGGGATTATTAATGATATGTGATAATACCACTGTTGTTTTTAATTTAACTACTGTAATTATTAATACTGTTGCCTACATGTCACTCCTTCCCTATAAACATAATTTGCTACATAATGAAGGGAAACTTTTTCAAAAATCCATTCCAGCACAACCATGCCAAGATATAACAAATCAAATGCTATTTATGAATGTCATAATCATTACAAAGGAAGAAGTTGTAACTTATGCTTTCAGTGAATAGACTCTTCATACCTAAGATGGGTAATGCATTCAATGTATGTATCCGAGCCTTTAAATTAAAACCACTCCCATGCTTTCATTGTTTTTATACCACTACCCTTCTTTCTTTGCATCTTTAACTCTGAAGAGAGTCTGCATGGAAGATGTTAAGTGACTAGTCAAACATGACTATTTAAATATGACTATTTTAACATGACGATAACATGGTCTAATCTTATGCCAAGCCTGACTGCAAAACCTGGTGAAGCAGCTCCTTCCAAAAATCAGGCTGAAAAGAGGGCACCGCAACTGAAGAATCTGTCAGAACACTATTTTAAATAGCATTAAGTATGTGAGCAAACTTCCATGATGTGGGCAATGAGGTGTTCAATAAGAGCTTCAAAACCAATTTTCAAACCTACCTAAAGACAGGTTTTGAAAGTTAAGCATTTATCCGACAAAGACATTTGATAGCGCGTTCACTTGATGGAATATTGTTGCTTACTTTAAAAGATACTAAAACCTTTTTAAAGGCAAAAACCTCAATTTTAAGGAAAAAAACTAAAATTTTTCATGCTGGTTGGTGTAACTTTCTGTTAGAGTTAACTACAGATTCATTTCAACCCAATTCAACATAGTACATATATTAAGCACCTACTATGTGCTGGGCCCGCTGATAGGAGACAAATACACATCCTAGGTCCTCTCCTAGACTCCATGGAGAAAAATACACATTCAAAACTGTTCTCCCACCACGAGGAGTCTATATTCTACAGTAATGCTACACATTTTTTATTTCAAAGATGCACTGAAAATTATTCTAAGCTATACAATATTCTTCTACCTGCTATAGTAAGTATAATATAGTGACCATCGTGATAGTCTTCTTTGTTTACAAAGGAGCTTACATGGCTTCCAAATTATCTTTCTGGACATCAATTCTCATTTTAAAGTACTGTACATGTAGAAGTTGCCAAAGATTTGACTCAATCTACCCTAATCAAAAAAAATCAATTTCTCCTCTCTCATACAAGGAGGGTAGGAAAAAAATGTGGCTTATTTGGAGCCCCAGCCAGGAGAGCTGTAATTAATCAGGTTCCTACTATGCACTCTAATTATAGCAATAAAGGAATAGGGAAACGATTCAAAAATATGACACCGTCCAGTAATGGTCTCCTAGGGTCCCACACTGTGCAACCACCTCCCTATGCAAGAGGACCTTGTGATCAGATCTCTGTATTCCTTCAGTAAATGACCTGTGACTCAGGGAAAGGCATTCCATATTTCTCAGTTTCAGGCATCTTGTCTATAACATGAAAAGATTCAACTCACCTATCCCTAAGGTCTATTCGAAGGCTTTCATGCCTTTGTAATACACTTGTCACCCATGACTGTGGATTATAGCATTCTGTTTAGGAGTCCCATTCCCCTACTAAACTCAAAGTTTCCTGAGAGCAGAAACTGTGTCTTATTCATTTTCTTTCACCTTACTGCACGCTGCAGTAATCGACACACAGCATATGATTAGTAAATGTTTGCTTAGTACAAGTGAAAATTTAATTAAATCTTGTGCAAGGGAGCATAAAAATTAGAGGTAAAAATTTGATTCTATAATAGTAAAAACAATGATAATAATTAACAGTTATATAGCATTTTAAGGTCTACAAAAAGCTTACTTAACATACACTATCTCACGTGATTCTCACAGCAATCCTGAAGATAAGCAATCTAATTATTATTATCCCCATTTTATAGGTGAGGAAACTGAGGCTAACAAAGGTTAAGTGACTTGCTCAGGGTCACATTGTTAATGAGTGCCAGGGGTAGGATTTCAAGCTAGGTCTTCCTAGCTGCCCAGGAAGTCCATCCCAGGTGGGAAAATATTAAAGAAATTAGAAAAATAAGGTCAAATTATGCTAAATGACTTAGCCAAGGTCATAATGTGACCTTCACAACACAAAGACTCAAATTCAAAACCTCTGACTCCAAGGCCAGCACAATTTCCACTATTCCAAACTTGTGATATTTTTGTCTGGAATAGAAATGTTTAGCTCTATGCAGGGAAAGTCTTTGTCGTGCATTAGAAAAATCAATGAAAAAGAAATTAGCAGACTGGGGTCTACCCACAACTCTGCCACTGGCTGAATGTGTGTCCTTGAGCAAGTTGTTTCAACACACATGCATTTGCTACCTACTTTGTAAAAGGTTCACTAGGCTAGGCAAAACCAGCATATGCCCTTCTCACAAAGGCAAGAGGTGACCAGTTGAGCATCATTCAAAGTACCAAGAGATACGGAAAGGAGAAAAACACTTGAAAAAAGGACTCAAGAAATTTCTGAAAAAGGAGAAAACACTTTCATTTGGGTGTGGGGAGAGGAGATCAAGAAAGGCTTCATAGAGGAGGCAGTATTTGGGAAGGAAGATACAAGTTTCTTAAAGATAGAAATCAAGAAAGAATATATCCCACCAAAGTGATCCCACCTGTAAAAGGGCACAGACTGAGAGATGGCACACTAGGCTTACAGAACAGCAAGGAAACCATGTTGGCTGGAACATGGTGTACGGGAAGAGGAGTCATGTGAAATAATGCTAGAAATAATGCTGGAAAGGTAGTATGGTACCAGATTGTAAATGACCTTCAATACTAAGCCAAGGGGTTTCTTTTATCCTTGAGATAACAAAAACAAGTAATGCTTTTTGAATATGGAACTGACATGGTCAGCTTGATGCCTATTGATTTTGACATCTCTTTGAAGGATAATTAGAAAAAGGAAAAGACTGGAGGTACTTCTACTTTCCTGGCCTCACTTTTCCTACATGTAAATTCCCTGCTTCACTTTTTAGCAAGGTGGGTATCCTCCTGTTTCATCAGCAGATGTAGGGCCATCACCTTTTTTATCTAGCTCTGCTCATTTTTAGGTCACTTTCTTTTTTAGATTTTTTTTAAATTAAATTTTTATTTTTTTAACCAATGGAATTCTGACTTCTCTCCATACCACCTTCCCCCTCCCTGTCCCATACACATTGCAAAAGCAAGAAAAACAAAACCCCTGAAACAAACATATAGAGCTCCTGCCTTGGTCAAAAAATGTCTCAATCTTCACTCTGCGTTGCTATACAGAGGCCCCTCTATTTGGAGTTAGTATCATGTTTCATTATGAGTCCTAAGTAATGGTTGATCACTACACTGAATAGAGTTGATAAATCTCTCAGAGTTATTTGTTTCTATAATATTATTGTTATCGTATGAACCATTCTCTTGGTTCTCCTCACTTCCCTCTATATCCATTTATATAAATTTTCTCAAGTTTCTCTTAAATGATACCATTCATCATTTCTTAAAGTACAATAGTATTCCATCACATTCACATACCAAATTTTGTTCAGCCATTATGACTGAATTGATGGGCACTGCCTCAGTTGTCAATTCTTTGCCACCATAAAAAGAGCTGCTACAAATATTTTTGAACATATGGGTATATTTCCTCTTTTTTGACCACTTTAGGGTGAAGACCTCAAAGCAACATCACTGGGCCAAAGGGATGCACAGTTTTCCAGTTTTTCAGGCACTCAGAATGTTTTCCAGAATGGCTGGGTCAATTCACAGCTCCACCAACAGTACATTAATGTACCTATTAACTTAAAGCCCCTACGACATTTTATGTTTTCCTTTTTTTGATTAACAATGTGGTGTTTTAAAAATAAATCTGATGGATATCAAGTTATTAGTGATTTAGAGCATTTTTATATAACTATTGGTAGCTCGTATCACTTCATTTGAAAACTACCTATTTATATCTTTTGACCATTTATCAACTGTGGAATGGCTTTTCTTCTTATAAATTTGAATCTGTTTCCTATATGTCTTAGAAATGAGACCTTTATCAGAGAAACTTGCTGTAAAGATTTTTTTTTACTGTTTACCTATTTCCCTCCTAATTTTAGCTGCAGTGGTTTTATTTGTGTAAAACCTTTATAATTTTATAATTATTTTAGCATTTTATGATTTAAAACCATCCAATTTGCCTTCTGCAACTCTCTCTATCTCTTGGTTGATCATGCATTCTTCCCCTGTCTATAGATCTAACAGGTAATTTCTTCCTTGCTCCTCTAATTTGTTATGCTATCACTTTATATGACCAACTTATTTTTTCTTTCCAGTCATATACTTCTCTAATAACATAAGACAATACTAATTTTATTAATAGAGAAATATTTTAGAAATTTTAACTGCTGTGGTACTGCTCTAGCTACAAATAGTCCCCAAGGTTGATAGTACAGAAGGAACAGAAAAGGCCAGATTCCTTTCTATTCTCTCAGGGCACCAAAATCTCTTGTTTCTAGTAACTAATTTTTAAGGAATGAAAATGGTCATAAAACATGGAAAAGAACAATGATGTGAGATATTCAAAGGTCTAATCCCCAAATTGTTTGTGTCTGAAGAAAGTAACATTTCATGTATTTATTCACATTTAAATGGATTCTGGGAACATTAAACAAACTAAAGAAATAAGCAAGGATGCAAAACACGAGACCTGTCTCACCCGGGTAGACGTCCCTCCTCCGGTTCCCAGCTTGCCTCTTCACTGCTGTCACAATCCATGCTTAAAGTTCATGATAAAAACCTCTGATCCCATTCGAAATGAAACTGCCCTTTCTTTTAGACTGCAATCTTCCTGTTTACAAGGCAGTAAGACAGCAGTGGAAATGAAGTGCTCTGGTGAAACGCCAATCAATTAATTAAGTGTTCTGGTTTAAAATGTTCTTCTAGACTGCATGGGGGAAATGAAAGTAGAAGCATGGCATTGAGAAGAGACTTCAAAGTGACTGTATCAAAAGAAATGAAAAGCAAGATTCACAGATAACTAAGAATTGGAACCAAGAGAATCATGTTGAAAGCATCCTATTCTTACTTTTTCATCATCCGATCAGTCACATTCACCAGAATTCTCATCTTCCAGTCTAGTCCCTCCCACTTGCTCTCTTACACACCAGAGGCAGATATATCCAAATGGATCTAGGACCTCATTAATGTGGGTATTTCCTCCATAGGTGCAGACTGCCACTCTACCTTCTCGTCCTGTGTAATTATCAGCTATGATGTTTTATAGATCAACAATAAAGGACTTGCCCAATAGAAGAGAGGTCTTTCTCAGTTTGTTATACAATGATTAATTAGTAATAATAATAATATATTAACAACATAATAATTAATATTATGCAATTATATTACACAAATATGATTATATAATAATATAGTATGATACTTAATTACTAACTAATTATACAAAATATTTTATAGAACAGAATGAAAACTATGCATAACCTTCATTCACATGGCCAGCCCACTTCCTTTTCTAAATGGAATGTTTTCTGGATGATGATGCAACATCTCATTTTTCAGTCATGGTCAGTTAGTGCTTCAGTTATGTGCTTCAGTTACATACTGCCCTTTGGGTCACCTATCACTTTGCCTCTTCTGAGACGGTAGTACTCCATGATTCACAGCCATATAGCACCATTAGGTAGGTGAATACTCATGCAAAGATGGACTTCTCGGCATCAAGCAGCTTGGACCCACTGAAAACACTGTACAATTTCCCAAATGCGATTCAGTCCAATCTTCTCCTCCCATTAAACTCTGGGCTCAGATCATTGTCCATCTGCCAGTGTGTGAACAGTTCAACTCCATGGCTGCTTGTCCAACTATATGTCATCATCTGGGCAATGTTCATTTTTCATCTCCTTAGTTTGTTTTTCCAGTGTGAAAGTCTAGAGGCTGTTTTCTTTTGAGTGCCCATGGATCTCACTGAAGATTCCCTGTAGTTTTCTGGGGCTTGATGCAATCATTTAAGCCTTGCCAACCCTGCTACTGCTGCTATTGCTCTAATAGCACAAGTCTGAAGTGAAAGTGAATCATTTGTTCAGTAGATCCCCAAAGTGTACTTACCTTCTGGGGGAAGTTTAATGAGTCTAATGAGCTATTTGATTGATTTATGTTTCCATATTTCTTCAGGGGCTCCTGAGAGCCCTTTGCATCTTATGTGTTTGCTGTGGTGAGTAGAATTAAAGTTCTCTCATAGTCAATACTCAGATTGTATAAAAGGTGCCTGTGCCAGAGTTAGGAACCCTATTGCTACATTTGGGAAACTTAGACATGAGTCATATCTAAGATTGATTTGGGAAATTTCCCCAAAGTAAAACTCTAGGGTGCAGGTATGAGCTAAAGAAAAAGAATGATCCTTTGGGTCATTCCCTCAGGATCAAAATGAGTCTGTTTGAGCTCAGATCCTTACTTCCAAAGTGGGGTGGGGGTGGGGGCTATTCCACAGGTAACAATCAAAACATGACAGATAAGAAATACACAAAACCACAGAACATGGAAGAATTTGGAAGTGAAATAAAAGAAATGTAAACCAAGTACTATGGAAGTTCAAAGGAAAAGTGCTTCCTTTCTTTTGATGGAGGAAGTGATCAAAAAAGCCCCTTAAAGGGAGGAGCATTTGATCTGAGCCACAAAGGACAGATGTATAGGCTGTTCCCTGTGTCTGAAATATTCCTCCTCCTCCTCACCATATCTTGGAACCCTTAACTCTCATCACAGCTCAGCCTGAGTGCCAACTTTAGCCAGAGGTCTTTCTTGATTCCCCTAGTTATTAATGCCCCACCTAAAATTTGGAAGTTTCCTGTATAAGATACACACAGGGTAGGTATTCTGTTTGTTTTGGGGTTTTTTTTGCTCTTTGGAGGGCAATTGGGGTTAAGTGACTTGCCCAAGGTCACACGGCTAGTTTTTTGTGTTAAGTGTCTGAAGCCGGACTTGAACCCAGGTACTCCTGACTCCAGGGCTGGTGTTTTATTCACTGTGCCACCTAGCCGCCCTAACACAGGTAGGTATTCTGGATAAGATATTCACAGAATACACAATAATGCGGAAGTGGGATGACAATTTCCCTACATGGCCTTATGGGTCCCTGAATATTTCTCACCCCACCTCATTCCACTCTGTAATAACTGACTTTACATAGCACTTTAAAGTTAGCAAAGTGTTTTCCACATATTATGTCTTTGGAACTTCACAAATCCAAATATTATTGTTATGCCTTTTTTTTCAGAAGAGAAAACTGAGACTCAAACAGGCAAAACAATTTCCACAAGGCAATGATGTTAGAAAATTTTCCCTTCTTCTCCTCTCCTCCTCTCTCCTCTACTACTCTCTGCCTCACTCACAGCCCAACCCAAATACCATTGCCTTTCATGAAGCCTTTCATGACTATTCAAGCCAATGCTAATACCCCCTTCTCTGCACTCCTGGGACAAGGAACATTCATGCCAACCCTCTGGCACTAATCATATATTTCCCTTAATTATAGTTCATCTTTTATTTATTCATCCTCTCTCCTAAGTACTGGAAGTCACACGAGGGCAGGGACTACGTCATACACCTCCTGTTATCACCAGTACCTGACATGGGGTTTCAAAAGCACTGGAGCTAACCAATATTCTACTAAATTCTAAAGCCTCAGTAACTGAGATCCTGTGATTTTGCAACTAAAGCGAAAGGGGACCTCGAAGGTCATCTAGTTCAAGTTCCTCATTTTAAAGATAGGGAGACTGAGGCTGAGAGGGGAAGTATCTTCCCTGAGTTGCACAACTGGCTGATGGAAGAATCAAGTCTAGAATCTAGGCTTTCTGAGTCCAAGTCTAGAGCCCTGTCCGCTACTCCATAGAACCAATACAAAGGGAGCATCTGAATGAAAGCTTGGGCAGTTGGGATCTATGAAATCATAAAACAATCCCCCGTTGAAATGGTTCGGTATAGGGGACCAGGTATTGATTTGAGAGGAACCAGCAATTGAGGTTTAATGCTACCTGAAGGTGACTTGGAGGAGTAAATCTCCAGTTTGCTATCAGCTCACTCTTATATAGGGTAAGCATGTCACTGTCCTATACTTCATGCCTATTGTATTGGTAAAATTCCTCTGAAGTGCTAAATAAATTCTTAATAATCGCCTTCTTTTCATACCTCACCTCTCAATTTATTCCAACTAAAGAAACTCATCAAAAATATGGATTGAAATGATTATTCTTTGTTTCAAATGCCTTCAGACTTGGGGCAGTTAGGTGACACTGGCTCTGAAGTCAGGAGGACTTGAGTTCAGATCTGATCTCAGACACTTACTAGCTGTGTGACCTTGGACAAGTCACTTAACCCTGATTGCCCTGCCTTCTCCCTTCCAAAAAAAATTGCCTTCAGACTCACTTCCTCTATAAAAGTGTACTCATCCTCAGGACTTTTTTTGTCCTGATAAGTTGGGGTTAACATGGGGTTGTGCCAGTAGCTGCAGAGTACTAGAGGGAAGTCATGGGTAAGAAAGCTGGAAAGGTAGGAAGGAACCAGGTTGAAGAGTTATTTAAAAGGGAAGGAAGGAAGAAGAAGAAGCATTTCTATATCACCTACTATGTGCCAGGCACTGTGCTAAGCATATTTTACAAATATCTCATTTGGTCCTCACAACAACCCTAAGAGATAGGTGCTACTGTTATGCTCATTTTATGTTTTTTTGGAGGGGGAAGGGGCAGGGCAACTGGGGTTGACTTGCCCAAGGTCACATGGCTAGTAATATGCTCATTTTAGAGTTAAGGAAACTTAGGAGAACAGTCCAGGGTCATACAACTAGTAAATGTCTGAGGCCAGTTTTGAACTTGGGTATGCCTGACTCCAGGCCCAACACTCTGTTGACTGTGTCACCTAGCTTCCTCTGGTGCCAAATAGGAGAATTTAAATTGGATACCAGACAAAATATGAGCCAATGGAGTTCAGCGAAATGTGGGGTGAGGTGGGGTGTGCCGTATTCACAACTGTACTTCTGACAGCTGAGTGGCAGATGGACTGAAGTAGAGGAGACTTGAAGCAAGAACATGAACCAAGAGCCTCTTGCAATAGGCCAGGTGTGGGATAATGAGGGCCTGCACCAGAGCTGGGGGCAGTGTCACCTAAGAAAGCAGGGAGAGGAGATCATATAAAAGAGAAGGGGCATAAAATGAGGGATGTGTGAACAGAGAATCAACAGGACTTGGAAACAGATGCATGGATATAGGGAGTGAGAGAGTGAGGAGTGTTATTATAAACTTAGGTGGTACAGTGGATAGAGCTGCCAGGTCTGGAGTCAGGAAGACTTCTCTTCTGAGGTCAAATCTGGCCTCAGATACTTACTAGTTGTGTGTCCCTGGGTAAGTCATCTAATCCTATTTGCCTTAGTTTCTTCATCTGCAGAATGAGCTGGAGAAGGAAAAGGCAAACCACTCCAGTATCTCTGCCAAGAAAACCCCAAATGGGGTCATGAAGAGTCAGACATGACTGAACATTATAAAGCTGGGTGACTGGGAGGGTGGAATCACTTAATATACTGTGTTGTCTTTTTTTTGGAGGGCAATTGGGGTTAAGCAACTTGCCCAAGGTCACACAGCTATACAAAGTGTTTTCAAAGGAAATTAATACAAAAGAATTAAAAGCTAAACCTTGAACTAAGTGGCCCTCCACTACACAAATTTAGATTAAGAGGTTCTAATACCTCTCTTTTGACCACTTCCTCAGATTTCTGAACTGGTATACTGAGTGCAAATAGCCAGCATGCATCTCTTTGAAAACACATCCCTTTAAGACATCTCCCTCAGATACCAAACTCAACTGTGTACCATGTCAAACACTAACTCATTATTCCTCATTTTCTCCACAGGCAATCATTTCTAACTTTGGGTCTGAACAGGACTGTAACCTCGATCTTTAAGATCCTTTTGACTTGCAACATGAAGAAGAAGAATGTGTACTGGGGTTATCTGCAGAACATTTGACCTTGAGTCAGATTTGATCATGAGCTAGTCACTTCTTGGCCACTAGGTGGCACTGCAGTGCACAGAGCAGAGGGCCTAGAGTCAGGAAGACCCATTTTCCTGAGTTCAAATCTGGCCTCAGACACTTATTAGCTGTGTGACTCTGGACAAGTCCCCTTACCCTGTTTGTCTCAGTTTCCTCATCTGCAAAATGAGTTGGAGAAGAAAATGGCAAACCATTCCAGTATCTCTGCCAAGAAAGCCCCAAATGAGGTCACAAAGAGTCAGACCTGACTGAAAAATGACTGAACAAAAAAAAGTGACTTCCTGTCTTGGAGTCTCAGTTTACTTATTTGGAAAATGGGGATGACTGCACTGGTTCTACTTACTGTCCCCACAGCATTCCTAGAAGGCTCAAAAGGGATAATGAATGTAAAATGCTTCTTATGAATTTATTATCATTATCATTTATTATGAAATTTATTATCACATAAATGATAACTATCATCAGGGAGACCAGATAATTTTCCTTAGACAGACCTTAGTAGCTGAGTTTTAAAATATCATTTAGAGGTGCTGCTACCTCCCATTCACCATGCACAAATGAGACATCCCTTGAAAAACACTGAGAAAGTAGATATGTGATTGCAAGAATATGCTACAGAACAATGCTGAATTCAACAAAGTTGAATCAACCGGGGCTGTGTGGTTCAGTGCAGAGCAATGGACTTGGAGTCAGAGGATCCAGGTTCAACTCTTTACTTTTTCTACTTATTATTTGCATGCTTTGGGGACAAGTCACTTTACATCTCTGTACCTCAATTTCCTCATCTGTCAAGGGAGGGCATGGACTAGATGACTTAAGAACTGGTGAGCTGTCATCATTTACTAAATTTTCAAAAGCTCTGCTTGGATATAAGTAACAGAAAGAGCATATATAACATTTACTTTGAAAAAAGACTCTAATTGTAGTGCAGAGGCTATAAATCATTTGTAAGAGTCCTCAATGTTTTAGGCTTCATAATATGGAACAGAACCTTCTTTTCTGTAATGTAGTTGATTTGACCTCAAGCTAGCATGATCCAACCATGAGCATATATGCATTCAAAATGGTAATGGTTTGATATACTACACTGAATAAAATTTCAATTGTTCTCTCCCCACCCCATTTTCTTACATAGTTAATTAATTAATGAATCTCTAAAAGACAGTCCAAGCAGCCTAAAAAAAGATGTCTTTTGGAATAGGGAAAGAAATTGGTGGATTACAATTTAATGGTTTCCGAATAATGGTGATTTCCTTCCTCTTTTCTTCACTCAGTTAATGGTCTCATTAATAGCCACACTTCTCGAATAAGAAAGGAAGACGATGTTCCACCTATTGTAGTCACCTCATAATCAGACCAATTCAATATAATGGCACCGCCTAGTTTCTGCCATTCAGTGCTGGGAGGCCAGAGGGAAATCTCCCATGTCACAGTTGCTTTTTACAAGTAGCACCAAACTGGCTTTATTAAGAAACCATTGATGATATTGCAGCTTCTGGAGTGATTCGATAATCCAGCAACAATCCAAAAACGATGGGCAAATGAATTGGTCCTTAATGGAACACACAGTGGTTCCACAAAGGCTTTTTTCTTTCCTACATGATTAAAGTCACACATTTCCAGACAATTAGGTGAAATCCTGTCACATCAGCAATGCCATCTCATAATCTACAATGTCGCTTCATTGAAATTGGATTGCTTAGGGTGGCTAGGTGGCACAGTGAATAGAGAACCGGCCCTGGAGTCAGGAGGACCTGAGTTCAAATCCGACCTCAGACACTTAACACAAAAACTAGCCATGTGACCTTGGGCAAGTCACTTAACCCCAAATTGCCCTCCAAAAAGCAAAAAAAAAAAAGAAAAGAAAAAAGAAATGGGATTGCTTGAGTAACATCAAAAGCACTGGGGAAGTGAGAAAGGCCCACCTCAAGTTTCTTCTCCATGAAGCCTTCTGGGACTCTCTGAAACACTGATGATCCCACCTCCATGTCTCCAGTAG
This sequence comes from Petaurus breviceps papuanus, assembly GCF_028583685.1. NCBI lineage: Eukaryota > Metazoa > Chordata > Mammalia > Diprotodontia > Petauridae > Petaurus > Petaurus breviceps. The sequence goes on from NW_027187290.1 coordinate 948,064, forward strand.
AAATCATTGCCTGGGTCATTTTCCTGGAGTTGAGTATATGCTGTACTTTCATTGCTAATTATATTTCCTTACATATCCCTCTGTTCCTTCCCAACTATGGAAATCTGTTTGAGTGAAGGGACTGTGTTTTAGACCCCTGTGAATTCCCAGGACCTAGCACAGATTAATGTTCTTTGGTTATCAGAGAACAGAGAAAGTCCAAGAGGGTAGCAATGATTCAGCCAATAACTGCAAAGATACCCAGTCATTGTGCATGAATTAAGAAGTCAAGTTGACCAGAAATTATTAAGCACCTAATGTGTGCCAGGTACTGGGCTCAGCACAAAGACCAAATAGCCCCAGCTTTCAGGGAACTCTAAGGCCAGCAGGGTAAATAATACACAAACAGCTCCATACAAGTAAGAAAGATACAGGATAAATTGGAGACAGTCAACACTAGCATTAAGGGGGGGAGGGGGGTTGCTGGGAAGGACTTCTTGCAGAAGCTAAGGTTTTAAGTGAGGCTTGAAGAACACAAAAGAAGCCAGGAAGGGAGATGAGGAGGGAGAGAACTCCAGAAACCAGGGACAGCCAGTGTAAAGGCAAGTGTCTTGTTCAAGGAACAGCAAAGAGGCCAGCATCACTGGATGGCAAAGTATGTGGAGGGAAGTAAGATGGAAGAATATTGGAAAGACAGAAAGGAGCCAGATCATGAAGGGCTTTAAAAGCCAAAAAGAGGATTTTTATTTAATCCTTGAGGTAATAGGGAACCATGGCACTTTATTGAATAGGGGAATAACTGGACATGGAAAGTTTCAGTGACATGTCATTATATAAATTTTGCCTATCCTAAAACCAGGCCTTCATGTTGCATAAAGCATTCCCCAAAGGAAGACAGGGACTTTCAGAAGCTGAATTCAATCCTTGGGATCACTAAGGAATCATTAAGTGATCTAAAGTAACTGACCAAAAGGTCCCCTCCTGATTTCTGCCAATGGAAGATCTCCAAAGCTGTAATTCATTCCCAAGGAGTAGTTTATGATTCCAGAGAAGCTAGATCAATAGGAATACCCCAAAGTAGCGTTTCTGAGTAGATCAGTGTACAAATAGTATGTGTACACACACACACACATTCACTTGTTTGGGCCTGAGACAGTTGGCAGCCACAGGCACATTTCAATCTCAACTGAGGGTAAGTAAACTGTGTTGTTTTTATAACTAGAAAGAAACTGGGTATGTTCAGCTCTTTATTATTAATACTATTGGTCTTCTTTGAATACATCGTTTAAAAGGATTCATTTTCAGAAAGAAAAAAAAAAAAAACAACGGGGCTCAATCTTTACCGGGTCAATGACATTCATCCCTGCCCACCTATCTTCCCCCTGGCATTCAGTTCCTTTTAGATAACAACTTATTCCTTCAATTTCAAAAATGCATAAGGTGTTGTGAATTTTCAATGCTCCCTTAGTCTACCCTTCTGGCAACGTAAATTTGAACCAGCTGGAAGCGGTGGGGTTGGAGGTATTTCATTTTTGTCTTTTTTGTCTTGAAATACTGTTTGCATTTAACATTTCTCTCTACTAGCAAATGTAATGTATAAACTATTTTGCTGTTCTCTCGGGTAACCTGGGATTGACTAAAATGCACATATTTTCAGCAGATGCCCTACAGTTATTTTTGATTAAAACAAGCTGGTAGTAACAGCCAGGGGAGAAAAAAAGTTTTACACCTAGGCTCTTGGATCGTGTTCTTCCAAATCAAGGGTTCCAAAATCCTGGAACACTCTTCTCCCAGGGACATGTAGCATTGGTCTTTAATAGGGATGGCATGGCATACCACTTTGAAACTAGGAGGATAAAATTGGAGGCAGAAGTTTACAGGTCTCCAATCTGTAGCCCAAGTATTATATACTTCAACCTTATGGAATCTTGATATACTGTTGTGTGATAATTTCTTTAGACTTGCTTTGGTTATGCCTAGCACCTATAACAGATGCTTTCCTTTACACCATTCATTCATACAGCAAACATTTATTAAGCCCCTGCTGTATAGATGGCATACTGATAAGAATACAGAAATTTTAAAAGCCCACACAGTTTCTGCTCCCAATGATTCTACTCTCCCATGTGGCATGTGAAATTCAAGGGCTTCAAAGTACAGAGTCTCTAAGCACAGAATGCCATAGAGAGAATATCTGACCTACCATCCACATAATGATTTTTTCATAGTTCCATTCAATGAGCCTTTCTAGACCATAAATGCTAATGGTGTATTGAAGGATGACTATATTTCTTAGGGAAGGTAGATAGGAGGATGTCTGCACATATGATCGCTATTTATTTCATTACAAACAATACTTGAGATCTAATGTAGTTGAACCCCACACCTAGAGTTCTGTAACATACAGGTGACATATAATAGTAATTGCTGTGCAAAAACTGGTTCATTTTATAACAAGCAATGGGCAAATCCTCCTATTTTGATCCTCCTGATCCTGCCATGTGGGAGCCTCTTAAAGCTACTGCCTTTTGTTCCTCTTCTGTCAGGGCAAAGATAAAAGTCCATCTGAGGGAAGTCCATCGTCTGGACATCCTAAAATGAAATAGAATGATTCCTGAACCCAGGAAACAACCAGTGGAGCAGATGGTTCAACTCATACTCTGGACTGCCATAAGACCATGGGGCTTTGGCCAAGGGAAAGGAACTCAGGAGTCAAATAAGATCCCATATCCCACACAGTGTTTTTCTTATGTGCAACAAAAGGAAATAAGTGGCTCTGATCATAAACAGAGCGCCAGGAGTCATTATGCTAGGTATAGCTAATATTTAATAAAGTTCAAGTCTTGAGTCAAGTCTCCTACTCCTTTCCAACTCTTAATTACAGCACAACTGAACTTCTAGCAGCACCAAAGTCATCTTGTAGTTTCCCGATCTCTCTGCCCAATAACCTAGCCTAAACTCTCCTGCATGCAAACGAACAAAAATTATTATGGTTCCCTGCTGCCCAAGGATAAAGACTAGCACTCAACTTGGCATGCAAAGTTCTGAACAATGTGACCTCTACCAGGTTATCTTGATGGTGACAGTGCTTTGTAAAAAGGCTTAACAAATAAAAAAGTGGCACTGTGATTCCTTGTATATATCATACATATGTCTGTCTCTGGTTCTGTGCTTGGATTCTTTCCTCTTCCTGAAATTTCCTACCCTTCTTCAATACTGGTTTAAATCTTATCATCTCTTTAAATATCACTTCCTTTAAAAAGCCTTTCCTGAACATGACACCTAGCCTATAGCACTGGTTAGCTGTATCTAACATGTGACGTCCAGGTTATGCTGCCTCATATTATATTATGTCCAGGCAGCTAGGTGGTGCGTTGGCTAGAGAGCTGGACCTTGAGTCAAGATCTGATTTGAAATCTAGCCTCAGACATTTACTAGCTCTGTGACCCTGGGCAAGTCACTTAATTTTTATCTGCCTCTCAGATTCCTCACCTGTAAAATGGGGATATTAATTGCACCTACCTGTCAGGGTTGCTGTAAGGAGAAAATGAAATAATATGAGGATAATAAATCACTTGGCAAATCTTTAAAAGCTGGCTATTATCATTAGCTATCCATTCTTTTTCTGTGTGGCCTGTATCCTCAACTAGACTCATCAGGTTCCTGCTGGTGAGGGCCATGTCTTTGCCTCCGTATCCCAAAAATTCAGCACAAAGGAGTTAGGATTCAAATATGGCTCTCCTAAGGCAGTTTTCATTGCAATTTTCAGGCCTCAAACTTAAGTCGTGGTTACCAAGCGTCCTTCTTGATGTCTGTCCTCATTTTTGTGAACTTGTAAATCTGATGCAAGAGCATCTTTTCAAGGCTTAGAAGCTGGCGTCGTGTGGAGGAATAATCAAACACTGCTCACAAATGGGGAGAAAAGAATGTTTAAGGCACCTGAATCTAGGTAACTCAATCAGTGGTCCCAGCAGTATAAGTGAAACTACTCTCTAGCCAAATAGGCTTTATCCCATTAAGAGAGTTCTTCAGTCCATTTGGTTTCAAAGTTATCCATTTCCTGAGGCCTCAACTCCCATGGGAATTAAGACCATTCCTCTCATCATGATCACCTCAGGAAATCCTCTCCCTCTTTATCTTTGTGTTACTGGGGTGGCTCAACTCACCACTAGCATGACAGCACTTCAGAATGCAAGCCTCCCTCTCAAATTCAGAGCGAGGGGCCCAAAGGCACCTGGGAGCTGTTTTCAAATCAGTTTGCCAGAAGAGACCCAGATGCCATTTTGCTATTTAAATGGCACAAAACACAGCCTTGCAGGAGCACACATCCCCTCAGAATAGTCTCCTTAACATGCAAGTGCACTGTCTGCCTAAATTCTGCTTTTCTGATTAAAGTTTGGTATTTAATTAAATTTTTCTTTAATTAAAATGCAAATATTCTAGGACTTTCACAATAAATTGTTTACACCAGACTGAGTAACAGCCCTCAAAGGCTTTGGGGAAAATGGCTTCAATTGCAAGCTATAGATTCAGATTTCACTGCTCACTGAAAATGGGTAGAGATCTATTTTTCTATTGGCTTAATCTGCTGGCAACACAAAGTACAGATATACTCATTTGTATCTGGAATTCATGTGCGGAGAATACAATTCCCCAAGTTCTCAGCTGTTAAGCAAATAATTAGGCCAGTTCAGACTGCGGCTCTTTTTTGGGTTTTGAAACAATTCTCTTACGGGCTTTTCGGCAGAAAGGAACATTACAAAGGACTGACATCAAGGATTTAAGTTAAGATGTTTCTGTTCTTTCAAATTTGTCAATACAAGCCACTGAAGACCACTTTTTGGCCAAAGTAACTCTTGCAACCATTGGCTAAGGCAAGGAAGGGGTTGTGATTTACTTTGCCTTTGCTTTCCATATATTTTACATTTACTTTTCTGTTTGCAGTGTTTTGTTTTGTTTTTTTCCCCTAAAAGGAGAATGTAAGCTCCTTGAGGGCAGGGTCTGCTTCCTCTTTGTATGTCCAGAATCACACATAGAAGGCACTTAATGGACCTTGAAGTTGGAACCACCTAAAGTGTGATTTGTGTTTGTGAGACAGATGCTTGAAAAACTAAAGCAGTTAAATGACTAAGATATGATCAAAACAGCTCCTTGGGAGGCTGGCCCAATATCAGTTTTTTCTTTGTATCCTGAGTGCCTAGTATATGAAAATGATTTTTTTCTTTCCTAGAAAATGATAAGCAGGAGTTCTAACAACATTCCTCAATTAATATCAATTCAAAGGTGGGCCTCTATTCAATTTAGAACATTGGAATATTCAATTCCATTCAATCCATTTCTTTTTTAATTCCATTCAACCCTATCCCAACACTGTCAAAGCTATACTGCAGGTTTTGATTTACATCCAAATTTATTAATTCCCATATGTAAGAAAAGATAGATATCCATCTAAAACACTGGACCAGTGATTTAGAAAGTAATGCTATTTACAATCAATCTGTAAACATTGGGGGTGGGAGGGAGGAGCAATGAGAGGGGGAGGGACTGGAACTGACTGACATATATTTTCAAAAAACAGGTAGATATCCTTTCCAAACCTCAGGGAAAGATAAAATCTGACATGAACAATCCATTGCCACTTAAAAGAAAACCTCAATGATGTAGGATTCATTAGCAAAAAAATGAAGCAACAATGAAATGCATCATCATTTCCTTTTCAAATATTTCAGCACGTTGTCAAGCCAAGAGGCAATATAAAAAAATGATTTTGAGGTTAAACAGAACACATTTCTTTTTTTGCTTTTTGGAGGGCAATTAGGGTTAAGTGACTTGCCCAAGGTCACACGGCTAGTTTTTATGTTAAATGTCTGAGGTGAAATTTGAACTGAGGTCCTCCTGACTCCAGGGCCAGTGCTCTACTCACTGCACCACCTAGCCACCCCCACCAGAACACATTTCTAAAACCTAGTAAAAGGATCAATTCCTGATTTATTATTTAAATGAAGCTATTTTTGGAATAATGGCATAAATATGATCCCAGTGGGAGTATTTGAACAAATTTTCTTTATTTTGGTGAAACTCAGAAAGAGCACTTGAGCTTCCAATATTCATTGTTGATCTGAGAAACTACAGTGAAATAAATCACTAAGGCTTGGCACAATCTTTTTAATCGCAGAAATTCCCAATTTCTGGCCTAAAACCATTACTGAAATTTCCCAATATCATTTACATGTTTCTTTTTCTCCCCACAATCATTTTAGACCTAAGGAAAGATTCATCTTTCACTGTATTGAGGTGACAGTATGTTTAACTAGCACATCTGAAAGACCAAATCTAGAAGCCAGAGCCAGATGGATGTTCCTCGCAATCACAATTGTGATCTATAATAATGCTATTGATGTCATTGTTCCAGAGCAAAGAGAAGACATGATCTTGGACAGAGTTGGGTTTCTGTGAAATAAAACTGAAAATAGGCAGGGATGCTCTGAAAAGCGATGTGCCTATCTGAGTTAATATGGGAGCTGGTATTAAGAAAGCTTTCTACCCACTGTTACAAAGCATCCATCTTGAGGCTATTATATATTAGTAAGAGCTGTCTAGCTCCATGTGATTTAGGAATTTTTAGCAAAAGTCGGTAGCATGGAATGGACCAAGTCAGTTGGACATTTTTCATACTAGGGCTGAGGGGGAATCCCCCTTTTAAGGAAGAAAAAAATGAGATACTCTAGATTTGAAAAATCCATTTAACCAAGAGATACTGTCTTCCTGGATATATTTCCTCCATAGCTTTAATAGATGTGTGTGTGTGCATACATACACACAGAAACACATATGATTCTATGTTCCTGACTTTCTAGGAACTTTTCTCTAGACTTGATTGTGTAGACATGTTTCCGATCTATATTCTCTCCTATATACATGTGTGTTTTCCTTACAATCTCTATGTAAGGGTGTCTCTACTCTCTATATTCTCTTCTATATAGTTGTGTGTTCTCTATATTATCTAGCACAGGAAATGTGTATTACAGTCTCAATTATGTGAGTCTGTATATTCATTCTATATTCATTCCTCTGGTGCGATCAACTCTGTTAATCGACAGGCACGATTTTCCGTGAATGAAATGCTGTAACAATCTATGTTATTCCTTGACCTTTTTTCCCTTGCAGTGCACATGGTTAAATAAATCTTCAGGAAATGCACAATAGTGTCATCTACAACCAATTACCATCAGCAATTGCTTGGTAAACACTCCACAATAAAACAATTTATTTTAGTGAACAGAATCTATGTCAGTCCAACATTAAAGTTAAAAAATAGCATGGAATCTACCTCAACCACAGTAGTGCTTAATTGCTACTCAATTTGCATAATTTATACAAATTAATGTAGACTCAATAATTAGCATTTTCATATGGTTTACTGAAATCTAAAAGGCATAACAGTATGGTCTGTTAGCAATCGGAACATGTTTAAACAATATGTTTTGCGAGTCACTGGCATCCCAAGTTAGCTTAGTATAAAATGGGATGCAGAGACAACACAGGCCTGCATCAACTTGTGAAGTCTGCCTTTGTGATGCCAGGAAAGTTTAAGTTCAATGATGTTCTTTGGGGGGGGGAGGGATCCATGATTAACAACCTTCAGCTCTGATTAACAACCACAATCTACAAGCTAAGGACCTACTTCTGAGTGAGGCTCTCTGCTAAGCAATACAGGGAAAAAGAAAGGCAAAAACATCCCCTGGCCTCATGGAACTTGCAATCTAATGGAAGAGGGAACATATACGTAAATAAGTATGAAAATAAGAATAATACTGACAAAATGAATACAAAGTAATTTTGAGAGGGAGGGCACTAGCATCTGAGGCATCCGTGAATGGCTTTCTGTGGAAGGTGGTGTGACAACTGAGTCTTGAAGAAATCCAAAGATTCTAAGACAGAATTAAAGACAGAAAACATTCCAGGTATAGGGGGATGGCCAGTACAAACTATGGAGATGAAATAATGTGTGTGAGGAACAATAAGTAGATGGATTTGGCTGAGTCAGAAGGAAGAAAAGTGTGCAAAGACTGGAAAAGTAGACTGAGTCTGACTTGTCCTGAGTTGCAAATGCCAAATAGGGTAGTTTCTATATAATTCTAGACAGAAGAGGGAGCCAATGGGATTTATATTTCTTTCAGTTTAGCTAAAGTAGCAGTGCAAGGGACAGACTGGAAGCAGCGTGGGCCAGGCAAGTCAAATCACCCCTACTTTGACCAGCATCTCTTCTTGGACTCAGATGGAGACAGTCCAGGACCCAAAAGCCTTGAGAAGAACAGTGCCCTCCCCCCAACCACTAGACCTGCTCCTCCTTTGGCCTCCAATAGCCATCCTTGAGAGGAGAAATCATTTCCTGGAAGGCTCCCACCCTTCCCACCACCCTGCAACAGATGCTGGTCAACTTCAACCAACAGGCAGACAGGCACAACAGATCCGGGAGTAACAGCACCCCTCTTCCCACTGATCCTTCTTCTACCCATCCCTCACAGCCATCATCCAGGGAGCAGGTTCCTGTCAAGAAGGGGCAGATCTTACCAACTACCATCCAACTGCCACACAGGGCAGGCAAGCTAACCCAGCTGAAGCATCCCAGGGGGAGATACAGAAGATGGCATGTGCCACTTTTACCACCATCTTCCCTCAGACCCTGATGGAATTACTAGCCTGGGACACTGAATCCAAGAGTTTTGAGAATAGCAATGCTTCCAGAGAAGGGCTCCTAGACATCATCATGGGAAGTAAGCCCTGTGGAGATGCAGCCTGGCCATAGGCCCCTTCAGGGGCTCCAGTCACAGTCTTACTGAAAATCCAGAAAAGAAGTCTTTGTCTCTGACAAATGGGTCAACCTCAGAGATAGATAAGAATTTACCAGGAGAAATGGTAAATCAAAGGAGAGGCATTAGCATCTGCTTTGCTGCTCTACCCAAAGGACCACAGGAACTCTCTGTGTGAACTGCAGCTAAAGTCTTCCATGACTTTTCCTCCCAAGGAGAAAGTGAGCTCCTTGATAGTAGGGACTGTCTTATCAAAGCACAGGGCTTTACACAAAGTAATTGCTTAATAAATGCTTTTTTCTGCATTCGTCCATGGAGTAGGGCAGCGATGTAATAAGATGTAGGCTTCTGGGAGATCACTTTAGAGGCTGTGTGAAGGACAGATCAAATAGCAGGCATGCTACTATAAAGGTCCAGAAGAGGGAGGGTGATAAAGACATGAACTAGGATGGTGGTTATGGGAATTGCAAGAAGGGGAAATAAGTAAAAGAGATTGTGGAGAAAGAAACAATGGGATTCGGTAAATCACTGGTTGAGGGAGAGCCAGGATTCAAGGATGACACCAAAACTACAAACCTCTACAATCAGATAAAAAATCTACTGTTTGGCATATAAAGCTCTTCTTAACTTGACCCCTGCTCCCAGACACTGCAGTCCTTTTACATCTTATTCCCCATCCCCCCCATCCCCTATGCAGCCCCTGGACTACTTGTCATGCCAAAAACAACATTCCTTCACTCGTTTCCATGCCTTTGCAATGAGTGTCCTCTGGATCTGGAATGCTCTCCCTCTTTATCTGTTCCTCTTAACTTCCATGACTGCCTTTCATCTCAGCTCAGATCCCACCTTCTGAAGGAGGCCCTCCCTAGTCATCCCAACTGCCAGTATCTTCCCCTGGGAGATAACCAATAACTATGCATAAAGAGTACATATACCTACCTAGTGATTATAGAACATATAATCTTTAAGGACAGGGAATATTTTTGCTTTTTTTTGCATCCCCAGGGCTTAGCACAGTGTCTGGTACATAATAAGCACTTAATAAATGTTTTGGAGTTTTTTTGCTTTTTGGAGGGGGAAGGTAGGGCAAGTGGGGTTAAGTGACTTGCCCAAGGTCACACAGCTAATTTTTATGTGTGTGTGTTAAGTGTCTGTGGCCGGATTTGAACTCAGGTCCTCCTTACTCCAGGGCCAGTGTTCTATTCACTGTACCACCTAGCCACCCCAATAAATGTTTTTAAATTGATTTCATTCCCTCAACAGTAAAAGGTTAATTATGAATGGGGGTACAATCTCTATTTTGGACATAGTCCATTTCAGATGGCTACAGGACACCCATGTCACAATGCTCAAGAGGCATCTCGTGGTGTAGGCCCAGAGCTCCTAGAAAAGATGAGAGTTAGCTGTAGAGAGCTGTGTACAGATGGTAACTGAGTCAATAGGAATTGATGAGGAGAGAATATAAAGAGAAAAGAAGACTGGCCTTTGACAATGCATTTAGAGACAAAGGGAGCTAACTGTTGTGATATGAATGACCAGAAAAGGAGTCAGAGAAGCAGGAAAAGAACTTGGAGAGAGACGTGTCATTAAAACCCAGAAAGAAGAGAATAATGAGTAGAGTATGGTCAACCGCGATAAATGCGGAAAAGTCAAGACGGATCCTGAGAAGTAAGCATTAGATCTGACAATTAAGAAATCATTGCTAACTCTAGATCATATTTATAGTGAAATTCAGTCAGAAGTCAAAGTTCAGGGAGCGTAAGAGGAGAGTAATAGGGTTAAAGATACTTAGCAAATCACAAGCATAGACGCTGGTCCAATATTTTAGTTTTTCTAAAGAAGTTCGATATGTGCTCAATTGCATAGTCTAATGTTTTATAGAACCAGGGTGAAAAAGACCAGAAAATTCTCCTGCTTTGGGGAGCTTTAGGAAAATCCACTTGTCAAAATAAAGAGCAGAGGCATAAGTAAATCATTTCCAGTGATAAAATTGACGTCTCAAAAATTTAGAGAAAACAGTCACGTGACAGTCATCCTTTTTTCCTGGGGTGGTATCTATCTTTACACAGTTGAGCTACCCTCCAGAATACTCATTCCATTAATCAAAAGAAAGATCTATGTTCCTCCTAAGCCAGTGGAAATCAGGCTCACATTCTCTGCACAACAAAATCCACACACACTGAATGCAATCTTTGGGGCTTGAGGTCAAAGGTTGGCCTACAGCTTGAACGAAGTATGCAATGGGGGAAACAAGGCTCTGTGGCCTTTGGCAAGTTAGTCAGTACCTTCAGCCTCTGTTTCCTCATTTCCAAAACTGGGAGGGGGAGGGGGCCTCAAAGGTCAGCCTAGTATTCATTTACAGATGAAGAAACTGAAGCTGCAGAAAGCAAATGGAACCAAATGATTCTATTATTTACTGAGATTTCAGAAAAAAAAGTGGAATTAACAAATCTTACCTCAGGTATCTGGAAATATTAATTTTCCATTTTATCTTTCATTAACATGGTTAATCTAGAATTTACTATAAAAAAGATCTTTAGGTCCTGTTACTGTGTGAAAAAAAATTGCTTTGACTTTCTCAGTGACAATGAAATCAGGGTATATTGTGCCTTTATTCTTATATCAAGTGGGCATGTTGGATTGAGGGATGAATTCGGAATCAGGAAGACCTAGGTTCAAATCCTGCCTGTGACACATGAGCTTGTTCATTTGTAAAAGGAGGATAATAATAATTTACAAAGCAACTATGAGTCTCAAATATGATGTTATGTAAAATGTTTTGAAAACTTTAAAGTATGTATTAAATAAATGTCTTTTGTTATTATTGTTATCTTGATAAGTTCCATGGAGTCCTGATAGAAAGAGTACTGGGACAGACTGTTATTCTGAAATTATTATTGCATAGGTGAATAAAATAACTTTTTTTTTAACTGAAAACAATGGTATATAAGTTTATCTTTTTTTTTTTTTTTGCTTTTTGGAGGGCAACTGGGATTAAGTGACTTGCCCAAGGTCACATGGCTAGTTTTGTGTGTGTGTGTGTGTGTGTGTGTGTGTTTGTGTGTGAAGTGTCTGAGGCAGGATCCGAACCCAGGTCCTCCTGACTCCAGGGCTGGTGATCTATTCACTGCACCACTTAGCTGCCCTAATATAAGTTTATCTTACACAAGATCACTGTAAACAATAACACATATCTCTAGATTGCTTTAAAGTTTACAAAGCACTTTATGCACATTCATTCATGTGTGCCCTACAATAAACCTAAAAGGTAGATATTAAAGGCAGTATTATTCCCCTTTTGAAGTTAATGAAATGAAGACCCAGGATCAATCATATAATAGCTAGTTGTTAGCACAGGTAGGATTTGAGGCCAAGGGTTCTTCACTACAAATCTAGTTATCTATTCTCAAAGTCTTCACAATTTCAGAACCTCAAGGGCTGACTATTTGTCCCACTTAAGGATGAAAAGGGTGGTTTAAAAGATAGGTGATAACAACAATCCCTATTTCACAGAGTTGTGTAGATCAATGGGGATAATACTGTGCTATAAAGTGTCCACTTTGCAAACTTTAAATGACCTTATATGTGTAAACTATTAATACTTTTATTAATGTGCATGTGGAAGGGGAAGATCTGGGGATCCTTGATCAATTAAGTTACCCAAGCCACCTGATGAAATGAAAGGATTTCCCCTCTTTCAGATGTCATTGCTGATGGGGGGAGTGGGGAAGGGGAGAGAGAAACCCCTTCCCCCACGTTTCTAAATTCTACAAGAGGTTCAAGTCAATTCCCCCTCCCCCCCAGCTGAGACCTTCTTTCCTTAGCAGACTCTAGAGCTCACTTGACTGGACATGCAGAGGTCAGTTTTTCAATTCTCAGTCCTTCCTGTTTACCCACATAAAGAAGAGGGAGGAGAAAAGGCTGGAAGCAACCCATGGTCAGGGGGCAAGTCCATTGTCTTGGCCAAGTGCTTAACCTGTTTTCTGGCCTTTTCATATGCAAATATGGCCACTTAGTGCTTTTTAGCGAGCACCCTTATAAACTCCAAATATGGTCACTCAAAGTGCTACCTTTTAATTTCATCAGGCCCCGCTGGATACATCATCATCCTTATTGTCTTTTCTCCACATCTTTTCAGTGGAATTCAAAGAGAAATGGTCCTGAGACAAGTAATTATCCTTCTATAATTCTTTTATATATAATATCCTGTGAACGACGGCACAGGATAAAATAACTGATTTTTGTAGCTGAATAAGGATGTTGGGATCTAAGTTTATCTGCTATCGGTTCAATGAAAGCATATTCAGCCACTTGCCTAAGATGAGGTCGACCCAGAGCTCCTCTGGTTATTATTACACAGCTTAGATATCTTCTATTAGATCACTACACTTGAAAAGTGCTTTGTTTTGTTTTATCCCATATACCTTGAGAACTAAATATCACTAGATATGGTGATACCTATGAAAAATGTTGTTCTCAAATGTTTCAGGATCAGTGTTATGTCCGTGGAATTGTGGGCAACAGTTCTGTGATAGTGCCCCAGTTGAGGCAGAGTTTATTGGTTGAATTCTCAAAGATATTTTGATGTCTGTATTTGTAACACAAGGATTTGTTTCCTGTTTATGAAGAATACCAAGCTTCTGATGTGTAATTCGTGTATAATTCTGATCCATCAGGTCTTTATGACTTGCTAGGTATTCAGTAGGTGATAAATTTCTGCAACTTGCAAAATATGCTGCACAGTTTCTATCATTTTTTTGGAGGGCAATTGGGGTTAAGTGACTTGCCCAAGGTCACAGGGCTATTTTTTTGTGTGTTAAGTGTCTGAGGCCAGATCTGAACCCAGGTCTTCCTGACTCCAGGGCCAGTGCTCTATTCACTATGCCATCTAGCCGTCCCTCTATCATTTTTTAAAAATAAATTGCACTAATCAATAACACACTAAGTCCAAATTCTTTAAAGACCACTCTTTTATAATTTCTGGTGACAATGACATGATCCTGAACTGACATCACAAACCCTTTTCCACAAATCAATCTACATAACTCAATGATTTCTTCTATATATCTTGCTCAACATATTGTTGGTGTTAGCTGAGTCAATATAGACATAGATATATGCTTATGTATGTAAATGTATATCTTTGTCATCATTAGCATTTTTGTCATTCAGCTTTTGAGAAATAATGGGAGGAATTTTGTTTCCACATAATTAAAAGTGCCCCTATCTTTGATAGCAGAATGTGGGTCAGAGGTGAAGGGTTCTGATCAGAGCTGTAATCTAGCAGGGCCAGGCTTCTGGTCAAGTAGGGGGTTAGAGACTTGTACACATGCTTGATGAGCTGTTTGAGAGAAACATGAGGTGGACAGCTCCTGAGGTTGCACCCAGCCAATGGAGAAAGAGGCCGGAAATTCTAAGGGAAGCAGTATAAAAGGGTTCACATTTGTCTGAATCCACGTACTCCACTGAGGGAGCTACCTATTTACTGGGAAAGAATAAATGTAAAATAACTGTAATATAAATCTTCATGGCTTTCCAACAAATATTATTTATTCCTAGACTAGGTATATTTTTCACAAGCTCATTCTCATTTTTTAAAAAACTTAAATGAGGTTCATCAATAGTCCTAGGACAAGTCATTATTCTGCTACTATTCTTTTATAGATAATGTTTTAAGGACTAATACAGAGATGGAAAGGGGAATAAGCATTTATTAAATGTCTACTATCCGCCAGGCACTGTGCTAAGAGCTTTACCAATAATATTTCATTTGATCCTCACAACCCAGAGAAGCAGGCGCTGTTCTATTATTATCCCCAAATTACAGTTAAGGAAACAACAGCTAACATAAATTAAATGACTTGCCCAGGGTCACACAAATGCCTGAGGCTGCATTTGAACTCAGGTCTTCCTGAATCCAGACCCAAGTCTTTATATATATATATATACCATCTATTTGCCTCTAGAAGGATAAAATAATTGTTTTTATATGATTGGAGTATTAGCTTATCCTTTGTAAGCTTGCTGAAAGCACCCCTCAGTATAACACCAAAAGTAGCAAGGACAATAGGAATGATATGAACTTCATCTTATTTCTACATGATTTTGATCTCTTCTTACTAGGCGTCTACACTGTGAAATCTTTTCATTTTTTGTAGCTTGGAGATTACGAGGACTACATAGAGTGACATCTATTAAAAACTGTTTCCAAGTTTTTTAGAGATCAATATCACGTCTGGATGATTGGGAACAAGTGATAAGTCTGTGTTAATGCTTCACTAGTATAAGTTATTGATTGAGTTGTCCAGAATATTTTGAGGCCTGTATTTGGAGTATGGAGATCTGTTTTCTCTCAGTCAACGAAAAATAGAAAACTTCTGATTTATAATCCTAGCCATTAAATGACTGATGTCTTACTATGTATTTATGGTTGCTAAAGTGACATGCTGCAAACTGTAAACTGTAGTTTCTACCAATTCTTTGCATAATATACATTGATTACTAAATTCAAGATCCTTAAGGATAACAATTTTATAATTCCTGGTGGCAATGACTTCATCCTGAATTACTATTATAAAACCCTGCATTCCCACAAGCAGTTAACAAGTCACAACAAGCATTTATTAAACGCTTGCTGTATGTGTCAGGCACTGCACTAAAGCACTGGGGATATAAATAGAAGCAAAAGGAAAGCTCCTAGCCTCAAGGACTTTACATTCTAAAGGGAAAAAATAGCACAAAAAATGAAGCTGAAAAGTTGGGAGTGGGAGGAAGGTACCTACTTGGGAGTATGGTACCAAAGGGTAGAGTGTTATAAGCAGTGCCAGGAAAGAAATAAAGGATGACTAACGTGGGCCCTTCTTTAAAATAAGGAATCTGGGAAGAACTCACCTTGGAAAAGGTGGAGAAGAGGACCACAGGGATGGAGGAATAGTCCACGACAAAAAGGTAACAGTGAAGAAGGGATGTTCCTGGGTGAGAATAGGCAGGGAGGGAACTTCTAGGGTGAGATGGCAGTTGAGGCATGGTAATGAAATCCAAAGAGTCAGAATCAAAGCCTGGAAAGGAATGAGAGATCTGGGCCCTTCCTCAAAATAGAGGTTCTTGGAGGAAAGCACCAATGGAAAAATAGGGTCACAGATATGAAGGAATGTTCTACCAGGGATGGGGAACCTGTGGCTTCGAGGCCACACATGGCCCTCTAGGTCCTCAAGTATGGCCCTTTGACAAAATCCAAACTTAAAGGGTCACACTTGTGGACCTAGAGGGTCACATATGGCCTTGAGGCCACAGTTCCCCCACCCCTCTTCTAGGTTGAGATGGCAGCTAAGACATGCTGGTAAATCCATGTGACTCAGTCATTTTTTCAGTGTTTCTTTGGTAACACAGGGTTGGCTGAATTCATTCAAATGTCATCCATGCAAGGTCTATTAATTTCATTTCTCAGACATACCTATCCATATGCTCTATCTGGATACAAGTTTTGTGTTACATTCTACAAATCTAATGGCATATATCTGTTGAAAGCCTTCATTCCTGCTTGAAGTCATTTTTGCTTGTTCTAAAAGTATTTCTGTAGGTTTCTGACCTATACATTACAAGCTGTAAGAAGGTTTACCAATCCTCTTCCTCATTTTTTGCAAGGAGCTATTTCTTTCTAGAACAGTCTTAGGATGATGAAGACATTTAAAATGTCTTCCCAGAAGACAGGAGGATTTAGGGAGGATAATTTCCAAATCTATTATAATATATTTTATAGTTCCAAAAATGTACATTAAGATTAGGATTTCATAGGTTTTCACTGCTTTGTGTTCTTCCCACTCAACTTTGATTTCAGGATGCCAGTAACTCTCTTAACATATTCAGCCAGTCTTCTCTCTGATATCTTTATGCTTGTTCTGACTAGTCTGGAGAGAAAGACTATATTATAGATATTACCTTCATCCGTTGGGTTCAATATGAACTTCAGATTCAAATTTAAAGCCTTCATTCTATATCTTTCTTCAACTGTCAGTAAATATTTTACATCTGAATCCAAATAACATTTTGATATAACTGAAAAAATAGTCTACGAGATGAATAAGCTATTTAGTGTGCTTTTCAGGAAAGCCATAACAGTTTGATTTTATCCACATACCTGAGTATTATTATATTGCTATTATTTCCTATAGTTCCTTGATTATGGGATCAATTATATAAGCCAGCTTTTTAATAAAAAGATTTTAATGAAAAGCCAGCTTTTTTTTAAAGTCTGAATTTCTTTTTCTCCTTTAAAATGATTTATTCTTTCATTTTTATGAACATTGAGCATCTCTTCCTCCTGCTATACCATTCAAATTTGTTTTTAAATAAAAACTAAAACCAACATAAAACATTTGCATAGCCCAAGCAAAATAAATCCCCACATTGATCATATCCACAAATGTAAGTCTCATTCTACATTTCAAGTCCATTATTTTTCTGGCAAGAGATGGCATGTTTGATCTTCAATTCTCTGAACTTGTATTAATGCCTATACTTCACAAACGTTAAGCAACTCTGATCATCTAAGAAACCACGGAGGCAGAGAAGTGAGGAAGACTTTGAAGAGTTTTCAAAGGCATATTATTCCTTATTTTTATGCCCTTGGCTTTAGGCCTAGAGAGTTATTTCAATCAAGGGGAATTATTTGTGGACATTTCAATTTTATAATGCCTATTCTTCTTAAATATTAAATCATCAAGGTAATGATTGTTCTGCTTTATGCCTGAGTGACAGAGCCTTAGAGGCTGGCACTACAAGATGGAATTGGGCATTAAACAGCCAGGGACTAGGGAGATAGAGTGGCATAGGAGAATATGTGATAGTTTTGGAGTAAGAGGATTTAAAGACAAATAGATCACTGAGTTTGGAGTAGATGACTTTCAAGGCTCCTTGCAGCTCTAACATTCTATGATCTTATGAATTTTAACTAAATCACTATGTACATCATCTAAGCAAATTGGTGATAATAAAAAATGATTAAGCAAAAATAAATAAAATGTGAGAGTTTTAGATGAACCCTAACATTCCTTCCCACTTTAAATCCTATGAAGCAGAAAGATCCCTGGATTAGAAGTCATACGACCTTGGTTTTGTACTTAGTATGTGACCTCGGACAAGTTACATCAATTCTGTTGGCCTTGATTTCCTCATTGGTACAATGAGAGTGATGAGTTAGATGACCTCTAGGGTCCCTTCCCAGCTCTAAATCTATGATCCTATGAATGGTCATACTGGAAAACACCCATGTTAGCTGATGGCACCTACTGGTGAAATCTAAAATTAAAGATTAACAATATTAGACACTGTAAATCCTCAAGCCAAAATAAGTGCACTAAAGTCTAGGAAGAGCTAATCTGGCGTAAAGGGGTGGCCTTGAATTTTGCACCTGACACATATTAGCTGTATGACCATGAACAAATCATTTAACATCTCAGTTCCACCAGCAACTCTCTAAGATAAGGTGTCCATCCACATCAGTGAAAGGGGTTGTCACAATGGGAGTTCCCGACTGTAATGAAATCTCAGCTTTTGTACCAAAACTGATAGAAAAAAAAAATATATATATATATAGTATATAAGCAGCTACTGTTGATTTATAGGGTTCTCTAAGTGAGGAAAAATTTGGATAGTATAAGGAGGACATGGCAGTAGCAGAAAAGAGATCTCAAGGTCACTAAAGTGCATCAAAAGCCCCCTGATACAATCATAGGATGCCACTGGCTGGCATCTCCCTTGTAAAATATTCATCTCCATCTGATGGGAGATTTTTTTCCCCCTTTTTTTGAAAATACATCTCCATATTCAGAAAGTCAACGAGAAATAAGGATTTATTTTACATAAAACATTTAAATGATTTTGTTGCTGTGTATCCTAAAATATGGTATTAGTATAGCACCTTGGGAAAAGAATGTGTAAAATGTATCCTTTGCTGATGTCTTTAATTCCCTCACATTTAGTATCATTAACAGGAATTTCAAGTCAAAGAATTTCACAGCTTCATAGTCAAAACATCAAAGACCTCATATCCCATTATTAATCCTGTGGTCAGCTGGTAATAATTTACAAAGCCTTAAGTAGGGTTAGGCAAGTGGACCTTACACTGAGGCAATGAAATGGAAATAAAGTGCTTTATACTTTACAAACGACTTTACAGATATTGTCTCATTTTATCCTCACAGAAATCTTGGAAAAGAGGTGCCACTGTTGCTCCCAGTTTACAGATGAGAAAACTGAGGCAGAGGCTAAGTGATGTCCTGGGTAGTATATAAGTGTTCCTAAGTGGCTGAGGCAGGATTTGAACAGTAGTCTTTCTGACTCCAGGTCCAGCTATTGAGTACACCACCCAGTTGAGGCCTGGTGCTATCTACTATGCCACCTAGCTGACAACATTTGCATTTAGTACCTACTCAGTAAAAAGTAGTCAAAAATAAGAAGCTACAGGATTGCAGCCTTTCCTTCTCCCTAAGCAGCAGGTCACCCTAGGTATAAGTCCTTTACACGGAGAATTGTGATCTGAAATCCAAAGTGTCTCCCTGAAATCTCCTTACCTCTCCTCCATAAGTAAATTTGTTTCAATAAGTTAATTTGAGGAGGCCTTCATGCTAATAGTTCCAATCCCCAGAATTGTTAGACACTGCTCTGACATTCTAGAAAGTATCAGCACCATTTTAATAGATGCTCATAATCCTGTTTGGAAACTCGGTTACCTGGATGGAAACTTTTTTTGAGGAAAGATTAGACTCTTTTAACAATGCTCCATGTATTTCTTAGCTGAATTTCAACATCTGCACTGACATTTCTGTCCTCAATCTAACTGGCTTATTAGGATTACTTATCAGAACTCATTAGCAACTCAGCACATCAAAAGACTTGTTATTTTACAAACTCGTTTCACATCTGGTACCAAAAAAAGGAAATACACAAGCTATGACTTTGTCAGACTCCAGAGTAGTTTGGCTATGTTAACGTACTCTCACTTACACAAAATGTTCAATTCAGAACATGAATGCTAATACAGGCACAATCTAATTTGCTGATTGTTGGTGAATATTTCCAATTGAGTGATGCCTGTGTGTCTCTCTGTCTCTATGTGATTTTATATACATTATGTACCCCCCACACACACATACACACACGTCCTGAAGTGGTATGGGAAATTTTTTAGAAATTAAAGTTCTTCCAGTAATGCACACTGCCAAGTCCTCCACAACTTTGAAGAACACCTTGGGCACACAAAGGTTAAATGTCTTGCCTAAAGATACAACTTAAACCCAGCTCTTCCTAATATTCTATCCACTAAATTTTCTCCTCCTCCCTCTCATAGATGTGTATGTATGGCTATAGGCCCAATTTCCTCGTTATTATGTTTTAAGGATTGTTCAGAAGAACAGGCAGGATGAGTCAATGGAAAGAGCACTGAATTTGGAGTCACAGGACTTGGTTTAAAATCCCAATTTGGCCACTGGCTTTAGTACCTTGGGAAAGTCACTTAACTTATGCTTTCTACTTAGCCCTCTGCTTTCTATTTGGTAAAATATAGTTAGATACAGACCTGTACAGTTTATTAGATTTATGTTTAACAAATATTTGCTGCCTTGAAAATGTTTGAAAACTAATCTAAAATCACCTGAAACAAATGTCAGTGATGAGATTTTTGTGCTAGAAGGGACCTTGGAGACAATTCGACCTAATTCTTTCATTTTAACATGAGGAAATTGGGGATAAGAAAGGAGGAAGGAATTTGCCCAACGTTACATAGATGGTGGCTGAGCTGGGATTAAGACCCAAATCCTTTGACTCCCAAACAGTAATCTACAATATGAAGTATTCTGCATGTGAATAGACAACCTTGACTGCACCTAGCTCTATATTCTGGTTGTAATCACCTTGATGTGGGAGCCCTAAGTTAGGTGAGCTCAGAACCCCAAAGTAATTCTCTAACAGCCATGTTCATAGCCAAAGATGTATGGATCATGGAATGTAGAGTCAACTATTCTTTTACAAATAAATTGCTTACAAGCTTCCTTTAAATTGGGAACTCCTGTGAATACATTTAAAATGTCTTCCCAGAAGACAGGTGGCATATAGTTTTTCAGAAGGAGGACACCTATTTTGCAAGGAAGGCCTACAAGTACAAACCACTAATGAGACTGCGGAAATTTTTGTGAAAACATTGCTTTTGATCTCTGTGCAGGTAGGTAAGGAGCACAAGGGACTCTTGTTTATTCTCCTCCCATCAAATGTCACATGGAGATATATTAAGTTAGAGTCTGGTTGAGAATAGGAAATAGTTCTATTATCCCTTTGCCAGGGCATCTAGAGAGAAAAGGGATGGGGAAGGGGGGGGGAGCAAGGAACATGATATGTCAGCTGCTCCTCAACTACACTGGAGGATACTTCAAGAACAAAGGGGTCCAAGAGGCCCAGCACCAGTGCATGCTTGGCACAGTCAGATGAAGTCATGTTCAGGTAGCTCTTTGCCCACCTTGACAGCCAGGCTTAAGGTAGCAGATTCAATTACTTTTCAAGAAAAGGACAAGTTAAACGATTAGAAGAAGAAACAACTTAAAAGCAAATCTTTTATTCTTCTCTGTATTTCCTATATTGTTTTCAGTCCAAGTTTCTTTCTTTGAAGCATATTTCTTAAAATCACAGTATCACAAATTTAAAGGCAGAAGGAACCTTAAATTTCATCTAATCTAGTCACCTCCTCCATTTAGTTTACGGGGAACTGAGGCTCACACAGTGGAAAGGACTTCTCTCGACCTTGGTTTTTCATTAGCAAAATAAGGAGTCCTAACTAAGGGAGTGATTTTTATTGAAAAAGCTGGAGAATTGGCCTACTACAAAGTTCTGTCAAGAGGCCTAGTGACTCTAACTGAGAATAATGTGCCCCCATGTAAAACAGAACTTTGCAGGCCAAGTCTTGATGATGGCTTTCTGTAAAGCAAGCTTAAAGCCAACAATGGAATTGCTGCTGTCACATTTCTTGTCCTTTGTTTCAATCAAATTAGTTTCCTGTCCCAGGGTATAGGAATATGCTATGCAGGGATCAAGTGTTTTCCCTGCCCCCCCAACCCCAGGAGTCATTCCCAAAATTCTCAGCTATCTTTCCTTGCAGTTTTCAAGTTGGAAGTGATCAATTCCCCAACACCTGACAACAGAAGAAAGGCCGTTCCATAGAAGTTGTCTCTTATGAAACTATAAAAAAAAGTGGAATCTTATTCCTTCTTCCTAAAATAGGGATTATAGTAGCCAGAATGCTGACCTTGCAAGGCTGGGAGGCTCAGTCAGGATAACGAAGGTAAGATACTTTCTAATGATGGGACAGAGTGGAGTGAGCCTCCAGCCAGGAAAGTGTGAGTTCAAATTCCACCTCAGATGCTTAGTAGTTTAGAGACCCTAGGAGAATCACAAGGCCTTTTTAAGCTTCAATTTCCTTATCTGTTAAATCAAGGATACTTAGAACAGTTATTAAGTTCTCAAGGCTTTGGTCAAGATTAAATGAATAAGGTTTATAAAGTGGTCTTGAATTTTTATGACATAAAAAAATAGACACACACATTAAGCCAAATATCACAGAGAGTAGCACACATGAAACAGGAATAATTAATATCAAGGGAAAGGTCCAGTAATTCACATAGGACAGTACCCAAGAACAGCACTATTGATACTCACGGTCAAAGTTATACAAATACATAGGATATAGATAATTAACTGAACTAGATATATTAATAAATTAAACTGATTCAAGTTTATAAGTATCATTAAATCTTAGATGGATATTATTCTTGAATAGGTTATATAAATGGAATGTATACCTTACTTAAAATGAACAGATTAGATACAGTCATGTTAATTATCAAGAGAGACTATTGTCAGTGAAAAGCATTTGGATAAGAGTTAGTAAAAACCATGATATGATATGATATGATATGATATGACATGACATGATATGATATAACATAATATAGTAACATGATGTATTCTAGATAGTATATATACACACATATATGTATGTATATTTATTTCCAGATATTATAGAAGGTATTCCTTCACAGGTGTGAACCAAGTTAAGTCAAATCAAGAAGTATTTATGAAATATCTACTATATGTCAGAAACTGCTGAGGGGAGTGGGTATAAAAAGGAAGACAAAAGCAGTCCCTGCTTTTACGGAGCCCTTATTCTAATGTAATAATAGATACTAATAGATAGCCTTGGATATTCCTTCTATCTCCAATAATTCAAAAGAAAGAATTCAAGGCAGTGGTGACACAGTGAAATGAACAGTGGATTCGGAGTCAAGGGCCCCGGTCTCTACTCTCAGGTCTGACACACAAACATACAGTGTGGCCTTAGACAAGTACTATCCTTCCTGAAAGCCTCAGATTCCTCAAATATGAAGTGCAAGGGTTAGATCAAATAATCTCTATGGTCCCTTCTTCCTCTCTCCGCCTGTGAACTTCTATAAAGCTGATTATTCAAAACAGCTAAAGTCACCCTCAGCTGGGTAATATTCATATTAGCTAGCAATACATGGCTAATGTTAAATCCTCCAAAAATTCACCACCAATGCTTTGCTTAGTCACCCAGAATTTGATAAGAAAATGTCTGTAACTTCCGTTCCTTTCCAGCATTCAATGCTGTGAATCACTGCTTCTTCTTCAGGGATCTAACATTAGTTAAACCTTTACTAAGGACTTTTAAAAAGTTATTATTAGCTATTGATATTGACTGGTGTGTGAATTTTTAGCTGTTATATAGCAAACTTCTTAAATTCTTGGCTGGATTGTAGACATGAAGAACAGGAAAATACTTATAGTTTGAGGGGGAAAACCTATTGGCTTCATCCTCTTCAGAACAGACATAAAATTGTGCAATTCATTGGGTTTTCCTCCCCACAGAGTTAGTCAGCTCATCCTATCAAGATACTATTACAAGAAATAGATTTCCCTTAAAGAATCCTGACTGTTCTTCACCTTCAGAAAAAAACTAACTACAAAGGGTTAGCTTTTTGTGTGGTTACTTCACATTCCCCAAATCCCAAGTCATTCTGCTGCCCCAATTTCTCCAAACCTATTCCTTTAAATACTTAAAAGGGAGAGCTGCCCACAATAGCTGTCGACAGAGTAGATAGAGCACTTTATAAATCTTGACTCCAAATGGTGATGTGGCAGCTACAACTTTGAATAAAGAGGAAGACTGGGTGAAGGCTCACAGGCCCCAGACGCTCTCCCCAGTTATCCTGAATGTAAGTACCCAGTCAGCTCTGGGGTTAGATGCCAGGTGGTGCAGTAACAAGAATAGAACTGCATTAGTGAGTCAAGACAAATTATCTCTCTTCTATCTTTGAAAGAGGAAGATGCCAAAAAATCCTAGGTGTTAAAATATCCATTGAAATTATATATTTGGGGGTTTCCTTAGTGTCCCGCATTTTGAATTCTGAATATCGCAAACTGGTATGAGGCAGACGTGCAGTTGAGGGGGAGGACAATATGAGGACACAACTCTGTACGAGTAAAACTCAAAAGTGACGTGTTTCATTTGCTACTTTTACAACTATTTTCTTTGGAAGCTCCAGAGAAAATAAATTTCTAATGTCGCCTTTTTATACTAAGTGTGTGGGAAAGGGTTTGTCTGAAAGGCAATGAAGGAAAATATAGAACCTTTCTGAAGCAGTATCTAAGTTAACTTAAAAGAAAATAGTGAACTATATTAATTTGTCATTTCTGTTCTTCGGGAGGCCATGTGGTATATAGTAGGCAGTAGTACTGGGCTGCTGACGGTGAGGGTGGGAGTATGCAGGCAGAGATTTGGCTTCTAGTCTCTTCTCTACTGCTAACCTGCTAGGGAACCTTGGGAAAAACCCTTGTGTTCTCTGGGCCTTACTGTCTTCATGTGTAAAGCTAATGGATTGAACTTGATTGTCTTTGAGTCTCCTTCTATCGATAAGATCATATGAATCAGCATATGCATGTTGGGATTCTTGTTGAAATGAAGCAAGTGAGCCTCCCCAAAAACCAATGAACTTTTAGGAAATTCTGCTATTATTCAGGCTTTAGCAGTCCAGCTCAAACAGCAGGATCACCTTTTCTTCTGCTTCGACACAACTTTCAGGGAAATCTGAGCATCTCACTTTTGAAACTTCAGGTGAGGGCACCTATGCAAGCAGAAATGCAAAACAGAGCATCCCTTCCCTACCCTGATAGGTGTGTTTCTTATCATACAACACCCGAAGAAGGCTTATACAGCTTGGCCACAACAGTTAGGAAGACACAGAGGAGTAAGCATTTTTCTAGAGTAATTTAGCTAAAAAGGAAAAAACAGGGCTGGAATGAGCTGTTAGGAATTGGGGGAAAAAAAAGAAAACATTAATCACTACCATTTAAATGAGCATAATTTAAAAGAGTCATAGTCTGAAAGATATAGCTGGAAGTCACTTTATGGAATCTCACAATATGCATATGAACTGCGACAAGGGGACCTTTGTCTTTGATTCTAGCATTAGAACAAGTCTTACTTATCCCACCCCTGAGAGTTAAGTCTGAGACACACTGGGTCAAGAGGTCAAAGGACCTGGCTTAAAAATATCTGCTCAACAAACTACTTGCTCTCTCTCTTTCTTGTTTTGTTTTGCTTTGTTTTGTTCCTTCTTTCTTGTTCATTCCATTGGTCATAATCCTTCTTTACAATTTGACTAATGTTTAACGTGAAGGTAGAAGAGAGGGAGGGGAAGGAGAGGGAGTGAGAGAAAATTTGGAACTTAAAAGCTTGTGGAACTGAATGTTGTAAACTACAAGTAAATAAATAAATTTGAAAAAAAAGAAAAAATATCTGTTTAGCTACTGACTAAAAATGTGACCTTGGGCAAGGCATTTTCCTTGTGTGGGCCTCAGTTTCCTTACCTATAAAATGAGAGGCTTAGATCAGAGATGACCTCTGATGTACCTTCCACCTCAAAACTAGGATCTTATGACTTATTTTTGGAGTGAAAGAGGCAGCTTTTAAAATCATGGTATGATATGTTCTTATTCTCCCCTAAAAGATCAGTCATAGGCCAGATTACTGGTAATTAAAATAGTGACCAACTTGTGCAAATTTGTGTTCAGTCATTTTTCAGTCATGTCTGACTCTTGGTGAGCCCATCTGGGATTTTTTTGGCAGAGATGCTGGAATGGCTTGCCATTTCCTTCTCCAATTCATTTGACAGATGAGGAAACTGAGGCAAACAGGGTGAAGTGACTTGCCCAGGGTCACACAGCTAGTTAAGTGTCTGAGACTGTATTGGGGGCTGAGGAAGAGAAGTCTTCAGGACTCCAGGCCTGATGGGCTATGCACTGCAGCGCCACCTAGCGGCATTATGCAAGTTTACAGGCCTCTAAGTCATTTCATTTTCTGGGCTTCCAGTTTTTGAGACTTTCCAACAATCTGTTTGTGTAATTGGTTTGCATATTACAAAACAAAACCAATCCAGGAAAGAGACTTAACATTTTCATTTTAAAAGCAACTAAATCATTATAACATATCCAAGACAACCCTCATTTGTATCCCTTCTTGTATTAACTTCCAAAAGGATATGTGACCTTAATATTAAATATGCCATTAAAAAATAGGAGAAGCAGATCATGTGCCTCTCACAGATGAAGGTAGAATATGGATTCTTAATCAAATAAGAGATAGATATAATTACAAAAGATAAAATAGATAATTTTGATTACTTGAAACTGAAAAGTTTCTGCACAGACATTAATGCATGTAGGATAAGAAGGGAAGTGGTCAAAATGGAAAAAAAATCTTTGTATCAAGTTTTTCTGATAAAGTTTTGGCATGCAAGATGTATAAATAACTAAAATATATATTTTATACATGTATACGCACACACATATATACCTAAACATACATGTGTATAACATAAATATACATGTATGGAAGTGACATGTATAATATAAATATACATATATGAAATATGCATATGTGAAAGCAAAAGCCATTCCCCAATATATAAGTGATCAAAAATAATGAACAGTTCTCAAAAGAGGAATTGTGAACTATTAACAATCATGAACAAGAATGCTCCAAATCACTAATAATAAAAGAAATGAAAATCAAAACAACCCTGAGGTTTCACCTCACGTCAGCAAATGGACAAAGATGACAAAAGATAGTAATACTCAATTTTGGAGGGATTGTGAGACAATAGGCTTACTATTGCATTACTGGTGGTGTTGTGAATCAGTGAATCATTTTAAAAGGAATGTGAATTGTGTAAATAAAATACACTTTGACCCAAAGATTCCACGACTAGGTTAATAACTCAATGAGGCTACTGAAAAGAAAGTCCCCACATGCACCAAAATATTTATAGAAGTACTTTTTATGACAAGAAAGAAATAGAAACAAAGGAGATGCTAATTGAATAAGAAACTACTTAACAAATTACAGTACATGAATGTATTGGAATATTACTGTGTTAGAACAATAAAATATGATGAATACAGAGACAACTGGAAAGATTTACAGGATCTGATACAGAGCAAAGTAAGCATAGCTAACAAAACAATAAACACAATCACTACAACACAATATAAATAGAAAGAACAATCACAACACAACCAAATGTGAATGTTCCAAAATTACAAAGAATAAACATGGCTCCAAAGAAGAGATTTGAGAAGACCCCCAGCCTACAAGTGGGAGGTTCACTGATGTGATGTTATTAAATATATTTTCAGATTTTTCAATGTATTGATCAGTTACACTGATTGTTTTTGCTTTTCTTTTTTTAAAAAAATTGTTATATGAGATAACTCTCTGGAAAGAGGGGGCGGCAAAGATACTGGGAAAAAAATCTGGTGATGTAAAAAAGATAAAATTTATAAAAAGAAAAAAAGTATGTGTATATCAAATGGCCATTAAAATGTTTCCCCATTTCTTTCTAATCACAATTCATAGACCTACAAATCTCCCTTGAACTCCAGAGATTTCCTAGACAGAATGAGGTACTGTATGCTTTCTTAAGTTGAATTCTAGAAGCAATTCAAAGTTTTAATCTCATCCCTGACAAAATACAACCTTACTCAGGAAGGTCACAGAAGTCTCCAGCCGTGCTTCAGCAAAGGACCAGAGAGGAATTACCCCCTCTCCCCCCAATGCTAGCTCCCAGCTTTGACACAACAATAAATGCTATCAAGATGGTCCATACTACAATATTTCTTCCAGAGCCTGGGTTTTTTTTCTTTTGTGGAAACTTGACCAGTGTTACTGATACTGATCTTTCTAAGCCTGAAAAATACTTGCCACACAACCATTAAAAGATGTAAAGCAGCAACTGTAACACCAAATGCCTTTTGAAAGCGCTGGATGTGCATTTTAAGTCTACCTTCCAATGAAGGTATCTCTAGAACACACCATCAAAAGGCCTTGTGAGTCTATTCCATAAACAAGAAGCTGTGGCAGGTTTTCCTCAAAGCCCTTCTCAATCCTATAAATACAATGTGGGCCAGTTTCAATAAGAATCCCAACCCTTACTATGAAATGGTTAGCAATCACTCAGAACAGACAGCCAAGAAGATACATGCAGATCTGTACCAAATGCAAATAAGTTCGCTAAAACTCTCAACAGTTTTCTTTGACGAATCCAGATTTGAAAACAGTTGTAATGCACCTGCAGTCAATGGAGAAGCAGCTAGGGTTTCAAGTCCAACATAGGCGACCAATGTTTCCTCTTAACAGAGAGACAGGTGGCCAGCAAATAACAGTCACAGTTGGACTACTTTGCATGGGGTGCTTTTTTTGGAGCACATATTAAAAGAACAATGGGGGAAGCTGTGACAGCCTCCAGGCTGGCTCCATCTCATCTGGGGCTAGAAGAAGCCAGCAGAGCATGCCCTTTTCAAACAGCAGTAGCAATGGGCCAGGTACTACTTCACAAAGGAGGTTTTGAAAAATAAGAGGGTGAAAAACCTCTGGCAGAGGGATGATATTAAGTCTCCCTCCAGCCACGTTTATTATGACCTGACATCGGTAGAAGCTTAACAGGAGAGCTGATGGCAACCCTAAGAAAGATGACTTATTCACAGAGCGCATGATACATTTTGCTGCTTTTCATTGATGCAACGGCTTACCAACCTCAGGTTCTGTCCTTACCCACCTCCCAAAGTGTCCTTTTAAAATGTCTATTGTTGGGAATTAAAACCATTTTAAAAGTTCTCAATCTGGAAAGGCCAGTAATGTTCTCCATTCATTTCTCTGTCAGCACTAAGTGGTCATTCTCTCTTTCCACACAAACACAAAAGAGGTCATTTGCATATATGCCCAAATCTATTGCTTTAAGACACTCACATGCAATTCTGACTTGTTTCAATTAGAACTCCATCAGATCATTTACTCCTCCCCTCTTTGGAAAATAATTCAAACTTCTCCAAGGTGTATACATATATATATATAATATATTTTATTATATTAAATATTATATATATAAATTACCTTATTTTATGTCATTTTGATAGTTACTCCTTATTTAAAAAAAAATAAGATGCAATTGTATTTCAGTGTCTGGAAATTTGTATAGATAAAGGGGGATAAAAAGTATTTTGAATAATCCAAATGATTACCATCACAAATTGATCTGGATCAGCTAAATTATTTCAAAGGTTTTGATGAAAGTAGCAGTTTTCTGTTTAACTATGAAGCCATTTTGTGTTTAAGCAAAAGTGCCTAGTATTTACTATTTCAATGTTCTAATTATCAAACTATGGATCTATCTATTGATCTCTCTATCTCCAGGTCTCATTCCCATAACGTATCTAAGCCCTATTATGGCAGTAATAATCAGTCCCTCCCATGAAGGAAGCACTGGAGGAAGGAGAAGTCTTCATCTACCTCCACATTTCTCTACTACCACCCGGGGATCCCCTTTTCTCTGAAACCAGCCAAACAAATGTGGGAGAGGAGCATTTTGGAAAGCTCCCATGCAAAGATGACTTGAAACTCTGGATGGGCCATGCACTGAGATAACAGCTGTACTGATCAGCTCTACCAATTTCTGCTGTATTTTTCTGCCTCTATACTCTTTTTCCATAAAAAACACCTTTTCAAAGGCATTGCTTCAGTGATTACTGGACAATTTGTCAGAGTTGCTTTGTAATCTTAATGACAAATAAATTACTGAGTTTGTGTGAGGGATACAGTATGTTGGAGAAGCATCTGCTATGGGGCAGCTAAAATCAACTCAAAGGAAAATCCCACTGATGCCTCTTATTACAAAGAAGTGGAAAGAAGACAGGCCAATTGGAAATGAAGACTCAGAGAGGCTTCATTTCTAAAGTCACTGCCCAACTGTGTGACAATAGAGTTTTATTTCCATTCCAAGATCCTCTCTTCCACTTCCTGTTCAGCTCAGAATGAAGATGACAAGCCTACAAAGACTTCTACCTTTGAAAAAGAGATTGACACATCTGATAAATGAAGGAAGTCCTCAACTGAAAAGGCAGACAAGTGACTAGATCAGAGCAAACTACCCAAGCCCACCAACAGAAGAAGTGGAGGGCCCAGGGCAGCCAAATGGTGCTTAGCGGGGCTGGGCATCTCCTTGAAGTGGTCTGCCTTGCATTCTGTAGAGAAGTTATTAAGAAGTGAACTCAGACAAGCTTGGCATTGGTGTTTGTTTACTCCTGGCAATGTAGGGCTTTCAGATTTAAGGAGAAGGGAAGGGTTTAAGGGGTTTATTTTTTAAAAGGGACAAAAAGCTTCTCGAACATCAAATGGTCCTTACTAGACATTTTGATGAGTTAAGTGTAAATGAATCAAAAACATATGGATTACATTCCACTCCAAATACAGAGGGGTCTCCAAATTAAAAGGGAAAAAATTCTTGAGGGTAATATGCATTTGGGGTTTTCCTGAATCCAAAACTTTTAAAAGAAAAGTTCTTGTAGCCCTGAAGCAGCCCCAGAATGTAGCTGGATTTATCCATCCTGAATGTGATGAATTTTATAAGTTTTGTAAATGTTGTGGAGTTAATATCCTCTCTTTGAAGCTTCAGATGCAAACTGGGTTTTATAGGGTTTTTTTTTCTTTTTCTTTAAAAACACATGCATAAGGGGCAGCTGGCATTAATTTTTTTTCTTTCTAAAGGAGACGGGGTGTATGAAATACAAATCACTGGTATCCTTGGACAAAACGGCCCCAAACAAGCAAAAAAAATAGCAGGAGATGAATCTAGGATGTGTGTACATGTGTTAGGATGGATGGGGTGTCACTATTCCCAGGCTACCAGGGCTTGTATCCTTTAGAACCATGGAGAAACAGCAGCCAAAACTGGCAATAAGTTTCTTTGTTTGTTTGTTTTTGCCTTTTGGAGGGCAATTGGGGTTAAGTAACTTGCCCAAGGTTACACAGCTAGTTTTTTTGTGTGGTTGTTAAATGTCTGAGGCCAGAATGGAACTCAAGTCCTCCTGACTCTGCTCACCGTGCCACCTACATGCCCCAATACGTTTTCTTATGCAATCAGATGGACATTATTCCCAACTTTACTCATCATGGTTGTACATTATAAAGGTCTAATGTCATTACATGATGCTGGAGTGCAGTATTAACATCAGTTCTTGGGATTTTAAATATCCTGTCTTTTCTAACTTAGTTTCCTTTTTGGACTTGCTATATAGCTTTTTACTTTGTCCAGAGTTATCCAAGTCAAGTGGAGGAAGTTTGCTGCAAACCAAGGAGAAGTTTTTGCAAGGTACTTCTCTAAGATGGTGTAGAAAAACTATACTATTTACTGTTTTGAGGTTGGGAAGCCAGAGCACCAAAACACTTGGGTTTTGTTTACAAAAAGCACAAAAAGGCAAGTTGGCAGATGAAAGATGCATTTGTATTCTCCATCAGGAGAACCTGAACATTTCTTCTCAGATCCAGTCAGCCAACAAGCATTTATTCAGAATTATTGTATGCCAGGCACTATTACCCAGAGAAGAGATATGAGTGACTTCTGCAACAATAATGTAAAAAACCAAAGCAGATCCTTGCACCAATCCAAGAAAATGAGAACTAGGGCTACACTAGGGAGAGTTGTGAAAGGGCACGTGTCAGGTACTATTATCTCTGAGAAGTCACCACTTTCAACTCAGCAGTGGCAGTTGGCATCCAAACATCACCTATCACCCTGCAGTAGAGAGAAGTTATCCCCAAGTACAAAGAGCAAACATTCCCCTTTCATACCACATGTCACTAAGACATTAGCCCCTGCTTGAAAGAGAGTCTAGAAAATATGAGGTTTTGAGTGTCAGTCCAAAAAGTCATTCATTCATTCATTCATGGCTATGAATATCAATCATTTCAACCAACAAGTATTTATTAAGCACTCATTAAGTGGCTGGCAGCTTTTTGATCACTAAGAATATAAAGGAAGGCAAAAACAATCCTGTCCTGAAGGAAGGAAATAAACAAGTGTCTGCTTAAGGTGCCTATGAAATGCCTAGTAGGTTCCAGGCACTAGGCACTTTGCAAACAGCTCATCTGATCCTTTATCTGTTTCCTAAGAAAGGGTTCTGATTCTCTTTGCTGAGATCACATGATAGAGTGTGCTTTAATCCACTTTGTAATCCACAAAGCGCTACAGCGGTGCAAGTAAACATTACAGGATCCCACATGAGCAATTGAGTCAATAACAGGAGTAAAGTGAATATACTTCGACATGATTAGATACACTCTGGTGTTGCCTGCAAGGAGCTACCCTAATTCTTTCCTGGCTGGAGCACAGACAGATCATTGTCTATCACTGACTAATGTTGACTATGGATGGGAACCTTGTGGTAGTGTAACATAATAGTGAAGAACCAGATTTTGACTTCACTTCCACCCATGCAAGAGGAGGAAATAATGAGGAACAGATGCTTTTAAAAAATTAGGTCAGGGTCAGCTCAACCTAGCTTCCTGCCAGTCATTCAAAAAGGCAGATGCCCAGTCCCATGCTTGCAGCCTCTGGCTGGGAACTCAGGCTCCTGCAGGGCACTGGCATTGCAAATGACATGTTATGGCCATTTACTGATGTTTCCCTGGTGTCGATCTTGACTCCTCTAAGCTATGGTAACATAAACATGATGGAGCGGGATCTCTTTTTACTCTCTCAACAATTCAGAATAGAAACCTCGAATCCAATTCAGCGTTTGTCATTTGTGTCCATAGTGAATAAACATCCTACCTGAGCCTTTGTTTCAGTTAACCAGTCACCACTACTTAGTAAAGAAAGAGGGATTTATGAATGTTGAGAACAATTTGTGTTTGCAAAAAAGATTAACCAATGTTGTGTGGGGCCAGCACCAACCTCACTATGCAAGACTAACCTAAAAAGAAGTGTCTGGCTAGTAACTAATGGCTAGTACACCATGCTAGCGCCTGTCAAGAATCCTATCACCTTGATAATTAGGATGACTCTGTAGGGATAGGTCCTTGAGCTCATAATTCCTTAGCCCAGGACACTAGGAGAGTTGGAAGCACACTTTAGTCCTTTCCCTTCCTCAGTCCACCTAACAGCCCAGATTTTCACTGTCACCAAGTCAGATAAGCTTAGCTACCATCAATTTCTCACATAGACTAAAGGAGGGTTTGGTTATCAGAGAATGACAGCCCCCCCCATACGCACATATTTTGTATCCCAATTTGGTATGCAGGATTAAAGTATGGAGAGACACACATAAAATCTTATTGTCCAAAATTCAGGATGGTTATAATGTAGAAGAAGGTTTCTGGGGAAGTCCTCAGGGACGTAGGATATGTTCATCCCTGTGCCATTTAACTTTTTTTCTCAATGACTAGGATAAAAGCAGAGATCTCGTGCTAATAAAATTTGGAGATGATGCAAATTTGGGAGGGATAGCCAAAATACAAAATTAAATTAAGTATTCAAAAAGGTCATGACTAGCTAAAGCAGGGGGTCAAGTCTAAAAAAATCAACTTTAAGATGAAGTCTTAGTCCTGGATTTTAAAAAGTACAAGTCAGAGGAAGCATGACTAGTTTATCTGAAAAAAAAAAATTAGGGATTTTTTAATGTCTTGAAAGTTCACTCTGAGTTAAAAGAGTGGGATACGGCACCCAAGAAAGCAAATGCAGTTTTAGGAGACATTAAGAGAAGTATCACACATAGAATACCCCACTGTAGTAGTAGTAGTAGTAGTAGTAGTAGTAGTAGTAGTAGTAGTAGT
>NW_027187290.1:982090-1054956 GCF_028583685.1 Petaurus breviceps papuanus
GTAGTAGTAGTAGTAGTAGTAGTAGTAGTAGTAGTAGTAGTAGTAGTAGTAGTAGTAGTAGTAGTAGTTGGTATTGTTCTTTGTCTTTTATTTTCAAAGAGGACCAATGATATCACTCAGGGATGTCTTAACTCATGCATGAGTTGTATTCAAGTGAGGCAGAGTTGCATAAAGTTAGAAGCCTCACTCTTTCTTTCAGAATCATCAAAGTCCAGTGGCAAGACAAAAGTTGAGATGGCTGGTGATGGCCCGGGGTTAAATGGATGATTTCCACAGCTCCTGCTTCGGCCACATTCTTGGTGGTTGGAAGAAATTGTTCTTATCTGCCCATTCCACCAGAGGAAATCTTCACATGCTTGGGGTAGACACCCCCCAACTCACTGATGGGTTTGAAGCCTGTCAATTGACTACGCACTGTAGTACACCCTAGTCAGACCACATCTTAGAGTCCTGTGTTCAGTTCTAGATACATTTTAGGAAGGACACTGATAAGCTAGAGAGTATCCAAAGGTGAAAGCAGTATTGTTTATAAGATAATAAACTTACAAGTTTATGCAGTATGAAGATTAATAGAAGGATTTTAGGAGGTTGAGAGAAGACATAGGGGATACATGATACCTGTCTTCAAATATGTGAAAGAAAGCTAGGTCAACACAGTGTATAGAGTGCTGAACTTGGAGTCAGAAAGATCTGAGATCTGTATGAACCCAGACAAGTCACTTAATTTATGTCTGCCTCAGTTTCCTTATCTGTAAAATGGAAATAATAGAAGTACCTACCTTCCAGGGTTATTGTAAGGAGGATATGTAAACCTTAACACTCTACATTAGTGATGCTATTAGGATTTACTCCATTAGACTGAGTTCTTTTTTGCCTCTCTTTGTATCTCTAGCATTTAGCCCAGTGCCTGGCACATGGCACTTGCTTACTAAACTCTAGTTGACTGCCTGACTTCCTGTAACATGAAGGAGGGAACACACTTGGCTCTGCTTGGTCCCCTGAGGGCAGGTCTAAGAAGAGTAGGTAGAAATTTCAGAGAGGAAGATTTAGGGGGAGCAAGGTGGCATGAAACACTTCATAAAAATTGAAGCTGTCTCAAAGTGCAATAGGAGAGGAGAATGCCTTCATTAGAAGTTTCAAATGGGGCAGCTGGGTGGTGCAGTGAATAGAGCACTGGCCCTGGAGTCAGGAGGACCTGAGTTCAAATCTGACCTCAGATACTTAACACAAAAACTAGCTGTGTGACCTTGGGCAAGTCACTTAACCCCAACTGCCCTCCAAAAAGAAAAAAAAAGTTTAAAACAAAAGTCGGGGGACCATTTGTTGGGGGGGAGTATAGAGGGGATTTCTGTTCAAGCCTAAATTGAACTACATGGCCCCTGAGTTTCCTTACAACTTGGTGATTCTATATGACTGGGTTCATCTGGAAATCTGGAGAAGGCCTACATAGAGGAGGGGGAAATGCCTGCCCCTTTCCTCACCTTTCTCTCAATATGGGTGGACATCCCTGGTCATTCTATCTTTTTCTCTTAATTACTATTGTCTCCCCCTTTTATCTTCCCCTCTCAAGATCCAGATAACAGTGTGAGTTCAGCATGTACCACCCAAGCTGCCCACCTGTAATCCAACTTCTTAACCCTCATTTATATCTCTAGCTAGGCTTTGCTGAATTCTGTTCTCTCACTCAAGGGCTTTATGTTTACGTGTTCCTTCTTTAATCTATGTCCTTCATGAAATGTGTAGCTTCTAGAACTCCCTCATCTTTCCCATTTGTACATCTGTAGATCTTACCGCAACCTTTCTTCTCTTTATTTTGATTTGTTTATTTGGACTTTCTTGTTTTACCTTTTTTTTGTGGGGGGGAGGGCAATTGGGGTTGACTTGTCCAAGGTCACATGGTTAGTAAGTGTGTAAAGTGTCTGAGGCCTCATTTGAACTGAGGTCCTCCTGACTCCAGGGCCGGTGCTCTATTCACTGCACCACCTAGCTGCCCCTGTTTTACGTTTTTGTAGGTATTTTTTCTGTTCTGTCTCACTCCTGCCTATGTCAGTTAATGGAGGTGGAAATGTGGTTTGGTGAGGGAATCACTCTCTATTCCAAGTCATAAGGCCTGGTCCTAATCCCAACCCTTAATCACGATCATCTCTCCATCCTGAGAGCCATTGTATCCTACATGTGGATACATGTCCGTGTTTCTTTTCTGAGTCTTCCTCCAGGAGACAACTACTTGCTACAACACCCTCAGAGTGGTACCAGAAATTATGAGGACCCAGAACTGAATAGGCCTGAAGATCCTGGAGAGTGATTATTTCCCAGTGCAGTTGAAGTTCCAGGAAAGGATACATGAGAGGGATGGGGAAAGTTCTTCTGTCCTTCTGCACCTACAGATCAAGAATTAGCTGGCACAAAGGAAATAAATAAGTAAAACATGCAAATATCATGTTGTCCTCATATTACTAAAGGGAGTTCCAACTGAGTTCAGAAAAAATGATTATTTTTATATTTTTACAGGTTTTTCTGATTTTGCATTTCAATGTTTAATGAGATGTAATCACCCTGAAAAAGAGTGATGCATTGAGAGCTATAATTCTGTTCATTTCTGATCTAGAAGGAAGAGTACCAGTAATGCAAGTTCTAAAGGTTTTATCATCCATTATCTATTTATGAAAATGTGGAAGCCCAGGATTAAATACATTGTGAAATATAAACAAATGTATCATTATATGCCAATGCAAAGCAGCAAGTATTTCTGAAATTTAGCTGAAAATTAAGATTCTATTAATTCAACAATTTAAATAAATACTGTTCCCCTGAGTTTTTTAAATTAATATGCCATAAAATCCACATGAACTAAAAAATTGTGGAACCAGATTTTGGAACACAGAGAAACAGCTTGCAAGATTAAATAATATGGCTCTTGAAAAACTTTTTCTGTATCAGGGAAGAAATAAAAAAAATTGTTGTTTACCTTTATAGGATCATAAGAGCTAGGGTTAGATGAGCCCCGAGAGCATTTCATTCAAACCCTTCACTTTCCATGGGAAAAAAAAGCTAAGGTCCAGAGACAGGAAGGAATTTGACTGAAATCACACAGCTAGTAAGCTGCAGAGACATAATTTGGACAGAGGTTCTAAATCCAATGCTCCTTTGCCTTTGCTGAGCTACCTCATACAAATTCATGTATGCAACAACAACCAACCTTTGACACTTTAACTAAGAATAAAGAGAAGATTCGAGATCTATAGCTGGAAGGCACCTCAAAGGCCATCTAGTCAAACTCTCTCATTTTACAGAAGAGGAAACTGAGGCCCACTTGGCCAAGGTCACAGGACCAATTTGTCAAAGAAGGGATTTGGGCCCAGGGCTTCTGCTCTTTCCACAATACCACACTGTCACACAGCCAGTAGTGAGAATGTTCTCCTGTCGTTAACATGTATCTTTCCCAAAAAATTTTAGGAGCAATAAACTAAATGAATATTCAGAATCAATTACTTTTTCCATTGAACATGGCTGAAACTGGGGCAGCTAGGTGGTGCAGTGAGTAGAGCACTGGCCCTGGAGTCAGGAGGACCTGAGTTCAAATCCAGCCTCAGACACTTTTTTTTAAGCAATTGGGGTTAAGTAACTTGCTCAAGGTTACACGGCCACTTATTTCTGGGTGTGGTGCTAAGTGTCTGAGCCTGGATTTGATCCCAGGTCATTCCGACTTTGGGGCCTGTGTTCTTACTCGCTGTGCTACCTGGCTGCCCTTCAGCCTCAGACACAACACAAAAACTAGCCGTGTGACCTTGGACAAGTCACTTAACCCCAAATGCCCTCCAAAACCCCCCAAAAAATAAATAAAAGAAAAAAGAAAATGGCTGAAACACTATTCCCAAATCACTCATTTAGGGGGCAAAAAAAAATGTCCTAAAGAGAAGTCAACAAAGGGACAAAGGTTGATACATATCTTGCTTCCCCCAAATTTTCCCAAATACTTGAAGATGTCTACACAGAGAGGAAACTAAATAGCTGGTGAACTGCTTGTGAGGAATCAAAATGCTGAAAATTTAAAATTTAAAATCAATAAATAAGGGCTAAGGAATGTTTCATTTTTGTCTCTGCATCGCTAGACATTGTTATTGTTATTGTTCAGTCACGTCCGCGCTTTGTGGCCCCATTTGGGGTTTTCTTAGAAAAGATACTGGAGTGTTTTGCCATTTCCTTCTCCAGTTCATTTTATATATGAGGAGACTAAGGCCAGCTGGGTGAAGTAACTTGCCCAGGGTCACAAAGCTAGTGTCTGAGACCCAATTTGAAGAATATTCCTGACTGCAGGACTGGCATTCTCTTCACTGTCCCACCTGGGTGCCCAAGTTGTACATAGTAGACACTTAAATAAATACTTGTTAAATTGAAGTGAATTGATATATACCAAGAAAGGTAGGAAGAATTTCCCTGAGATAGTTGAGTCAAACTTCTTTTGAAGTAGCAGTGCTATAAACCAATTCTCTATCAAAATGCCATTGGAAGGAAGAATTCTTTGGAATATTCCATAAAAGATTAAGATACTGTCAGGCAGAGACAAGATGGCAGAGTAGAAACAGGAATTCCCCATGGCTCAGGCTTCCACCTCCTCCAATACATGTAAAAAATGACTCTAAACAAATTTTAGAGCTACAGAATCCACAAAGTAACAGAGAGAAACAAATCTCCCGCTGAAGGCAACCCGAAGGGGCTATCACACTGAGCTGGGAGCCAAGCCCAAACCCCTTGAGCTGAGCCCAACCTCATGTGAGCCATGGGGTTCTGATCCCAGGACAGCTCCGACCAGCAGCAGCCAGAGCAGACTTCAGGAGAGTGAAGCACCAGCAGCTGTGGCGGTTTCCAGATCTCTCAACCCATAAATGCCAAAGACAAAGTAAAAGGTCAGTGTGGAAACTCTGTTGGAACATGGATGGATGGAAGAGCATGGTCTGGCCCCTGCCCCTGGGGCCAAGAAGAGGTGGAGGCTTGGTAGCGCTGAGCCCATGGCTGTCTCAGAAGCTCCTGGCCTGCAGATTGTAGGGGGACCAAGCAACCATTCAGAGGGTAATTGCTTTTGCTTTGACCTGCTTGGATCTGGATTGTGGTCTTGGGTGGAGGCCCTGGGGTATGTGGCCAGATGCCAG
Source organism: Petaurus breviceps papuanus (assembly GCF_028583685.1). Lineage (NCBI taxonomy): Eukaryota > Metazoa > Chordata > Mammalia > Diprotodontia > Petauridae > Petaurus > Petaurus breviceps. The sequence goes on from NW_027187290.1 coordinate 987,241, forward strand.
AGCCTGGGCAGAGAGGGTGCCCTCCTAATTGCTCTGGCAGCTGCAAAAACCCCAGCAATTTGGGACAAAGCTCTCTACATTCTGAAAGCAGAGTTCTACCATGGCAAAGAGTTCAAAAGTCAAGTAATTGACTGGCAACATGAACAAGCAGAGGAAATGCAATCCTATCAAAGATTCCTTTTAGGGGACAAAAAGGATCAAAGCATGGAACAGGAGGAAGACAATGAAGTCAGAGCTCCTGCATCAAAAGCTCCCAAGAAAAACATGAACTAGTTACAGACCATGGAGGAGCTCAAGAAGGATTTTGAAAACCAAGTAAGAGAAGTGGAAGAAAAAATTGGGAAGAGAAATGAGAATGATGTAAGAAAATCAAGTAAAGGGGGTGGCCAGGGAGCACAGCGAGTAAGAGCACCGGCTCCAGTGTCAGGATGACCTGGGGATCAAATGTGGGCTCAGATACTTAGCACCCACCCATAAACACCTGGCCGTGTAACCTTGAGCAAGTTACTTAACCCTGATTGCTTAGGGGTGGCCGGGTGGCTCAGTGAGTAAGAGCACCAGCTCCAGTGTCGGGATGACCTGGGGATCAAATGTGGGCTCAGATACTTAGCACCCACCCAGAAACACCTGGCTGTGTAACCTTGAGCAAGTTACTTAACCCCAATTGCTTAAAAAAAATTCAAGTAATGCAAGTGAACAGCCTGACTAAAGAAAATAACACCTTAAAAAACAGACTAACCAACTCATATGGCAAAAGGGGCCCAAAAAGTCAGTGAGGAGAAGAATGCCTTTAAAAGCCAAATTGGAGGGGTGGCTAGGTGATGCAGTGAATAGAGCACCGGCCCTGGAGTCAGGAGGACCTGAGTTCAAATCCAGCCTCAGACACTTGACACACTTACTAGCCATGTGACCTTGAGCAAGTCATTTAACTCCGACTGCCCTTCCTTCCCCCTCCAAAAAGGAAAAACAAAAGGCCAAATTGGCCAGATGGAAAAGGAATTTCAAAAACTCACTGAAGAGAATAATTCCTTCAAAATTAGATTGGAGAAAATGGAAGCGAATGACTTTATAAGGATTCAAAATACTATAAAAAAGATCCAAACAAATGAAAGAATAGAAAGCAATGTAGATCTAGGAGACATAATTTAAAAATTACTGGACTATCTGAAAGCCATGATCAAAAAAAAGACCCTAGACACCATCTTTCAAGAAATTATCAAGCAAAATTGCCCTGATATTCTAGGACCAGAGGGCAAAATAGAAATTGAAATAATTCATTGATAGTCTCTTGAAAAACATCCCCAAATAAAACTCCTCGGAATATTATAGCCAAGTTCCAGAGTTCCCAGATCAAGGAGAAAATACTGCAAGCAGTCAGGAAGAAACAATTTGAGTATTGTGAAAACACAATCAGGATAACACAAGACCTAGCAGCTTCTACCCTAATGGATCAAAGGGCTTGTAATATGATATTCTGGAGGTCAAAGAAAGAACTAGGATTAAAACCAAGAATCACCTACCCAGCAAAACTGAATATAATGCTTCAGGGGAAAATGGTCATTGAAGGAAACAAAGGATTTTCAAGCATTCTTTTTTTTTTATTTTGCTTTTTGGAGGGCAATTGGGGTTAAGTGACTTGCCCAAAGTCACATGGCTAGTAAATGTGTCAAGTGCCTGAGGCCAGATTTGAACTCAGGTCCTCCTGACTCCAGTGCAAGTGCTCTATTCACTGCGCCACCTAGCCACCCCTTTCAAGAATCCTTGGTGAAAAAACCAGAGCTGAACAGAAAATCTGACTTTCAAATACAAGAAGCAAGAGAAGCATGAGAAGGTAAACAGGAAAAAGAAATCATAAGGAACTTATCAAAATTGAACTATTTACATTCCTACATGGAAAAACAATAACTATAACTCATAAGATTTTTCTTACTATGAGGACAGTTGAAGGGAATATATATATATATATATATATACGTGTGTGTGTGTACATATGTATGTATAGGAGAGTATAGGTGTGTATAAATATATATGTGTGTATGTGTATACATATGCACATGTGTATACATACATATGTATACATATATACATACATATACATATGCATACATATCTATAGATAGAGGGAAAAGGATGAGTTGAATATGAAGGGATGATATCTAAAAAATAAAATGAAGAGATGAGAGAGGAATATATTGGTTGAAAGAGAAAGGGAGAGATAGATTAGGGTAAATTATCTCATATAAAAGAGGCAAGATAAAACTGTCACAATGGAGGGGAAGAGCAGGAAGGTGAAAGGGAATGGGTGAACCTTACTCTCATTGAATTTGGCTTAAGGAGGGAATGACATATACACTAAATAGGGTATCCTACCCTACAGGAAAGTAGGGGTGATGGGGATAAGAGGAGGGATGATAGAAGGCAGGGCAGATCGGGGGAGAGGATAGGTAAAAGTAAACACTTTTGAAAAGGGACAGGGTCAAAGGAGAAAACAGAATAAGTGTGGGGCTGGATTGGATGGAGGAAAATATAGTCTTTCACAATATATCCACTATGGAAATGTTTTGTGTAACTACACATGTTCAACCTATATTGAATTGCTTATCTTCCCAGTGGGGGTGGGTGAGGAGGGAAGAAGGGAAAGAATCTGGGACTCAAAAGTTTTAAAAACAAATGTGTATAAAAAAGATTAAGGTACTGTCCAAGATGGACAGCCTTTACTATTTGTACATACATACATCTATTTATAGCATCACCATATTCTCCCTACATCTTTAAGTGCAAATTCCTGAGTGAGATATAGGGCAAACTCTATAGAAAAGGAGTTTGCAAAGGGTACAGCAGAAAACAAAGGAAGGAATCAAGATCCTTAATTTGGGAATTCAGCTTTTTGTTATTTTCCATCTCAATCATCCACCTTCATTTGTTCTTATTTACAAACTCGTGGTTTTTCCCCTAAAAAAAATCTCTCCTGTTACACTGATACATGAATCCATGAAGCTCTCTCTGCAGATTAGTCCCATGAGTGTTCTCATTTTCTAGCTCTAATAAGTAGAAAAATCGAAGTTTACAGCTCCATGAGGACCTAAGCAAGTAATGGTACCTCTTCCCAGCTTCTACCCCTTAAGTTGGGTATAAGCAGCTTGCCTTGAAACATTTTGGAGAAATTCCATTAACAGTGACGTTACTGCCTAGTGTATCCTTTATGATCCCCCTAGGGAAAAGACCTTGCCTGAGACAGCCAAGCCTTTAGCACCCTCATAAGGTTCTCATTAAAAATAGGAATGTGCCAGGCCAGATGCAATGGGGGGATGTCAAACTCTGGAAACCCTCCCCCCCAAAAAAATCTCATAAATTTTACAAAATGTATGACTTTTTCCTTGATTTTTTTATAATGTGAAATTTAAGGAAATTTAATAAAATAAAGACCATACTTTACAATTTACCTCATTTTAAAGAGTTTTTGACGTACAATAAAGTTTGTGACCATTTTGTAATCATGTTTTCTTCCTTAAATGTATAAAATCATACGTTACCAGCCATCCATGAATAGAAAGCTAAATTTGGAATGTAACTGAAACTACAGATTCTAAAGAAATTTCTCAGTTGAGCAACACAGTCTTCCATTATTCATTAAAACAATGAACTAAATAGAAGAGATAAGAATGAAGCAACTCTACAAGTAAATCAGAAGTTAACAAAGCATTTGAAAAATGAAAAAAACAAAAAAATTAAAAACATATACTAGAAAAAAATAATAAAAAATAAAACAAATATTGTACTATCCATATAAACATAACTAATACTCAAACAGAATCTGTAGTACTTAGTGGATAAGGAAAGAGCCCACCTCCACCACAGAGATATGCAAACAGTAATTTCTAGAAGTGTTTTCCATTGGTGTATCCATAGTGCCTAACACAAGAGGAACATAATAGGAATTTTTAAAATGTATGTTGAATTGGCATAGAGATAGATGGTGGTCTTGTAGAATGAACACCCTTAGCAAAATTCTGTTTGGCACCTCCAAATTTGAACTTATACTATATATGACTATTCAATCATTTTGCTCTTTTACTTAAAAATAGTAGGAGTTTAATAAGTGATCAGAGGACCTAAGAAGTAGCTTCAGATATCAACTGGTCCAATCTTCTCCTTTTATATATAAACGAATCAATGAAGCATTTATTAAGCACTCATGATGTGGAAAGGACTGGGGATACAAATAGAAAAGAGAGTTCTTGCTCTCAAGCAGATCACATTCTAATACGGGAGACAATACATATGAAAGGTTTCAGATGGAAGTTGGATGATGGTTTCAGATGGAAGATGGAAAGGCCCCATAGTCCTGAAGGTAGAGCTGCAAAATAGGCGGTCATACCTCTTATGTAATGAAACTTCACTGATAAAAGTATACCAATTTCTGATGTTAAACCATTTGACAATGACTGGGGCGGGGGCAACAACTTTCTGTTCTGGGTCTTCAGTAGCTGTATCCATACCATTGGCAGAAGTGGCTGCGAGGCTGAATCTTCACAGGGCTTGCTTCCCAGGGTGATGCCTTTAGGCACTGGGGTAGATTCAGGGTTCTGGGCTATCTCCATGGAGGTCTGAGGGAGATGGCAGTAAAGGTAATGGTAGTAGTTTGATTTGTGTGGTACATGCTGCCTCCCCTCTTTCTCTCGCGGTGCCTTGCTGCTTTAAGTAGGCTGGCAAGCTTTCTTTGTATGTGGAAAATAGGTGGCAGTTGGTGGAGATGGCTGGTCCCTTTACTATAGGTACCATCTTCCCAGATGATGGCTGTAAGGACTAGACTGGAAGCAAGAGTGGTCTGGGAGGCAGTGTGTGGCAGTATCAAAATTCGAACCCAGGTCTTCTGATTCCAAATTTAGTATGATGTCCACTGTATCACACTACCTCCAGACATAGCACAGTGATTACTTTAGTAAAATGAAAATGAAGTCTTCTCATTTTCATGCATGTGAGAAGTCAGAGGAGGTAGTGACATCCTGAGGAAGACTTCTACCTCATGAGAGATACAACATGACACAGTCCACAAACAGACAAATATGAAAACGAGAAGCTCTTCTTTGTGCACTCCAAAGACACTAAGGGGCATAAAACAGACTAGCACAAAACGAGGGACTTTATGATACTGTCTTTTCTAATGAGCTAGGAAGCAAGAGATGGAAAGATTTCAACCAACTGCCTCTTACTGTAAGAAGAAACTACTAAAACTGATGTAATTTTTTACAAAATGAGATTCTGAGAAAGAAAAAAAATCACAACTTTATTTAATATGCCATTTATCCAGTGTGACTAATTCATTATTTGTATGTAGTTAAAATGGAGCTTTGGAAAACTATGAAATAAATCAAATGTCCACTTTCTATAATCTTAATAGACAGATCCCATTAGGATTCTATTTTGCATAGCTGTTGGTTATAATCATTGCCCAGTATCTTTATACATTAATTGGCTGAGGCAATGCTGGCTCTACCATCATCATTTCTCCTCATCTCCATTTACCATTCACTCTAACTTTTATGACATTTTGGAAGATGTTCTTCTCTTCTCTATTCTTGGTTCTGGAATCACAACTAAGAGCCATTTGCTCACAAATGACTGGGCAATCTGGAAGTGTGTGACTTGCCTCACTGGTATTTCATTATTTCTTAGGAATATATAAATTATCAGTCAATAAGTATTAGTTTTTGGTGAGAACTTGGTTCAACGGCTACTTGGCTACCATCACACCACTGAAGTCGAAATAAGTAGGTTTTTATGGAACTCCAAAACCATTTGGTCAACACATTTGAACACAGGCTCAAAAACCATCCATAATTTATGGACATTTATATCAGTCAATCCATTTTCCGATTTTTCCAAGCTACATGCTCATGTGTCAGTCTGATTATTTTAACAAACTAGTAAGAGGCCTCTTACTCTTGAACTCATGACTGCCCTCTTTCTTTAACTATGCTTTACATATCTCTCATCATGTTTATTTTTTCAACCAAAAAATTTTTGAAAAACTTTTTAAAAAAACATTGGGGTTTTTTTTCATGCTCTTCAATCCTTCAAACTTTTTCACACAACAAAAGCAGTGTCAGTTGCTCTCCAGATATTGACACTTGATGGCAGAATTTTCTCATAAATAATGTAATTAACATAAAACTGTTGAAATCTTAAATTAAATGTATAATAAAGATATTTTTCTGCAGATTCTCACTATGACACAAAGCAATTTGAATCCGCCAGAGATATAAATAGAAAATATGTTCCATCTAAAAATATATGTTAGGAAAACCCATGCCTTAGGTTAGCCACCAAAAGCAACAGACTGCTCAAAACAAAAGCATCTGGCTCAAAAGAAACAATGTCATAAAGCTAGGGAGAAACATACTCAGAAAATGTTGAAAGACTCAGCTTTCAGTCCCAGTAACACCCCAGAACCTTGATATGCGACTAGGTATAAAATCAAACAAAATTGTCTTTTTGGAAAAATTCAATTCAATTGAAATATTTGTTAAGCTGGATATCCAACTCACTTATGTAAAGCCTTGTGGTAGATCTAAAAGGCATGGAAGTCAAGGGCCTCTAAAGTATTCTTTGGTTGTCACAGATTACAAGATGAAAAATCCTAAAATCTGGGATACTTTGTTTTGAGAAAACTTGAAGTACAATATAAATAGAAGGTAAAAGATAAATTAGGTTTGAAGAAGAGATTTTGGACTATTTGCATTACAAAATAATTCACTAAAAAAAGCAAATACCCTAAGACATTTAAAGAACAAATTATAAAAACATCAACATGTATGCAATTTATGAAACACATAGATTACATAGAGAGGTACCTATACATATGATTTTCTCTCTTCTCTAAGACCAGGAGTGGGGAACCTGCAGCCTCAAGGCCACATGTGGCCTTCTAGGTCCTCCAAATAAAGCCCTTTGACTGAATCCAAACTTCACAGAACAAATCCCCTTAATAAAAATATTTGTTCTGTAAAACTTGGACTCAGTCAAAAGGCCTTGAGTCACATGTAGCCTTGGGGCTGCAAGTTCCCCAATCTTGTCTTAGACGTTATCCTTGATCCTCTGATCTCTTTTCAGTCAATGCAATGTCAACGATTATTATTTACAAATTTGAAGAACCATTTTCAGCCCACATTAATTCACAACTATTTCAGGTCTAGTAAAAAGGTCTATGTGACTCTAAGACATTAGACCTTAAAAAAATGAAAAAGGAGCCAATTATCTGAATTTTCAGTCTACATAGTCAGCATCATATAGATTAGGTGTCACTAAGCCAGGTGACTGGCCACATCTTTCACTTTTCCTCCATATGCTATGGCCTCCTGAAAACAATCTCTTTCTCGTATCAAAATGCCTAGGATGCCCGAGGCTATCTCAGAACAAAACTCCAAGCCCTGCGGATCACAGTCATACTGAGGCACAAACAAAAACCCACTGTCATTCAATACTCATATTTGTCTTGAGTTTAAATTCAAGTCCCATTTATTTACAAGGTATCTAGGAAAGAAGCAAGGAGGAGTAGTCCTGACCTATTAGAGAAACACCAATGGCTTTTATTGTATTTATTCACAATATCAAAGTCCAAGTTCACAAACCAAGCTCATTCTCTCCACACCAAACATAAACTGAACTGATCGAAGACTGAATGGCCATTTATTCAATACCTAAATGGAGATGCAAAATATGTTGAACTGAATTAGCTTGTTCCTTAAAATTCTTCAGAGACAAAAGAACTAAGAAGAGGATTAAAGCAAGTGAGTGAGGATACTGATCTCCTTAATGACCAGTTCAGACCACTGTGTCCTATTTGCCTCTCATGGTCATACTCTGATTCTAACACATGGCAAACTACACTGAATATGCCACAATCAAATCACCAAATTATGTTCTCTTAATGTCAAGGTTAAAAAAAAGATGAATTATAAGTAAAGGAATGAAAAAAATGTGCCAACATTGGGAAACTTTACCATTCAAAAACTGTGCTCCAAAAAAGAAGCATTTTATTTGAGAGCATCTCAACAGCCCAAATGTATGTTTCTGTTGAAAAAGTCTATTTTGCCAGCAAATGTTGCCAATTTGCAAACATGTGTTTCAATTGTTTCAGGAAAAACAAACTTTCATTTACGATTTTTCTGAAAGGAAAGTAATGCCTGTTGAAAATATTTGCATATACAGTATACACACTAATATACAAAATCATATATACATTTGTGTGTATATACATATATATATATATATATATTTCAGACCACAGACATATTTAGCAAGAGTCATGTGGCTATTCCCCCCCAAATGATGGCCAAGGAAGTCAAATCTACTATACCTACAGAGGAAAAAAGTAAACTTGACCATCATCTGTATGATACTGAGCTGTGTAGATAGACAAATCAGATAAGTTAGGCCCCAGAGTAGATTTCTGTTATCTCAAATGATCCTGTAGGCCCTCCAAACAGGCCTAATTGCCAACTTTTCACTTTACTTTGTATTATATTGATTGTACTCAAAATTGTTTCCCTATCATTGCCCGTATTTTCTTCCACAGCTACAGCCTGCGCCCATCTCAGACTTCTCTGACTTCTTATTGCCTTTATCTTCATTCCTAACTTGTCCTGTACTATTTCAGTCTCTCAAACTAGACTATAAGCTTCTTGAGGTCTGGGTACATTTCTCCTACCTCTTTTGTATTCCTCCTAGTGCTGTGAATATAGCAGAGGTTTTAATAAATACTTGACAAAGTAGAGAGAATGTTGAACTGAGAGGCCGAAATCCTGACTGGAAAGTGAAGGGGCTAAGCAGATGATCTCTAAGGTACCTTACAGCTGTAAAATTTTCCCTGAGTGTCTAATTGAATTGATGTTTATGTGATACAATAAAAAAAAATCACACCGTGAACCCTGCTACAGGGTTCAATAAAAGACTTGTTAACAGATGAGCTAATTATCAGTGAAGTATGTTCCACTGATTCTGCCGTGCCTAGGGGAGTGTAGTGCTACAGGAGAGAACCAGATTTAAAGTCTGAAGACCTGGGTTCAAATCCTAACTCTGTCACTTGCTACCTATGTAACTTTGGGATCACTTATATTCTCTGATCCTGGCCTCCCTTACATGTAAACCAGACCTGCACAACTTGGCAGTAGATATGGGCCAAATTAAAAGAGGCTAAACTTCTTCGAACTGCAGATAGGTTTTTAGTGGTTCACTTTCTAAGTAAAGGTATAATTAATGATTAAACTATTTTGCAAATAAACCATATTTTTATAAAAAGTGAAATTTCAATTAATATAAATTAATTACACTTATTATTTAAGATTTTTATTTATCATGACATCACATTAATTTTTTAAAAAATTACTTTGCTACACTCACTTTGTTCCTGTTCGGCGCCAGTAATGACCAAAAACACAGCAAAAAGATAAAATTCTCCCTTTCTCTCAGACTGAAGACAGACTGATGATGCTTGGTTGGCATGGGTCACGTGACAAACAAGGAGAGATTGTACAGTGGCAACCTACCCACCAAGTTATAAGTGACTAGTGGAAGCTCGAGGGTTAAGCCAGGCATGGACAAAGAACTTGTTACATCTTTACTTTCTCTTACATCCTCTACATTTTTCACAAGCCCCTCAAAATCCTTTGGTGGGCTGCAAAAGGCCCTCGGTCCACAAGCAGCCTGCAGCCATATGTTGTGCAGGCCTGCTATAGACTGAAGGAGCAGGCCCAAAAGATCGCACAGGTCTCCTCCCTCTAGCCCTCTACTGTCCTATAAGCCATTCAATTTAGTCACAATAGCTGAATCTATACAGCATGAAAAATATTCTAGTGAATCAGTGAAAAACAGCCAAATTTTCCATCTGATAGCATGAAAACAAAATACCTGATCAAGTGACAATTTCCCCAGATCAACTGGCTATTTTGATCAAACCTGGTTAAAAAACCAGCCAGCTGGAGGCTATGTAACACACATCCACAAAACCACTCTTCTCCCAGTAATTGTGAAGGTAGAAACTATAATTTCAGCATCAATTCATGGTGAGTTAAAAAGTATTTTTCCTGATTTTATTTCTATTGACATAAAAATAATCTACCTCATTGCTACTGCCAGTAGAAATTTGCCTGGAAAATATAAAATCTGACTCCAAATACATGACTTAGGAAAGGCCAACAAGAAGACCAGTATCTGGATCTGTTTTTCACTGCAGAGGGCAACTCCCCTAGAATCTCCAGCTTTCTCAAATGCATGTAGTGGACACTCAAGAGAAAACTGTTGAGTTCAACTAGATGGAACAGAGAGGGCTATTATTTTGAAAACAAAAAGCAAACTATTCTACATAACATGGAAGTTGCATGTTGGAGGTTCCTTCCTTTTGCTTACAGCAGAAACTTTACAAAATGGTCACCATCATGCATTTCTCCCACTGCACAGGGACTACTGAAAATTCAAACCAGAGTTTACTTTAAATCATTAGTTGTTTGAGGTTTTCATATGAAGTAAAACACATGCACTATCCCTAAGAGATATCATTCCATATACTGGGCTACCCCTAATCAAAATCAGATTTCACAGGAAGGGCTATTGTCAACTCAGCTTAGAGCTCATCATTCAACTGAAACTCCCAGATCATTTTTCTCAGCTCAGGAGGTTGGGAGATGTCCACAGCTAAGGTCATCGATGAGATTTACTTTAAAGTAAATTCAACAATTCTGAGCATCTCCTTCCTTCTCTACCACGTAAACTTCAACAGGCTTTGAACATGCAGATAAAATTCCATTCAAGTGAAAGCACAAAAGTTTGACAGAAGAACAACCTAGCATTGCACCCCAGTTTAATGGTTAAGAATAATTTATGGTGTGGATCTGCTATAGTTAAGTCAAACAGAACAAAACACAAACAACCTTCTATGATGAAATGCAAAGGACTGGGATGGCTGAAAACTCAAGGAAAGCAAAAGATAGGAAAATGAGCTGACCTTCTGCCTTTGGAACAGCCTTGCTCCATTTCTGCCTTGTAGCCTATTGACTTACTAAGTTCACAAATACACACAACTCATTCTTCCCCAGGTGTCCTGGCAGAGCAAACAGAGCCCTAGATTGGGAATCAGGAAGGTGTGGATTTGAATCCTACCTCAGGCACTAACTATGGAGCCTGGACAAGGTACTACACTGGAGACTCACTTTCTTCTACCAAAAGAAGATAATAACAGCACCTAATAGCAAGGGGAAGCCGAGAGGATCAAAGGAAATAACACACATAAAGGACTTTGTTAACTTTAAGGCACCATGTAAATGTGAACTATTATTACGGAAAAAAAAATTTTTCTCCTTCCCTCTTTCTTTTCTACATATCCTTTAAAGTTCCCAGAAATAGGATTCAAATAGTAGCTCTCCCTCTTTGGAGCCCCTGATTTTCTTCCCTTTTAATTGCCCTCTTATGCCAGCATTCTTTTCTGGGAAAGAGGTCAAGTTGGCCTCTTGGCCCAGTTGGAGAATGAGTACTCAAACAATGAGTACATTATCCAACCTGTAGGGGAGTAGCATGGAGGGCAGGAGTTATTAGGCACTTATATTTATGTGATACACAGGTTTACCTGGGATGATAATAATAGCTGATCATTTACATAGTATGTTAGGGTTTACAAAGTGCTTTATATGCAAGATGGCCATTGGGCCTCACAACAATCCTGGGAGGCATTATTATTTCCATTTTAGAGATCTGCTAGACTAGGAAAATGCCATAATTTAGGGTTCAGAGGTCCTGGGCTCCAGTCTACCACTTATTAGCTGTATGACTTTGGAAAAGTGAATTAAACACTGTGGGGTCTCTGTTCCCTCATCTCTAAGATGAGGGGGTTGGAGGAGATGATCTCTCAGATCCCATTCAACTTTCAATAGATGATTTCATCTATGGAGCTCAAGAGAGGTCAAATCTCACAAAGCTATGAAATGGCAGAGGATGGGTGTGAACCCAGGTTTTCAGGACAAGTCCAGCACTCTGCACTATGCCATGTTGATTATCCATAGCCATGAACTGAGGAGAGCTTTATTATCAGTACGTTAGCATATCTCTCGAACACTGAGCAAGGGACTGAGGGTTATACAAGATACTGTTCCCTAGGGGTCAGTATTGTGGCTTTTTAAAAATATCACTAAAACATTTCCCTATAAAACCCCAACTGCTTCAGCTTGACTCACAAAATTACTCCCTGGTCATATTCTTATTTAAATAAAGAAAACATTTTCAAAATTTGGGAATCTATATTTGGAAGAATAGTTTCCAAGACTTCAACCAGGTTTCTCCTCATGCTTTTTCATTCATCAACTCCCATCAAAAGACTCTTAAAATATAAAAGTGCTATGAGTCTATAGCATGGTATAACCAATACATTATTTTAAAAATACATTTTGGTCTGTCAAATTCCCTGTAATACACAATTATTATGTTTACCTATGCACACAACAGTTCTATAGTATTTCAATGGGAGTTGCTTGCATAAAAATTACATGTTCCAGCCCACATGGGGAAATAAGCAACCAGTTCCTTAGGCATAATTTATTAAGAGCATAAAATGAAACTGGAAATTCATTTTGTGAGTCCCCAAAAGGTCCCAATATTAGAGGTGGTATTATTTGCAATTGTCTTATTTCTGGCAGTTCTTCTGGTAACGATCATAGAAGTAGAGAGAAATTAAGACAGAGTGAGAACTGGAAGGGGGTTGAGGGAAATTGGAGATCAGCTAGTCTAACTCCTTCATTTTACAGGTGAGGAAAACTGGAGCCCAGAGAGTGCACTGGGACCACTCCTCTTCCTACTTTCCCAGGCTTCCTGAAGCAGTCTGCTAACTTGCTTTGAGTCTGATTTCTTCCTTTTCCCACCCCCAAGAGATTGTACTTAAAAAGGCAGATCTCTCCAGGCTGCATAGAACAAGGAGGAATGATGCTGTCTGCAATACACTGGATTTCAGCTATCAATGGACAGATATTTTAAACCTTTTTAGCTGGGTCTCCACAACACCAAAACAACAAGTTGAAAAGTTAAAAAAAAGTTATTCAATGCACCCCACTGCTTTGTCTTCATGCCACTAATCAAGCAGCCTGACTGACTTTGGTCACTGAATCCAATGACCTGACTGGGTGGTCTGGCATCCTGGAGACACAAGCTAAGTCTGTTAATCAAGGGCATGGTCTCCCGAGATCTGAAGGACACAAAGGCCAGGGCCCCTCTATTGTTCTAGAGGGGACCGTTTTTTAGTTGTTGAGATTTTTAGACAAATGTGAACAATTCAAATTATTGTAGATATCTTTAAATTTCACATGGAAAGAAATCATGGCGAATAAAAGACATGAAACAAGGATTCATTCCATTAAAACAGTTCTGAGTCCACAAAAAGCAGCATGTTTCAAAGCACTATGATTTTCTTCCATCCACAAAATGCTTAAATGTTGTGGGTCTTATCTGTGTAATGATTGATTTATTACTGAGATAGTCATTTTCCAACTTGATTTGTATATTTTTAAGTTGTTAAAGGCTTGACTACATAATTAACAAAACAATTTGTGCATCATTAAACTGATTTCTCACAGGGATCCTTTTCTTTCCTGTCCAATGGATGTGCTTTCAAAATCTACAGACACTGACTGCTTTTTTTCCCCCTAGGGGGAACAGGGACCGTCCCTACTATCTGATCAGACACTGGTTCATCCCTCCTACCCATCTACCCCAAACTCTAACAAATGCGTTTTTTTAATGGCTAACATAATTGGCAAACACTTGAGAATGTATAGTAAATTAAATATAATTATTCTTCCTTTGAATGGATGACACATATATACAGACAAGAAAGGTGCGTGGGTTGGGGAGAGAAATTATCCAAAGCTAAGGATATTAGTTAGTACCAGCTGTCTCTGTCTCTCTGTTTCTCTCTCTCACTCTCTCTTTCTTTCCCTGCCTAAGCACCAGAAAATATGCAGGTTTGCAAGGGATATCATTTCTCCATCTCACACACCTTTCTCTCCTAAACAGCCTTGTTCTAATATTAAGAAGAATTGTAGTTAACAAGGCCTCTGAAGACCTCTGCGCAAAGAAGGCAGTCAGAAGGAGCTCGAGTGCTGCTGCAGTGTGTGGGGGGGAAAAGCTCAGGCTGAAGCTGGAATAGTCCACCTTTGTGTGGAGAGCAGGGTCACTGGCTTCAGGCTCCAGGAACATGGTGAAGGGGTGCGCTGCTCTCTGGCGGGCAGAGAGAAGAGAAAACTGGCCAGCACATGGTGTCTTCTCAGCTTTGACAACCACACACAAACCTTTGAACTTTCTATTTATATAACAGGGTACCAATCCAAGTACCAGTTTACAGGCTTGACTAATTAGGCTACTTGGAAGACATCATATAAAAAGTAAAAACAATTGATTCGGGTCTCTGCAAGAGAGAAGGCTTCTACTGACAAGATCACAGCTACAATTTGCACTATGTCTTTTAGAAGAGTTAGGTTTGTCCAGTAAGGCTGGCCTAACATTTTTTTCCCAAAATGGACCCTTTAATGTTGCCATTTCAAAAAATAAAGGAGAAACAGTCCCTGCCCCTGCTACTCCACCCCAACCCCCCAAGAAAAACCTCAAGCTGGGACAAAATAGCAGGGCAGTTCTTTACCACCCATGGCCCTGAATGGCTTCATATCTGAGTTGCTTTTCTGAGCCTTTTTCCTCTAGTAGGTGATTAAAGGTATCACCACTTCCCAGAGAGAGGTCCAAATCTAGCCACAGGGGCTGGGTACTTCAAAATGCCATTACATTGGTGACCACTGACAAGCCTACAGAATGATTTAAAAGAAAAAAAAATCGGCTATATTTTTTTCAAAGATCACAGGTCTCAGGCACTGGAGGTTTTCATTCTCTTTTCTCATTCCTTTCACTGACCAGTTTATATTAAAACAATCTAACTCAGGTAAATGTTACTTATTCATACGGAAATCTTAACAGAACTTGGGGCTTGGCCCTTTAATCCAGCCCAGGGCTAGCTACATCCATGAAAGGATTTCTGCAGTTTGTAAAAGCCAACAATGAGAATTTTAAAGCACAATGGGGGTGGTGTGTGTGTGTGTGGGGGGGCTGGGTGTCATTTTCACCCCATTTTCCATATTTATTTATACATAGAACTCTGAACATATATGGGGTATACTTTTTGTGTACCTCAAAGCTGTAGGCCTTTCATGGCAGTTGCCAAGAGTGGCAAGTTCTACCAGTGAAGCAAAAGAACCCACGTAGAGGAAAATAAGCTTTCTAATGCTCATGTACCATGGGCAAGGATCACAAATGCAGTTAGCTGCCACTGAGTGGGAATAAACATAACAGGTAAATTCTGGGCTGTCTAGAGACTTTGGATATGATTTGATGTCAGGGTTGTTTTTCAGGGTCAAAATGTCTTTTCTGGCCCTCTAACACTAATCACACATATTCCCAGTCACCTGAATAGCAAGCTTTCATTGCATTTACCAGGGTCATATCTGTGCTTATTTTCTTGGTGGGGGTGTCTTACACAACTGCACACCAGATGTTTATGAAGAGAAGCACACAAACCAGCATACTAGTGAATAGAGCAAAAAAAAGTAAACAGGACAGAGGCAAGAGAGTGTGTGTTCCACACAATGAGTGTAGGCAAAATACATGCTTATGTTCATATACATACTACACCCTAAGTGATTGAGCAAGTCACACACAAGGAGGGGCTAGAGGCATAAATGCCTCTTAAGCCACAGGGGCCTAAAACAAGGATTAGTTGGAACTCCTCAGAAACAAGGGTATTGCATTTTCCTCTAAGGAAAGAGAACCCCCAAACAAGAGAACAAGAATTTTCATCCACTGCCTAAAAGAAATCAGAGCAATGTGAATTTCCCTTTTGAATAAAGTAGATTGAGAGTCTGAGACAGAAGGAAAATTCAAATACTGTGTTAGACATCCTTAAAAAAAATCCCATTACGTGCTGGCTGTTTAACATTTCTGAACTACACCCACATCTTCAGTTGTCTATTAAATTGATGATGTTACCCACACCATATATTAGGCAAATTGTATGCAAATAGCAAGACAGTACTTATCAGCTGCCTGAAAAATGAATTAGTGCAGCTGAGTACAGATACTGTACAGAAGCCTAATATTTAATTGAGGAGTGATTTTATTGTGATTATTACTGTTAAATAACAACAGCATGACTATTAAACATTGTAGTCTAATGTTTTATGTGTAGCTGATAAAACCCTGCATGACATCAAAAATGCCTTCCAGATGAATATTGATAATGTGTAATTGGTGTTTTCAAGGATTTACATGGCAGGATTGGAAAATAAAAGATGACAGGTATTTAAATTCTGGTTATCTTCGATTTTCAACTGAAGCAATGTGGATCAGTAAAATAGAACTACTGTCTAAGTGTGTGACCTTTTCTCCAAAAATTGAGTAAAAACATTACAGTAGCAAGGTGACTGTAAAAATACACAGCCTTTAGGGCCAAGATATGACAGCATTTTTAAATTAAAAAGATCTTTTACCCTCATTTCAGGCTGGGTCATTAGCTGATTCCAATTCAAGTGAAAAGCCAGTAACCAACCTTGGAATTCTAAACTAGCCAAAATATCTAATTTACTAGAATGAAAAATATAAATGACATGATAGCTTAAATTGCTGGGGCAGAGAAAAAAATGTTAACATTTCTCCTAGAGAGGAAGTACAAATAAATAAATATATAGATAGATAAATAGATAAATGAAGTTGATGTGCCCATATGTATCAATTTCCCTACTCCCTCCTGACCTCTGCCCAACCCTTAGGCAAAGGGTATACAATATTTTCCAGAATATGTACAAATCTTCCCCCCTCTGAACTATCTGCATTAATGCAAAAACCCGAGGAGGTTTGGGGGAGGGGGAAGAGAGGACAGTCTCAAATCAGCAATTATTTGTATACTTATATTGGACTACCCCACTTCGGGGCTAATTAAATCACATTTGTCCCTTAATCAGTACAATATAAGGCTCCAAATTAGCAAATATAGTTTGTACAAGAAGTCACTTCGTTTACTACAATAGTAATCGGAACTTATGGTAAGAGAAGTGGAAAGGAGGGTGTGTGTGTGTGTGTGTGTGTGTGTGTCTGTCTGTCTGTCTGTGGTTGTCTGACTGTCCAGGGCTGCTTGCTCATGTATGAGAGGAGGGGGAGCAGGAAGGGAGGTACATGCTTACCTCTTTTAAATCCCTTTAAAAAGAAACCTACGAAGATACATAAGCACCCTTAAAGTTAAGCCATCTATTGAAGGAAGCACTAGATGTCTGTGCCAGCTGAAGGCACGCAGAACCGGTGAGGAACAAAACCCGAAAAAGGAGGGGGGGGGGAGAGAGATGGCTCAACACCCCATAAGCATCATAAAACTGCATTTTCTAATACAACTGTCATAACTTAAAAAAAAAAACACGCAATCTTCCCCCGTAAACCCCCTCTTCCTATTCTCCCCCAATCTACGGCGTCTTAAAGCAAGTAGGAAACACTTGGGGGCTTCCCCCTCACTCAACCCCCCCCCATCTCTTCACCCCCTTAACAAAGAAGCCCCGAAAGGAGGGAAAGGATTAGGCAAAAAGACTGGTAAAACGAAGGGGGAAAAACAAAACCCCCAAATAACAAAAACCCAAACCTACCACTGCTGTTCCAAGTCCCAGTCCCTGAAAAAGTCGAATAGATCCATAGCGGTGGGCTGGGGAGCCTGTCCAGAACTGCTGGCTGCTGCCCCCGGCTCGGCAGCCGGCTCCTTGCCCCGGCTCCAAGTGAGCGGCCAGCCTAGGCGAGTGGCAGTAATTGCCTAAGGTGACTCCCCGGCCGGCGTTCTGCCCGCAGTCCGTAGAAGGGTCCGATCGCCGACCAGCCTCGGGAGCGCAGTGGCCAGGGGCCGTTGGCAGCGGTTGGTGGCGCGAGGCTGAGGGCGAGGTGGCGCGAGGCGCCCGAGGCAGCTCTGAGACGCCCCGCGCCGCGCCGCTCGGCTCGGGCTCCGCTCCGGCTCTTGCCCTCTCTCGCTGCCTGGTTCGAGCTCTCACTGCCGGCGCCACAAAGCTGCGTCCAGCTCAGGCTGCCGCTGCCGCTGCCGCCGCCGCCGCCGCTGCCGCTGCTACTGCCGCTGCCGCCGCCGCTGCGGCTGTTGCCGCCTCTGCTGCAAGCTCAGCCGGCCGGCTGACTGTCTGCGAGAAAGAGGCAGGAGCGGCAGCATCACATACACACTCACGCAGACACGCGCGCGCGCGCGCACACACACACACACACAGACACACACACACACACACACGCGCGCGCGGCGCGGGGGGTGGGGGTGGAGCCTATTCAGCCAGAAGCTGCGATATGGAGCCCACACATTATCATCCCCTAGATCTGCCCAGGGGCCCCCAACCCGGTCCTAACCCGGCCTCTGGCTACACCTCTGTCAAAATCAGCTGTTGCGGGGCCGAGGTAGAGGTAGGATGGAGTGTAGGGCACAGGGGCTGCTGAACCCCCGCTCTTAGTCACCTGGCTCTCAGCCCCCAACAAATCGTTCCCCAGCCCCCCAGGTCCCGGGCTATTCTGACGGGAGGAACAGGGGAAGGGGACGTGAACTGTCACTGACGGCAGCAATGCTAATTCTCCGGGCTGCAGAGAAGAGAAGGGGATGACTTCCAAAAGCCTGCGGACTTGTTCCTGGGGAAAGGGGGGACTGAGGGAGCACAAGCACGCACCAGCCCCCAGGCGGCCCGCACAAAGTTCGAGGAGGGCTCGGCAGCCTGCATGCGCTATTCAGTGCACACGGGGATCGATCAACAAGCATTTCTTTAGCACCTGTGTGCCTGGCAATGTTCAGACCTTGTTGGGAATACAAACACATGCGTAAGAACAGTCCTGGCCCTCAAAGAGATTTCAGTTTAACTAAGGGAGAGCAGTACAAACAGATGCAAAGTAATAGGGGAGTGGGGAAGGGGTTACTCAAGGCTTCCTATAGAAAATGACTCTAGAGATGACGTTTGAGGACAATTCGGGGTCCCAGGGGGCTGAGAGGAGGACAGGGCACCTTGTGAACAAGAGGAACGGCCAGGGGAGAGGCAGACAGGAAATGAAGCTGTGTGGGGGCCGAAAAATGAAAAACCAGCCGGCATGAAGGTAACATGTATACTAAGGCTGGAAAGGAATATTGAGGTAGATTGATGAGAAAGGCCCAACCCAGAAGTTTATTTGATTCTGGAAATAATAAGGAGCTGGTGGAATGACTCTTGCCCCCATGCTCAAGGATGTCCAGCACTTAGCCAAAGAACTGGCAAGCAGTTTTCCTCTGATGCCTGGAAAGTAGTGGACTGGGAAATGGAACCCCCACGTTTGGGGCGTGGGTGCCACCCATAAGTTACCAGGTGCCTTAGGCAAAAGCTCTCACACTTGCTCCCTTCCTCGGTAAAATGGACTCCAGGCTTACATCCAACGGACCTGCTTTAGCCTTTATTCAGCCATCTTTCGTTTTGTTTTTTCACTGTGCTACTACTAGTTTGTAACACACCAATCCACCCTCCCTCCTAGGTTCAAATAGCTTTCTTTCCTTCTTCCCACTAGGCAATGCACAAAGGGAGAAATCACTCTAAGAATCACCAATCTCTTACTTCAAAAAAGAGGCAGGTCAAAGTAGAATAGAACCCTTGGAATATCAGATAAGGGCAGGAGATTGGAACTAAGAAGCCCAGAGGAGCTGTCAGACAGGGACCTCCAACCCAAGCCCTTTGCCTGTAAATCCTCTGCACTGTATTGCTAAGAACTGGAGAATGAAGCCAAGTCCTGCCTTCAGGGCCAATGTCAACGCATTGTGCTGCTGTAGCCGTCCCTTGGACTTAATATTTTTATGCACTGACAGATACCAATAAAGTTTGAAAATAATGAGACATTCCATATAATCGTAGTAGCAAAGACTTCAAAGGGACATTACAGGCTATGGTACAGTCTGTACCTGATCTGGTGGTACACATCCCATTAGGGTGATCATCCAGCCTACACCCAAAGATATGCAGTGATAGAATACATACTAACTCCTGAAGCAGCCTTCACTTTTGGAGAGCTGGAATTGTTAGGTTTTTCCTCACAAAGAGCAGACATCTGTTGCTTTCTAACTTCCTACTGCTCCTAGTTCAGTCCTCTAAAGCAAAAAGAAAGGAAGGTAACATGTATTTATTAACTACCCACTATGTTCTAGGTGGTTTACAAATATCATATCATATGATCCTCACGGTTCAGGTAACTATAATTATTATTCCCATTTTACAGTTGAGCAAATTGAGACACCTGGAGGCTCAATAACTTGTCCAGGGTCACAGAGATAGTATGTATCTGAGGCAAAATTTGAACTCAGATCTTCCATTGCTTCACACAGTAGCTGGCATATAGTAGGAACTTATAAATAATTTTTTGATTAATGCCAAGCCCAGCACTCCATGCCACCTAGAACAAATCTGGTCAGTTTTCTATATCACATGATGTCAAATACTTGAAGATAGTTCTTATGTCATCCCTAAAAGTTTTGTCTTCTACAGTCTAAATATTCCCAATTCTGCCAATTTCTTTCTCTTATGTCATGGTTATGATTTCCCTCACCATCCTAGCCATTACTTTAAAGTACTTTCACTCTTATTTAATTTTCTCAATCACACAAGTATTATTACTCTTTTTTTTAACTGAAGTACAGAGGTTAGGTTTTTTTGTTGTTGTTTTCTTTTAGAGATGACAGGATTATAGACATAGTGATGAAAAGGACCTAAGAGGACATCTAGATCAACCCCCTCTTTTTTACAGATAAGGAAACTGAGGACCAGGGAGGTTAAGAGATTTCCTTGAGCCTACATACAGTGGTGGGGCCTGAACTAGGGGCTCAGGTCTCCTCTTCCTAGGAGTTCATACTCTATCAGATTCATCACTTCTACATACAGGCTTTTAAGGAACAAAGCATATCCGTTTAAAAAGGACAATACTTGGGGCGGCTAGGTGGCTCAGTGAATAGAGCACCGGCCCTGGAGTCAGGAGGACCTGAGTTCAAATGTGACTTCAGACACAACACAAAAATAGCTGTGTGACCTCGGACAAGTCATTTAACCCCAATTGCCCTGACTTCCCCCTCCAAAAAGCAAAAAACAGAAACAAAAAACCGACAACCAAAAAAAGCACAATAATGGCTAATTGTAGGTGCTTATTAACAGTGGAGAATAAGAACTTGTAGGGTGAGCCAGTAGTTATTACCAGAAGAAAATCCTAACATATATAATCATATTTCGAAGGGTGATTCTAGACATGTTTTCTCTAGCTTTCTTGCTTTAAGAGAATGTAGCTATCAAGGCAAAGTAGAAAAACCATGTGTTGGGGAGGGCAAGGGAGAAAAAAACACCAGTACATAATTAGAGCTCATATAAGATCCTTATGTCTCCATCACCCTTGTACTTTCTTTTTTATTGGTACGAAGAAGGAACAGAAACAGAAAAAAAAAAACAACAATCAGACAGTCTTAGTGAACAAGCACTTATTAAGTGGTTAATATGTACCAGGAGCTGAGGATAAAAAATGGCCAAAACAAGTCCCCAGCAGGGAGGCCAATGTATTGCATTGAATTGTACCATATATAGAAGGGAGTAAAGTGTGAGAAGGTTAGAAAGGTAGGAAGGGGCGAAGCTTATAAAGAGCTTTAAATGGCCAACAGAGAAGGTTATATTTTCTTCCTGAGATCATAAGGAACCACCGTAGCTCATTGAGAGCATGTGTGACATGGTCAGATTAAACTTTTAGGAAATCACTTTGGCAGTTGAGTAGAGGATAGATTGAAGTGGTGAGAGACTTGAGGTGAGGAGACCAACCAGAGGACTGTCTGGGTGAAAGGTTATCAGGGCCTATGCTAAGGAAGTGCACTTGTGAGTGGAAAGATGTTTGAAAGGCTAGAAATGGGGCAGCTGAATAGAGCACTGACCCTGGAGTCAGGAGGTCCTAAATTCAAATCTGGCCTCAGACACTTAACACAAAAACTAGCCATGTGACCTCAGGCAAGTCATTTAACCCCGATTGGCTTTCTAAAAAGCAAAAAAAAAAGGCTAGAAACAATCAGATTTGACAACAGACTGGAGATTTGGGGTAGGGGTCCTAGTGAGGAGTCAAAGATGCCAAGATTACAAAGTTCAGGACTGGATGGATAGGGAAATGATGTTGCCCTGCACAATTAGGAAAGTTGGAAAGATGGGAAGCACCTGGGGAGAAAGGTAATCAATTTGTCAAGGTTGTGATAGTATACCTAGGAGAATCAATTTTCAGATGCCCAAAAGTCAGTTGGGTATGTGAGAACAGACCTCAGGAGAGCCACCAAGAGGCACCACTTATTACTACTACTACTACTACTACTACTACTACTACTACTACCACCATCAACAACAATGAAAAAACAATAGCATTTATATGGTGCTTAATACTTAGCACAGCACTTTACATATATCATCTCATTGATATTACTTGTAAACAAAGTGTCTGAGGGACTGAGAGAAGAGATAAGTGGACCTAGGGAGTGACCTGGAAGAGATCAGGAGTGAAAGTGACCCTGGGGAGGGGAAGAAAGTACATTCTCATCATGACTCAACAAGCACAGGTTTTTTCCACTTACTGGATGGTAACATTCGCAACTTTAGCACCCACCTGACTGTTTGGGTCTCAGTATTTTCATCTGCAGAATGAGGGCATTGAACTAGATGGCCTCTGACATCCCTTTCTATCTCTGGCCCTATGACCCGTTGATCTTAGCATAGTGTCCAGGAAAACAGAAGCTGAGGAATAAATAACCTCTTCTCTGAGTCCCCAACCTCCCAACCAACCTTTAGCAAGTATCTATGAGTCAAGTACTTTGCCCAGGGTGAAGATAACAAGAAAAATAAAGAAACATGCTCCCTGCCCTTAAGGGGCATACATTCTCCTCACAAGGTATGACATGTTAACATGCAAACTGATACAAGGGAGAGTGGGATGGATTTAAGATAGAACTCCAACACAAGAGAGTTCTGCCACAAAGGCCTAACAGGTTTTACTTCTCTTCACCCACTGTTTTGTCTGGCAATGAAAACTGAGTATCCCAGCCATAAATCTGCTATTCTAACTCTTTGTCTCATTGCCCCTCCCCCAACTGGCACTTCCCCCTAAGAGAAGGCACTAGGTAGCATCACATATTGTTCACTGGAAAGGGAAGATCTCTGATGTAAGGGTAAGAGTGAGAGAATATCAAATCAGTTTCTCTCTCAACTCAAGAGTTGGCAGTAGGAGGAGTAAAGCAGGTACTAATAACCAAAGCAGAAAAAAGGAAGGAGAGATTCTGTTTTTAGTCACAGAGTCTTGGTTCCTTCTCTTTGACCACATCTGTTACTTACATTCATAGGATTTAGAGCTGGCAGGAACCTTAGAGTTAATATAGTCCTACCTCTCTCATTTTACAGAACAGGAAACTGAGGCTGGAAAGGTAAGATGAAAAAACCTCCTGAGTGCCAGACTAAGAATTTGAATCTGAATGCTGAAGATCTGACTCCAAATTTACTCTTTCCTCCATGCCATGGGGTTCTGTCTCTTAATAACAAGTGAAAAAGTGTCCCTCAATACTTTGTGATCTGTGGCCCTTTAGTTAAGGCTGAAAGTGGATCTTCTCTTTTGGAAGGCAAAGTAACTCCATCTAGAAAAGTCAATAAGATGTAGTGAATAGAATGGTGGAATTAGGAGTCAGAAAGACCTGGATTGAAACCCTGCTTCTGATGTTAGCTGTAGGACCATATGGACATTTTACTTCCATGAGAATCATTCTGGTCATCTGTAAAATGGGAATATTAATGCCTGTAGTACCTGCCTCACCAGGTTATTATGAGGCTCAAATGACATAATGAACTTATCATATTTTGCAAACTTTAAAGTGCTAAAATTAAATGTCAGTGTTTATCATTGTCCTCATCATCATACTGGAGAGTTCTTGATAGGAACCACAAAGACCCTTCATGTATGTGTTAGGGCTAACATCATTGTTAGTCTTGGCTGAGGAATCATGTAGCAGCCGTAATTTTTTTTTCAGAAGAATCTCAGAAATTCTCCTCAGATTCAAGGTACTCTCATGCCAACCATACAATTTAGGAGGAAGAGAGAGTCTCAGCCTTCCTTTCTTCTTCTCTCCTTATCTCATGTTGCTAACCATCCAAGACATTTCTCACTCAGGACCAGTTGGTCATAAGACAGCTAACTTTGGAAAGGAAAATAGTGGCACAGAGAAATATTAGATCTCAATTCATAGACAAGAAAAGAACAATCATTTTTAAATCCCAAAGGCTGGAAACAAGCAAAGATGGTAGAGGAGGTAACAGGACCAACCAGTCCTCCCTCACAGTAACTCCAAAAAAATCCAGAAAGAGCAGCAAACCAAGTCAATATTAGGACATCTGATGAAAAAAGTCACAGTGAGTAATTGTTCTAATCCAGGTTAGTGTAAAGAGATACAAATCTGTAGGCAATGGGGACAGAGCATTGACATGAAGATGTCATATAGTCCACATTAACAGAGAAAGCAGAGAACCCCAGAGAATACAAAATAGGACCAAGCAAGGTCCAGACATTTTCTCTAGTTTGATTCAGAGCCTGGCCCTAATACAAAGTAATGATTCAGGAAGTAAGGCTGGAAGACTGGATAAACAAAAAATTCTCACCATAAAGAACTATTGTGGTAATAGTGATGCCCAAGGCACAAACCCAGAAGAAGACAATGAGTCCAAAACATCTACAAGAAAAGTCTCAAAGAAAAAAAAAGTTTGGGCACAAGTTCAACTAAATTCCTGGAAAAAATGAAATGGCTTTTAAAAAAGATTTTGTAATTAAAATGAAAGCATTTGAATAAAAATTTATTAGAAATGACAGCTATAGAATAAATCCTTAGAAAGAAAATTAATGGCTTAGCACAAATGGAAAAAAACCTTAGGTAGAAAAACTTACCGAATAAAAATTCTCCTTGAAAATTGGAATACAACCAATAAAAGTCATAAGGCAACAAGAAATATTAAAACAAAGTGAAAAGACTGAAAAATCAAAGAAGGAAATGCAAGTTATTTCTTATCACAACTGACTTAGGAAAAAAATAAAAGGGAGATATTGGATCACTAAAGTAAAAGCCACAACCAAAAAAAAGCACAGACACCATATTTCAAGAAATAATGTAAGAAAACTGTCCAGAACTCTTAGAACCAGAAGGCAAAGTGAAAACTGAAAGAATTCACCAGTTGTCATCAGAAAGAAATCCCAAAATAAAAATTCCCAGAAACATCACAGCCAAAATCCAAAGGTTTCGGGTCAAAGAAAAAATACTTCAAGTAGGTGGGAAACCAGAATTCAAGAACTAAGGAACCACCATCAAAATCACAAATGATTTAACAGAAGGAGTAAAGAGTTTAGAATATAATAAAGTTTAACACCAACTGAGCATAATCCTATAGGGGATAAAATGGACCTTTAAGGAAATATGAAACTTCCAAGCATTCCTAATTAAAAAAAAACAGAGCTAAAATTTTTTTGAAATCTAAACACTGGAGTTGGGAGTTAAAAAGGATGAAGTCTTTACATTTTAACAGAGGGAGATGATTTAAGTGTTCCCTCAGAATCCTAATGTCATCAGAGAGACTTAAATAAGACAGAGAGCTTGGGAGTGGTTTTATATTTTGCTTATCTTAAAAGGTGAGACCCAGAAGGAAAGAAATCTACAGGGAAAGATTTAGGCTCCTAAAAACTTTTTGTTTGTTTTTGCTTTGCTTTTCAAATCCTTGATTAGAAAGATCTAAAGTTGATTACAATTCCATACATAGTTTTACAAAGTTTACTTGAGGGAAGAATGTAGGGATGCCATTTATGTTCAGGTCTCAACCACTTAGGTAACAGGTAAGGTAACCAGTGTTTCTTAAATAAAGGGACAATATGACAATTCATATAAACAGGCTTACAGAAAGTAAAGTTTTGATAATGCCTTAGGTCCTACACAGAAGTTACTGCTTAATACTATCATGAGTTGAATTACATTTGAGTTACTTATAGTAGCCTAAAGGTATAAAGCTAGATTATGTCTGAAGTCCCTTCCATTCCAGTCCTTTCATTTTACTTTTGAGAATAAAAGTAAAAGTGGCATTTTTGTTCAAGTCCCCTTCCACAAAGGAGGGGAAGTGTGGGAGAAATTAATGCATATAATTAGGGTTCACACATTGAAGACTATATAAACAAGGAGGAAGAAGTTGGGGAGTGGGTGACATTTGACCTTCACTTTCATCTGACCTTGTTAAAGAAAAGGAGAATACATACACTATACATGTTTGGGTTAGAAATACATTTAACTCAACAGGGAAACAGAAGGGAGCCAGAAACAAGGAGAGGGAAGAGTCAGAGAGGAATTAGTCACAAGCAAAACAAACTCCAACTTCTTCATTCACTGCTTTCACCCCCTCACATGTGTTGCTGAATGAAAGTGGAGAAAGTCATTCAACCATTCTGACTGAGTTCATTCCAAATTTATGTTACACAACCTCAGTTGGTACCTCACTGCTGCTAGGCAATCTTCCACATTTCCCTTATCAACTCACTATCCCACTCTCCACAGCAATTCCAAACCTTTTCATCCCTCCTCAAATCTTCCATAGCTCCCTTAGTTCCTCAGCTGAGAACCTTGCCTCATATTTGACAGAAAAAATTGAGGTAATTTACCATGAACTCCCTCATCTTCCTTCTTCCTTATCTCCTATCACTCACATGCCTTCTACCACTATCTCCTCCTTGAGAGGAGTCCCCTGTCACAGGAAGTGGCCTTACTCCTTACCAAGGCTAATTCCTTTACTTGTTCAAGTGATCCCACTCCATCTCTTCTCCTCCAACAGACTGACTCTTCTGCCATCCCCATCCTTTCACTCATTTTCAATCTCTCTCTCTACTAGCTCATTTCCTACTGCCTATAAAACTTGCTCATGTCTTCCTGTAGCAGCAAGCACCCCAAGTGCGTCCTCAGGGTTTGCTGCCCATACAGGTTCTTGGATCTGCTTTGTTAAAGGAAAGCAACTCAAAATGGGTTAACAAGCTTACTTTAATCAGTCAGACATATATCGTTTACCTTGTTCAGGGGAAAAAGGTCAGCACTCCAAACTTCAGAATATACAGGCAGAATTATCAAGACAGAAACAGATCAAGTAGACAGCTTTCCAAACTGTCCAGCCATTACATCCATACCCAATCAACATCTGTGTTTCCACATCTGGGTTTTTCAAAGCCGGGGGACTCTCAACAACGGCTTCCCAGAATTCAGATCAAATCACAGAACACTTCTCAAAGTGAACCCCAAAACAAAGCTACACATCAGGGCTTATATAGCCTTCTCCTGGCTCAGAGAATGTAACAACTTTATTGACTCACTGGCTACTCAAGAAGTATCTACTGAAAAACAAGCTTCCCTCCCCAGACTGCAGGTGCATTTTAGCCTAGGGGCAGGGAAGATCTTCCAAATTTGCATTCCCATTACACTTCCCCATCCTGAAAAAACTCTTACTAAATCCTTCCATTTCCTGCTATCATCCTCCATCTCTTCTACCCTTTGTAGCTAATCTCCTTAAAAAGGCCATCTACAATAGGTGCCTCACTTTCCCTTCTCTCACTCTCCTAACCCCTAACAATCTGGCTTCCAGCTTTTTCATTCCAGCAATCTGAAATTGCTCATTTCAAAGTTACTAATGATTTCTTAATTGTCAAATCCAATGATCTTTTCTCAATCCTTATTCTCCTTTGACACGGTTAATTACTCTCTCCATCATAATTTTTCTCTTTAGATTTTTGGAACACTACTCTCTCCTGGTTCTCCTTCTTCCTTCTGTCTTTTTTGCTGTATCTTCTTCCAGATAACGCAACTTAACCACAGCTCCCATAGATTTAATGACCATATCTATGCTGGTGATTCTCAGATCTACCTATCCTATTCCAAACTCTCTGTTGTTCTTCAATCTCACATCTCTAACTGCCTTTGAGACATCTTGAACTGGATGTCCAAAAGACATCCTTAACTAAATATGTCAAAAACAGAACTCATTTGTTTTTCCCCTCAGCCCTATCCCCTTCCTTATCATTACCATCCCAGTCTCTCAGGCTTGCAACCTAGGAGTAATCCTAGTCTCTTCACCCTCTCTTATGCCTCACATACAATTTGTTGTGAAGGCCTGTTGAATTCACCTTTGCAACATCTCTCAAATATGTCTCCTTTTCTCTTCTGGACACTGCCATCACTCTAGTGCAAGCCCCAATTATCTCATGCCTTGATTATTGAAATAGCCTCCTGGTGAATCTGTGTGCCTCACATCTCTCCCTACTTCAATCTGTCCTCCATTCAGCCACTAAAAGTTTCTCCTAAAGCACAGGTCTGATCATATCATTTCCCCTCCCCCTCCCCCCTCCCCTTCTCAGTAAACTCCTGTGGCTCCCTATCACCCCCATGATGAAATACAAAGTGCTATGTTTAGTATTCAAAATCCTTTATAACCTAGTACCCTCCTACCTCTCCAGTCTTCTTATACCTTATTCCCCTACATATACTCTTTGATTTAGTAACATGGGTCTCCTGGCTGTTCCACAAACAAACAAATTTCATTTCTCTGCTCTAAACATTCTCTATGACTGACCCTGTGCCTGGAAAGCTCTATTTCTGCTCCAACTACTGACTTCCCTGGCTTCCTTTAAGTCCCAACTAAAAATCCATTTTCTATATGAAGCCTTATACAAATATAAGCATAACTGATCATATCAAAACCAACTGAAAATATAGTACCCATTCCTATTAAAAAACCATAAAGCACAAAGATAAATGATGATTTTCTTAAAATGATAAGTAGTATCTATTTAAACCCAAGGGCAAGCATTATCCTGTAATAGGGATAAACTAGAGGTCTTTCCAATAAGATCAGGGGTGAACAAAGGATTATCACCAGTATTATTTAGTGCTATGTTAGAAATGCTGGCTATAACAATAAGATAGGGGTGGCTAGGTGGCACAGTGAATAGAGCACTGGCCCTAGAGTCAGGAGAACCTGAGTTCTAAATCCGGCCTCAGACACTTGATACACTTATTAGCTGTGTGACTTTGGGCAAGTCAATTAACCCCAATTGCCTGCCAAAAAGCAAAAAAAAAAAACCCAACCCAAAAAAACCCAGTAAGAAAAAGAAATTGAAGGAATAAGATCAGGCAATGAGGAAACAAAGCTATCAGTTTTCTAAAAGTACTATGAGGTACTACCTCACACTAATCATATTGGCTAAGATGACAGAAAATGAAAATGATAAATGCTAGAAGGAATGTAGACAAATTGGGACATTAATGCACTGTTAATAGACATGTGAACTGGTCAAACCATTCTGGAGAACATTTAATAATTATGTTCAGAGGGCTATAGAACTGTGCCTAGCAATACTGCTACTAGATCTGTATCACAAAAAGATCAAAGAAAAAGGAAAAAGGACCTATATGTACAAAAACATTTATAATAGCTCTTTTTGTGGTGGCAAAGAATTGGAAATTGAGGAAATGCCCACCAACTGGGGAATGGCTGAACAAGTTGTGCTATATGATTGTGATGAAATACTATTGTGCTATAAGAAACAAGGAGCAGGATATTTTCAGAAAAACCTGGGAAGACCTAAATGAACTGATATAAAGTGAAGTGAGCAGTACCACGAGAATGTTACCAGAGTAACAAGATTATTGTAATGATAATCAATTGTGAGACTTAGCAGTTATGAACAATACAATGTTCCAGGACAATTCCAAAGGACTCCTGATGAAAATACTATTCTCCTCCAGAGAGAGAAATGATGGACACTGAATGCAGTTTAAAGCATATTTTTTCACTTCTTTTTTCTTGTTTTTTTTTGCAACATGACTTTGTTGAAATAGGTTTTCCATGATTTCATATGTTTAATGGGTATCATTTATTACCTTCTCAATTGGTGGCGAAGAATGTTTGGAATTAAAAACAAAATTTAAAAATCAAACTATATAAAAATACATAAATTTAAAAACCCATCATTTAAGTTTTTTGGATCAATGTCATGAGCAGACATCTATGGGCAACATTTGGATCTGTAATGATGCTCTGGCTTCAGTAGAATGCATTCATCAAATTCCCAAAGGGATTTTGGAGTGTCTCCTTTTTAGTATAGGGATTTGTCATCTCTTTATTTATATAGGACAATTGTTAGTATAGAATCCTATCCATCTGATCATAATAAACAATGATTAAGAACTCTCTAAAGATCACATTTTTGTAATTTATAGTGGCTACTACCTGGTCCTGACTTACTATCATAAACTCCTCCATTCCTAAAAACCAGAGGTCCCTAATCAGCAGTCCATTAACTTGATTTTGTCAAAAATATTTTCATAAGTGTATTTCAACATAACTGGTTTTTTTGTAATCTTATGTATTTTATTTTATGTATTATGTTTTGTCAAACATTTAGCTGTACCAAAGTATATATTAAGATTGGTACTCCACTGTTCTTAATTTCTCTAAATATGTTCTTAGCCTTAATTTTTAACTTATGGCTGCCAGTCTCTTAAACATACAAAGCCTTGAGTTTCTCCCAGGATAACTTATGCTCATTGTAGTTTGCCCAGAGCAGACATTCATAAGTGTTGCCTTGATTCACTGGTTCAATTTAACCTGCCAACTCAAGGTCAAAACCTTTCATATCTATTCTTGATGGAATCCACTAAAAATGTTATACTTATAAAGTGCAAACAATATTGTGACATCATTGGAGAAAGCTTCATAGGATCAGAGATTGAGAGCCAGAAGGTACTTAAGAGGTCATACAGTTCAACCTGATTTTTCAAATGAGAAAACTGAAGTTTAAGGAGGTTAAATGTCTTCCCCAAATCACAAAGACATTAAGTATCAGAGGTAGGATTTGAACCTGGGACCTCTTACTCCAGTCCATTGTGCTATGTTTTTGCTCATGAGATTAAATACCTGTTTAATCTATTTTTCAATGAAAGCTTATAAATTGAAGTTCTCACTGTATATAAAGTGATTAAAATAATATTTTATTATGACTTTCTTACTTGAAGGCCATACCAAGTTCCCTTAATAGATGATAATGGATTTAAAGCTAGAAAGAACCACAGATGGTTTAAACTGCCTTCCTAGAAGATGACATATTCTATCAATTGATTTTAACATTACTGTGTTTATGGTGTGTTTAAAATAGAAACTTCAAATACTGTAACGTTCTCACTATTATTTAACATATTTTATATATTTGCTACACTTGCATGACTAATCCATGTACAATCAATCCTCAACATTCACATGTTTAACTTTCCTAACTTCAAGCTTTCAAATGATTTTAATAAATTAACTTTCATTTTGAGTTGGCAACCATGCATATTAATGACTATGTACAATAGAGGAAAAAAATGAGAGGTGGTTTGTGGAGTGACTACTAGAAGCTTCACTGGTCTTGTTCATTCTACCATTGTACAGAGCTCCTGGTGCATTCTTTGCACATTTTCATTGTTTGTCTTTAAAACTCAATTATTGTGTTGTGAATGTGGCCCCAAAGCCTAGTGCAAGACCTTTGGGTGGTAAGCCCAAGCCACAAAGTCAGTGATATCATTTAGTGAGAAAATAAAGGTTCGAGACAAACATCTTGCCACTATATCTAAAGCCACTGTCAACCTTGAGTGATTCATTCTATTTTTAAGAAGGAGGAAAGTATTTATGGTATTTTATGGGTTATAAAAAATGAATATTTTCTGAAATTAATATTTTTTAAATTGAGATGTTAGCAAAAAAGGTCACAGAATTCTAGGAAATTAACTAGCAAGAAAAATGTTTTGCATGTTACCAATTTTATTTTGTATACTAAATTTTATTGATTAGTTCATGGTTATTGTGTTAAGAAAAGTGTATGTTATCAGAATTTAATATTTTGTTATAAAAATTGTATGCAGAAAAATGTATCTGCAGCAATCATTAGTGAAAGATTATAGATTTTGGTGGTCTCAGGAACCTAACCTCTATTTTCCATAAGTTCAGTGTATCAGCCTTCATGTTTTTGACTTTCATGACATTTTCAAGGAACATTTTCCCTGTGAAAGTTGAGGATTTATTGTAGATGGAAATAAATCAAAGTTTGCAATAATCAATAAAAGCAGGCAGGGTGAATGTTATGATGTTTTCGGTGGCTTATTCAATAAGCACCAAATCAAGAATAAGTGGATCTTTTAAATGATTTTTCCCCAATTATATTTAAAAACAATTTTTCACATTCATTTTTTTTAAATTTTGAGTTCCAAATTCTCTGCCTCCCTGTTTCCTCTCCACTATCAATGAGAAAGTAAGTTGATATAGGTTATACATGTGGAGTCATGTAAAACATGGCCATACTAGTCAAGTGTAATGTTAATGGAGAATTTGAAGATCTTCCCTGCCCCTTAATAAACCTAAGGGAATCTGAAGACCTTTCCTGATTTGAAGATCTTCCCTGCCCCCAATAAGCCAAATGTAATCACATGGAGTCTGTCGTGGGTAGAGTTTGTTGAAGGGTGGAGCAGAGCCCACGGGATGCTGGGAGTCAGAGCAGTTAGAGCTGGAGGGAGTGTGAGGATGTAACAGGGTAGATAGCTAGGCTTGTGAGTTTTGGTTTATGGAAAGGCTAAAGGATGGTGTCATTCTCTGCTGCATTGTGGTGTATTAACTTATTTGTTGCTATGATGGATTCAGTTTCCTGGTGTTGGAGTTTTGTTTTCTGGTGTCTGAATAAATGTTTTGCTTCTATCTTATATATGGAGAGTCTGTTATGTTTTGTGATTGAGAACTATGCCAGCATATTTACAGTCTCTGTCCATGCTGTGAATATTGTTTTGGTGCTACATCATGTGAAAGAAAACACATACCCAAAAAAAAATAAAACAATCTCAAGAAAAATAAAGTAAAAAGTTTGCTTCAATCTGCATACAGACTCCCATCAGTTCTCTGGAGGAGGATAGCATTTTTCATCCTAAGTCTTTCAGAATTGTCTTGGATCATTGCATTGTTGAGAATAGCTAAGTTATTCACAGTTTATCACTGTACAATATTACTATCACTACGTATATTTTTCTCTTAGTTCCGCTCACCTCACTTTGTATCAGTTCATGTAAGTCTTTTCAGGTTTTTCAGAAACCATCCTGCTTGTTATTTCTTATAGCACAATAGTATTTCATCACAATCATGTAGCACAACATATAGCACTTATTCAGCCATTCCCCAGTTTACGGGCATTCCCTCAATTTCCAATTCTTTGCCATGACAAAAAAAGCTACTATAAATATTTTTGTAAATTATTGGTCCTTTTCCTTTTTAAAAAACTCTCTTTGGTATGTAGATCTAGTAGTGGTATTGCTGGGTCAAAAGGTATGCAAGGTTGTATATATAGCCTTTTGGGTATAGTTCCAAACTGCTCTCCAGAATGGTTGTATCAGTTTTCAATTCCAGCAATGGTGTTTTAGTGTCTCAATTTTCCCACACCCCCTCCAACATTTGTCAGTTTCCCTTTCTGTTATATTATCCAATTCTATAAGTGAGGTGGTACCTCAGAATTGTTTTAGTTTGTATTTCTCTACCTGATAGTGAATTTAGAGCATTTTTTTCATGTGATTGTAGCTATCTTTGATTTCTTCATCTGAAAACTAGCTGTTTATATCTTTTGGCCATTTATCAATGGGAGAATTACTTGTATTCTTATAAATTTTACTCAGTTCTCTATATATAAGAGAAAAGAGGCCTTTGTCAGAGAAACTTGCTGTAAATTTTTTTCCACAGTTATGATTACTGTGTATTTCCCTCCATTTTATTTTCCCCCTGTTTATCATTCTTTCTTTCCCCTTTCACCCAGTCCCTCCTCAAAAAGGTTTTCCTTTTGACCACTGCCTTCCCCCACTCCACCCTCCCTAATATCAGCACCACCCCCCTTCATCTCCTATTTTCCTGTAGGGTAAGATAGATTTCTATACTACAAAGAGTCAATACCAATGAGAGTAAAGTTTAAACATTGTTTAAACACCGCCCCCCCCCATCTTATCATCCACTGTAAAAACTCTTTCATGCCTCTTTTATGTGAGGTAATTTTTCCCATTCTATCTCTCCTTTCCCTTCTCCCTCTTTCTCACCCCTTCATTTTATTTTTTATATCATGTCATCATAGTCATCTCTCTTTCTCATCCCTTAATTTTATTTTTTTTAAGATATCATCCCATCATAGTCAATTCACACCCATGCCCTCAGTCTATGAATAGTGCTTCTAACTTCTCTAATTATGATAAAGTTCTTATCAGTTACACTTATCATATTCCCATATAGGAATGGAAATGGTCTAACCTTATTGAGTCCCTTATGATTTCTCTTTCCTGTTTTCCTTTTTATGCTTCTCTTGTGTGTTGTATTTGAAAGTCAAATTTTCTATTCAGTTTTGGTCTTTTCATCAGGAATGATTGGAAGTTCTCGATTTCATTCAATATCCATTTTTCCCTGATGGTTTATACTCAGTTTTGCTGGGGAGGTGATTCTTGGTTGTAATCCTAGGTCCTTTGCCTTCGAGAATATCGTAGTCCAAGCCCTCTGATCCTTTATTGTAAAAGCTGCTAAAGCTATTGTATTATTTTGACTATGGCTTTATGATACTTGAATTGTTTCTTTCTGAATGCTTGCAATATTTTCTCCTTGATTCTCCTTTGAATTTGGCTATAATATTCCTGACAATTTTCATTTTGTGATCTCTTTCAGGAAGTAATGAGTAGATTCTTTCCATTTCTATTTTACCCTCTGGTTTTAGGATATTGGCGTAGTTTACCTTGATAATTTCTTGAAAGATGATGTCTAGGTTTTTTTTAACCATGACCTTCAGCTAGTACAATAATTCTTAAGTATCTCTCTTCAATCTATTTTCCAGGTTAGTTGCTTTTCCAATGAGATATTTTACATTTCCTTCTATTTTTAATTTTGTTTTTTTTATTACTTTTCAATGTTTCATGGAGTCATTAGCTTCCACTTGACCAATTCTACTTTTTAAGGAATTCTTTTCTTCAGTGACTTTTTGTGCCTCTCTTACCATTTGGCATATTTAAGGTGTCTTTTTTTTCAGTATTTTTTGTGCCTCCTTTGCAAAGCTGTTGACTCTTTTTTCATGACTTCCTTGCATTATTCTCAATTGGAAGGAAGGATTGAATAAGCCATGGTGGCTTCCAGAATTCTCAACCTACAGATGATAAGGGCATTGGAAAACTTGTGAGGAGAATACAGGGAACCCTTTGCTGATACTCATTGCAGGATGTGTTGCATTTCCCATATGTGGTTCTGGGTTGCAATCCCAGGGCAAGGATGAGGAACACTAACACACTAGCGTGTGTGGCCACAGGGGTACAAGAACCCTGGGCACAATTACAGGGTAGAGAAGAGTGCTTATGGTCACTCATAGACCAGGAGAGCATAGGCCAGGAGAGCAGTGACCATACCTCTCCTTAAATCAGACCACTTGGAAGAACTGAAACTTACAGAATCACTGAACTAGCTCTGACAAAAGCAGCACAAAACCCCCCTGAAACTTGGGACAATGCCTTCCTTCCAATTTAGCCACCCCAAGGCCTGCTGCTGGCTTACTGGGGTATGGCCTGCACTGGTGCACTCTGTTCTTACCCCTATGAGATAGATCTTTCTTGCTGACCTTCTAAATTGTCTTGGCTAGAAAATTGTTTCACCCATCCTTTTGTTTTTTCTGCCAGTGAAGAATTCATTTTGAAGAATTCTTTTCAAGTTGTTTGGAGGGGAATTTCAAAGAACTCAGGTGAGTTCCCACCTTTACTCCAACATCCTGGCTCTGCCATAAGTTTTGCTTTTGTTTTGTGATTTTTTTAAACATTGCTGAGACTTTTGAGCATATCCTTTCTGCTTCTTCAGGCAATGCATCGCATTTTTCAGTAAACAATTATACATATTTTGAATAATACAATCTGTGAATGCTTTGCATGAAGTATATAAATATGACATAATGTCAAGTGATGTTGAGACAAAAAAAGATGAGGGAAAATAGAACTAAGGGACTGGAGAGCCAAGTGTGGAAGTGGGAAGCATGCTGAGGGATAAACCATAACAGTTTATCAGAAGATATGGACCCATTCAGGACTGTGACACAGCAAAACATCTGAGCCTCAGGTCTATAATTCTGGAGTGCTGAGAGCCAGCCCAAGGTGAGGGGATCAAAAACCCCAGTCTTCTTCTACTTCCTAGCAAAGCTGCCTGCCCTCTTCTAGTTAGCTGGATGTGCTAGCCTGTCTGTTCATTATCTGCTGCTCTCAATTTAGATCTCATTTACCTACTAAGCTACGAATGTTATTTAAGGCTTAAGGGGATAAAGAAGACAGAGTATTCCTTATTGTAGAGAGATGAAAGGTTTGATCAGCAAGAGCTTATATGGGGGCTGCAGTCCTTAGGACAAAGTAGGAGATATGTATTAGGCTGTACAAGCCTGGCTTATGAATTCAGAATGCAGCTAATCCTAGAAACAATGAACTGGTGAGAAAGCATATTATGAGCAACATAGTGTGGGTAAGTGCACTTTCATTTTCAAACCACCAGCATCATTCTTGCTGGGCTGTGTTTGAAAGGAAAGCCACCCTCTTGAAGGAGGAGGGAGCTTAAAGTCCCAACTTCCTTATGCCTAGCAACTCAGTTGGT
The DNA here is from genome assembly GCF_028583685.1 of Petaurus breviceps papuanus. Taxonomy (NCBI): domain Eukaryota; kingdom Metazoa; phylum Chordata; class Mammalia; order Diprotodontia; family Petauridae; genus Petaurus; species Petaurus breviceps. The sequence continues at coordinate 1,024,074 of NW_027187290.1, forward strand.
CTTGCTCACTAGCACCACCTGCAGCCTATATGAATAATTCATGTATCATTGTAAAGAGCTTGAGTTAATACTCCTAGATCCTATTGGCCCCCAACACTTTCCATTGTTGAAAAGAAGATAGTTTGTCTTACATAATTCTTCTGTCATTCATTATGTTAATGACATTTAAAGAAAACAAGTTTTCTGTTTCATATTTGATACAACTTGATCTTTTGTTGTGTTGAAGTTCTTTTGCATATAAAGACCAGAAATTTTCTACAACCTTCCATGGGAATTCTCCTTCTATAATTTCTTTCCTTTTAAAACCACTACAGTACAGAGGTTTTTCTCTTAATTTTTTTTGCTGCTCTAACTCCTTGTATTACCTTAAATTATTGGCCTTTTACTTTCAGTTGCTGATTAATTATATTAAAATTTTCTGATCTACCTTTATTTTCTAGATTCCATTCTGGAGGGTTTTGCTGTTGTTGTCTTAACTGAGTAATATGGTGTTTAAGTATATGTATTTACTAGACATTCATGTAACCTTTGAGAGTCTTTTCACAATTCTTCAGTTGTTTTAATAAGCTACTTTTGTTATGGAAGTATTTGATGCCTGTCCTTAGGAATAGTCATATAGATCTCTACCATTCCTCTCATGGTCCTTAATATGATAATGTTTATAGCATATGCTTTTGTGTGAAGGAAGTGAAATGTTTTTTGTGCTCTTTGTCAAATAAAATGGGAGAAGTCATGATGGTTACAGAATATAACTTTCTGGAATTACTCTGTTTTGGTATATAGTTGGTTTATTAATTGGATTCATACAATAAAGAAAAAAAAGAGGTTTTCTAAATTCCATTCTAAGTATACCCATCTCCTTTGTAAAAATAATTCAGAACCCTAACATTTTTGCTATACATTTCATTTTTAGGTAGCATTTCTAAAGTTTGTGTTAGGGATATATTTTCAGTGCCCTAAGGTTCTTAAGCTTTTCCTTCTTGAGATTTAAGGAAATTATAAATGAAAACTTCTCTGAATTCTTAGAACCAGAGGACAAAATATAAGTTGAAAGAATCTAATAATCATCTCTGGAAAGAAATCACAAGAACAAAATGCCAAAGTGAATCAAAGCTTCCAACTCAAAGAAAAAAAAATGTATAAGCATCCCAAAATGAGTTCACATACCAATAAAAATCAAAGAAGCCATAGCAGCTCCCAATATGTAGGAGAGGAGAGCTTGGAATATGATATTCCAAAAGGAAAGAGATAAGTTGTCCTGGATTGTAAACCATTATCTATAGGGTAAAAAATGGACCTTTTGCAGAAGGGAGGATTTTCAAGCATTCTTCATGAAGAGGTCAGAATTGAGTTGATATTTTGAAATGAAAACACAAGCATCAAGGGAAACACAGAAAAGTACCCATTCATTTATCTAAAAGCAAACATGTACACATGAACTGTTTACATGTTAATACAAGATAAGAAACAAATGTATTTTCAGAATTCTAATGTCTTTAAAGATCAAAGAGAAAGGATAAAATGAGTAGGGCCTGTTGGTGGATTTTTCCCTGTTTTAATAGCCCTAGAAGATAAAAATGAAAGGGTAAGAAGATTATACTGAGCAAGGAATGAAGGAGAAAAGAATGAAAATCACTATAATAAAAGAAGTACATAAGATGAAGCACAGAAAGGACTGGGAACAGGAATTCAATGAACCTAACTTTCATATAAATCAGAGTGAACAAAATTAAAAAAAAAATCACATATCTACATCCTCAGCCAATATACAGAGATTTTAGTATAAAAAAAAACCATTGAATTCAAAAGAGAAATAGGAGATCATAGGAACAAATGGGGTGGGATAGAGAGAAGTCTAAGAAAGAGGGAAGGATCAGTAAGGGAATAAGCAAATATATAATATACACACATATATATATACATATAATACATTAAAACATATTTTATATAAATACACATATTGTTATAAAATATATACAAATAAGTCATAAGCAAAACACATATGTTTCCAGGAGAGAGGGGTGTGAAGGGAGGGATTGACAGAAAGGAAAAAAGAGTAAAAACCTTGAATCAAGTATAGGATAAGGGAAAGAATAAGGGAATACTTACAGAGAAACCTGGGAAGACTTGTATGGACTGATGCAAGTGAAGTTAGCAGAATCAAGAGAAGAGTTCACATAGTAACAACAACATTATAAAGACAAAAAATCATGAAGACTAAAGAACTCTGATCAATGCAATGACCAATCACAATTACAGAGGACTCAAGAGGAAACAAGCTAACCACCTCCTGACAGAGATGTAATAGACTTAGAGTGCAGATTGAGACATATTTTTTGGACATGACCAATGCAGAAATTTGTTACAAAGATTTTTGTTTTTCTTTCTTTTTTATGGCACAATGGAGGGTGGGTGGGATAATAGTAAGAAAAAAGCTTTTATTTAATTGATAAAAGAAGGGGCAGATTAAGGGAGGCAGTGGGTAGAAGTAAAATAGACTTCTGAGGAGGATGAAAAGGCAGAGAGAAGAAAGAAAAGAAAATGGGATGGAAGAAAATGTGCAAATAGTAATCATAATGGTGAATGTTTCTGGGATGAACTCACCTATCAAATGGAAGCAGATAGCAGAATGAATTAGAAACCAGAATCCAACAATATGTTGTTTACAAGAGAAGCACTTGAAATAGAAAGACACGCATACACAGAATTAAAAAAAAAGGACTAGAGTGGACACTAATATGCTTCAACTGAAGTAAAAAGGGCAGGGTTAGCAATCACGATCTTAGACAAAGCAAAAGTAAAAATAAACCTAACTAAAAGGGGAAACTACATTTTGCTAAAAGGTGCCACAGATAATAAAGTAATATCAGTTATTTTTACAGAAAGTTTCTCTGGTAAAGGCCTTATTTTCAAGTCTATACTGAGTATAGAACTGAATCAAAATCAAATTTATAAAAATAAGAGTCATTCTCCAAAGGATTTATAAGGCAGCTTCAGAAAAAAAAAATCCCAAAGTTATCTATAGTCATATGAAAAAACACTCTAGGTCATTATTGATTAGAGAAATGCAAATTAATGCAACTCTCAAGTACTACCTCACACCTTATCAGAAATCACAAATGCTAGAAGGGATGAGAGGAAAGCAGGTACAATGAACTGTCAGTGGATTAGCGAACTGGTCCAACCATTCTGGAAAACAATTTGGAACAACGTTGTAAAGGCTATAAAATTGTACATACCTTTTGACTCAACAATACCATTACTAGGTCATCCCAATGAGACCAAAGGAAAAGGAAAAGGACCTATATGTACAGGTGTGTGTGTGTGTGTGTGAGCTCTTTTTGTGGTTGCAAAGAATTGGAAATTGAGGGGATGGTCATCAATTATGGAATGGCTGAACAAGTCATATTATATAATTGTGATGGAATATTATTGTGCTATAAAAAATGACAAGCAAGATGGTTTCAGAAAAACCTGGGGGCAGCTAGGTGGCACAGTGAATAGAGCATCAGCTCTGGAGCCAGGAGGATTTGAGTTCAAATATGGCCTTGGACACTTAACACTTACTAGCCATGTGACCTTTGATGAGTCACTTAACCCCAATTCCCCTGCTCCAAAAAGAAAAAAACAAAACCTGAGAAAACTTATAAAAACTAATTCAAAGTAAAAAGAGAGCAGAAGCAGGAGAATATTGTACAACAGTAACAGCAATACTGTATGATGAACAACTGTGAATGACTTAGCTGTTCTGATAAATAAAATGATCTGAGACATGTCTGAAGAACTTATGATGAAAAAATACTATTCATATCCAGAAAGAGAACTGATTAACTGTGAGTGCACACTGAAATATAATTTTCTCACTTTATTTTTTCCCCTTTTTCTGTAATATGGCTGATATGAAAATGTGTTTTGCATGAGTGAAATCATGTGAAATGTGAAAATTTATAATTGATATCATATTCCTTGGCTTATCAGTGGGCAGGGGAGAGCTTGGGAGAGAGGGAGAGAATTTAGAATGCAAAGGGTTTTTTGGAGAGGGAAAGGCAAGGCAATTGGGGTTAAGTGACTTGCCCAAGATCACATGGCTAGTAAGTGTCAAATGTCTGAGGTCGGATTTGAACTCAGGTTCTTCTGACTCCAGGGCTGGTGCTCTATTCACTGTGCCACCTAGCCATCCCTGGAACTCAAAGTTTAAAGAGAAAAGAATGTTTAAAATAAATATTTTTTAAAGTGCTAGGAAAGTTGGATATAATCCAACTCAGATATAATCCAGTGGCTTACATAACATATATAAAATGTCACATCACAAACAAATTAGAGAAGCACTAAAGACTTTTTGGATCTATAAAAAGAGGGGGAAATGACTAAAGAAGTGATAGGATCACTAGGTAAAGCAGACAATTCTGATCATAGAAAATTTAAAATTCTTTGCACAAATTTAATGTAGTAAACTTTAGAAAGGAAACAGGTTACTAGGAAAAATCTTTGCAAAAAATTTCTCTAATAAAGGTCTGATGTCCAAGGAAGAAATACTTTCAGAAACAGCTAATGTGGTCATTTGTTTTGCTGGACTATGCAAATATACATGGAAAACTTTATTTGGGGAGAGTGTTTTATTTGCTCAGTTTCTTGAAGACAGAAGCTGTGTCATTTTCATCTTTTTAATCCTGGCATGTAGCATAGTACCTAGCACATTTTAGGTATTTTACAAATGTTATATGAATAAATCAATTCACCCAGGCTATTATACCCAGTGTTTAGAAAACCTTTCTTTCTGCCTTGTTCTAATTAGTATTTTTACTCCTAGACTTGGCAGATCAAAAGAGATGTGGAAAAATTTAAGAAGATCAGAAAATTAAACCTGTTTTTATTTATAAAATCAGAGACAGAATCAGCCTTAATAGTCATGTTTTATCAGTACCCTCTTCCACTTTGATTGGACCTTCTAACTGGAAGGCCAAGCCACAGACTCCAAAAACTTCCATTCAGAGAGAGAATCTAGTGTTGACTTCTCCTCATTTCCCACCAGCTACCTGCTTTAGGACTTATTTGGACTTCTCATGCACCCAGGCTGGGTTTATTCTCCCTTCCAAATTTTCAAATTCATTTTCTATGTTGTTTACCCTCATTAAATGTTAATCTCTTTCAGGGCAGGAACTGTCTTTTTAAGAAATTGTATTTGTAACCCCAGTGGTTAGTACAGTGCCTGGAACACAGTAGACACTTAATAAATGTTTACTGACTATTATTAAACTTGAAGAAGATTGTCCACTGATTTAAATATATTTCCTGGGGTGGCTAGGTGGCACAGTGAATAGAGCACTGGCACTAGAGTCAGAAGTACCTGAGTTCAAATCTGACCTCAGACACCTGACACACTTACTAACCATGTGACTTTGGGCAAGTCACTTAACCCCAATTGCCTTCCAAAAAGCAAATATACATACATATATATGTATCCTAGGGTTGGAAGGTATCTTAAAAAAGAAAATAAAAGATTGGATTTAATGTTTATTTTCCAACGAAGACTATTCATACTGCTTTTTGTGGGACATGAAGAATCCTAGAATTACTACTACCAGGTGAAAATACAAGATAAAGGGATAGTATGGACATGGGAAGGCCAACACCAGCAACAGTTCAGGTTTTAGGTAGCAACCAAATGCCTGATGGAAACAATGGCTCCTAAACAGCTTTTCAGTGGCTGTTCTGGTAAATCAAGGAGCAGAAGACCTAGTACTTTATAAGGACATGGGAAGGGAGAAGAGGAAATCAGTATAGCAGAAACAAGGTTTATACCAACATTTTACACTACATTGCACAATAACTTAAAATGTATATAACATGAATATCAAAGTCGATATCACAAGAAATTAAAAGAAAAACAGAACATAGATCTTTCACAGCTATGAATAAGAGAATTCTTTTTTAAATTAAAATTTGTTTATTTTTAGTTTACATCATTCATTTCCACAAGATTTTGAGTGATAAATTTTTTTAAAGTTTTTTGGTCTTTACTAATTTGGTTGTTTGCTTTTAGTTTACAAGATTCAGTTCCACAATTCCTTGAGTTTGAAATTTCCTCTCCCTACCTCCCTGTGGCGGCATACAATCAAGTATAGGATCTGCAAATACTTTCACATTAGACGTTAGTCAGGTTATAAAGAAGGATTTTATCAGATGGAATGAACAATGGGAAAGAGGAAACAAAGCCAAACAAGAAAAAGAGCAGGTAGTTTGCTTCAATCTGAATTCAAACTCAGTTCTTTCTCTGAATGTAGACATCTCTCTCTATCATGAGACTTTTGGGATTGACGTATAACTCTGCATTGCTAAGAAGAGTCCAGTCTGTCAAAGTTGGTTATCACACATACATTATGCCTGTAATTGTGTACAAATTTCTCCTGGTTCTACTCTTCTCACTCTGCATCAGTTCGTATAAGCCTCTCCAGGTAAATATGAAGTCCATCTGCTCCTCGTTTCTTATAGCACAATAGTATTCCATTACATGCATATACCACAACTTGTTCAGCCATTCCCCAATTGATGGGCACCCCCTTAATTTCCAATTCTTTGCCACCACAAAAAGAGCTGCTATAAATATTTTTGTACATATGGGTCTTTCTCCTACTTCTATGATCTCTTTGGGATACAACCCTAGAAGGGGTATTGCTGGGTCAAAGGGTATGAAATTTTTTATAGCCCTTTGAACATAATTCCAGATTGCTTTCCAGAAAGGTTGGATCAGTTCATAACTCCACCAGTAACGCATTAGTGTTCCAATTTTTCCACATCTTCTCCAGCATTTGTCATTTTCCTGTTTTGTCATCTTAGCTAATCTGACTGGTGAGATGTGGTACCTCAGAGTTGTTTTGATTTGCATTTCTCTAATCAACAGTTTTTAGAGCATTTTTTCATATGCTTAGAGATATCTTTAATTTCTTCCTCTGAAAACTGCCTGTTTATATCCTTTGACCATTTATCATTTGGGGAATGACTTGTATTCTTATAGATTTGACTCAATTCTCTGTGTATTTTAGAAATGTGTCCTTTACCAGAGACATGGTTTGTAAAAATTCTTTCCCAATTTTCCACTTCCATCCTAATCTTGGTTATATTGGCTTTGTCTGTACAGAAACTTTTCCATTCAATGTAATCAAAATTATCCATTTTGCATTTTATAATGCTCTCTAATTCTTGTTTGGTCATAAAGTCTTCCCTTCTCCACAAATCTGACAGGTAAACTATTCCTTGCTTTCCCAGATTGCTTACAGTATCAGCCTTTATACCTAGATCGTGGTCTAGGTATAAAGAATCCATTTAGACTTGATTTTGGTATAAGGTGTTACATAATGGTCTATGCTCAGTTTCTTCCATACTATATTCCAGTTTTCCCAGCAATTTTTGTCAAATAGTGAGTTCTTATCCCCAAAACTGGGGTATTTGGGTTTATCAAACCGTAGATTACTATAGTTATTGACTGCTGAGTCTTGTGTACACAATCTATTCCATTGATCCACTACTCTATTCCTCAGCCAGTACCAAGTAGCTCTGATGACTGCTGCTTTATAATGCAGATTAAAATCTGGTATAGCTAGTCCACCTTCCTGTAAGGGTTATGGGATTTAAAGATCTTCCATGCCCCATTGGATGTGCTGACGTAGCAGGAAGGGGCGGAGCAAGCGAAAGCGAAAGCCAGGGAAAGCGAAAGCGAGGGAAAGCGAAAGCCGAGCTAGCGGTCCTGCGGTGGCTGGCGGTGGTTGCCAGGCGGCAGCAGCAGCAGAGGCAGCGGCAGCGTGAAGCCCTTTTTGAGTTAGGACTGCTAAGGACTTTCTGCTAAGGACTCCTGCTGAGGACTGCCAGGGGCCGGAGCTGCTGGGAGCGCGCTTCCAGGACGCTGGGTGGTTGCTGTGCGTGGGGAGAGGAGGACCTTTGCCTGAGGTAGCCTGTTCTGTTTTAAAGGCTTGAAAATGTGGGTGCTTTCTACTTTATCTACCTGTGTCAATGTCATAACTACTCCGATGGCTTTCACTTTCTGGTTTTGGGACTCAGTCTTTTGGTATCTTAATAAACTTTCTAGTTTATTTCCCCATATGGCAAGCATGACGTATTTTGTAATGGATAATTATATCAGCATATTTGTAATCTCCATAGGCATTGTGAATATGGCATTGCTGATACACTTCCCTAGCATTTCTTTTCATTAATTCCCTTGATATTCTGGACCTTTTGTTCTTCCAAATGAATTTTGTTACTATTTTTGCTAGCTCTATAAAGTAGGGTTTTTTTTGGTAAATTAATTGGTATGGCACTAAATATATAATTTAATTTAGGTAAAATTGTCATTTTTATTTTATTAGCTCAACCCAGCCATGAGCAATTGATGTTTTTCCAATTCGTTAGATCTAACTTTATTTGTGACAAAAGTGTTTTGTAGTTGTGTTCATATAGGTCCTGGGTTTGTTTTGGCAGGTAGATTCCCAAATATTTTATAATGGCTACAGTAACTTTAAATGGGATTTCTCTTTCTATCTCTTGCTGTTGAATTTCATTAGAAATATACAGGAATGCCGAGACCTTTGCTGTATCCCACGAATTTTGGTATGTTGTCTCATTATTGTCATTGTCTTGAATGAAGTTACTGATTGTTTCTATAATTTCTTGTTTGACCCACTCATTCTTTAGGATTAAATTGTCTAATTTCCAATTAGTTTTTAGTCTATCTTTCCATGGCCCTTTATTGCATATGATTTTTATTGCATCATGATCTGAGAAAGATTCATTTAACATTTCTGCTTTTCTGCACTGAATTGTGAGGTTATTATGCCCTGGTACATGGTCAATTTTTGAGCATGTGCCATGAACCACTGAGAAGAAAGTATATTCCTTTTTATCCCCATTCAGCTTTCTCTCGAGATCTATCATACCTACACTTTCTAAAATTCTATTCACCTCCTTAACTTCTTTCTTGTTTATTTTGAGGTTAGATTTATCGAGTTCAGAGAGAGGGAGATTAAGCTCCCCCACTAGTACAGTTTTGCTATCTATTTCTTCCTCTAATTCCCTTAACTTCTCCTCTAGGAATATGGATGCTATACCACTTGGTGCATATATGTTAAGTAATGATATTGCTTCATTCTAGATGGTGCCTTTTAGCAGGATATAGTTTCCTTCCTTATCTCTTTTAATTAGATCTATTTTTGCTTTTGCTTTATCTGAGATAAGGATTTCTACCCCTGCATTTTTTTTTACTTTAGTTGAAGCAAAATATATTCTACTTCAGCCTTTTACCTTTACCCTATGGGTATCCCTTTGTTTCAAATGTGTTTCTTGTAAGCAGCTTATTGTAGGTTTATGGTTTTTAATCCATTCTGCTATCTGCCTCTGTTTTATGGGAGAGTTCATCCCATTCACATTCACAGTAATGATGACTATCTGTTTCTTTCCCTCCATCCTATTCCCTCCCCTGCTTGTGTTTTTGTTTCTTCCTTCTCCCTTCCCCTCCTTAAGGGTTTTCCTTTTGACCACTGCCTCCCTCAGTGTTCCCTCCCTGTGATCCCCCCCTTTTTTACCTACCCTCTCCCCTTACTACTATTTCCCTCCCTTCTTAATCCCCTCTTCTTGTCTCCCCCTTACCCTCCTACTGCCTATAGGATACAATAGATTTTTATACTTATCTCTCTCCCCCTTTGACCCCAAACCAATAAGAGTAAATTTCATACAGTGCTCCTCTCCCTCCTTCCTTTCCCTCTATTGAATGAGTTTTTGTGTCTTTTCATGTTAGAATCTTAAACTTAACTGATTATGTTGATCCCTCTTTGAACCAGAACCAGTGAGAATAATGTTCAAATGATGTTCCTCTCCCTTTCCTTCCCCTCTACTATAGTATGTTTTTATGCCTCTTTGTATGTCATAATTTACCTTTTTTGCCTCATTCTTTCCTTTTATCCCATTACAGTCCCTTTGAACCCCTTAATAAGGTTTTTTTTATCATCACACTAGTTCATTTATAAAATTTCAATATTGATAGTTATCAGCTTCTCATATAAGGATGTAAAGAGTTTGTTCTTATTGCATCCCAAGTTATGTGCATGTGTGTGTGTGTGTTTTCCTTGTTTACATTTTTATGTCTTTCTTGAGTCTTGTAATTTGAGATGAAATTTTCCACTGAGCTCTGGCTTTTTCATCAGAAAAGTCTGGAGATCCCTTTTTTCATTAAATGACCATCTCCCTGACTGAAAGATTATGCTCAGTTTTGCTGGTTAGTTAATCCTTGGTTGCAGCCCTAGCTCTTTTGCCTTACAAAATATCAAATTCCAATCCTTCTGATCTTTTAATGTAGAAGCTGCTAGGTCCTGTGTAATCCTGACTGTGGTTCCATGATATTTGAATTGTTTCTTTTTGGCTGCTTGCAATAGTTTCTTCTTAATCTTGTAATTCTGGAATTTGGCTACTATATTTCTTGGAGTTATCAATTTTAGATCTCTTTCAGGAGACCAGTGAATTCTTTCGATAACTATTTTACCTTCTGATTCTAGGACTTTAGGACAGTTTTCTTTGGCAATCTCTTGGAGGATGTTGTCCAGGCTGATTTTTTCATCATGGCTTTCTGGTAGACCAATAATTCTTAGATTATCTCTCCTGGATATGTTCTCCAGGTCAGTTGTTTTTCCAGTGAGATATTTTATACTTTCTTCCAATTTTTCAATCTTCATGTTTTGTTTGACTGACTCTTGATGCATCATAGAGTCCTGAGCTTCAATTTGACTGGTTCTAATTTTTAGTGAATTATTTTCTTCAGTTAGTTTTTGAAGGTCCTTTTTTAGGGAGGTATTTTCTCCAATTAGTTCACAGATTTTACTTTTTAAGGATTTGTTTTCTTCTGTGAGACTTTTTTCCAAATTGGTCACTGTAGATTTAAATTTATTTTCTACCTCCCTAATTTGGCTTTTAAAATCTTTCTTGAACTCCTCCAAGAAAGCTTTTTTGGCTTGAGACCAGTTCATATTTCCATCTGTGATCTCAGGTATGGACACAGAGTCCACGGTGTCTCCTGAAAGTGGCTCTTCTCATTCAGAATAATAGGATTCTATTGTCTTTGGTCTTACCTTTGCAAGTTGCTTCTTGCCCATTGTAATTGCCTATTTCCTGTCCTTTAAAGTATATTTCTGCTCCTGGGGTACAGAGGGCTCTGACCCAAGCTTCTCAGGCTAGGACCTAGATGCCTGGTTCTTGGCTTTGTGTGCTGAAGCCTCTGGGTGTCTAGATTGAGTCCAAGGCCAGGACTCTCAGTGTTTCCCTTGAGTTACCTTGAGGATCACAGAGTAATCTGTGGGAGAGGGGTGGTCTGGCCCCTTCAGATTTCTGCCTCTATGTCCCTGGGCTACAGCTCAGGCAGGCTTTTGCTGGTCAGGTGAGGTAAGACCTCCTGCCCTTCTCTTCAAAATCCTTACAGCCTCAGTTACACCCTTTCTGTCAGACTCCTAAGCCTGAGGCTATTTCTGCTATTTCAGGATTTTACTCTGGGTAGGACATTTATCTCTGGGTTTTCTTGGTCAGGGAGGGGGAATTGGAGCAGCCAGAGTTTACTTTGCCATCCTGGCCCCTGGAAAATCCGGCAGGTTATTTTTAAACTTCCAGGCTGGGGGCCTATAGCCCCAGGACAAGCTGCTGTCTCTGCTGTGTGCCCTGAGCTTTCTCTTACCCAGCTCCAATGGATCCTCCCATCCTGTGGTGAGACAGATGCGAATTGCCCTTGGGGTGGGAGAGTCTTCTGGCTGGGGCTCCTTCTCTTTCTCCTGTAGTCCACTCTCTAGTCTGAGGGGCTGCAGCCTTCTGAGTGCTCCATTTTCCCCCTCAGACAGACGTGAGCACATCCCTCTGCTGGATTCTGCCACGCTCCATCTCCCAGTGGATTCTGTCACTCCAAAATCCATTCAGATTCACTTTTTTAAAGTTTAGTGACAGGATTCACAGAGGAGCTTAGAAAAGTTACTGCTTCTGTTCTGCCATATTGGTTCTTCGAGTTACAAATTTTCTCCCCATTTTCCCCTGCCCACCACCCCAAAACAGGAATCCCACTGAATATTTGCTCCCCCAATCTGCTCTCTCCCATATCTTCCCTCATCCCCCCTCTGACTTTCCAGTAGGGCATGGTGGATCTCTATGCCCTAGTACCTGCATATCTTATTTCCCAGTTGCATGTAAAATAATAATATATGAATATATATTTAAACATTTTAAAATTTTGAATTGCAGATCCCTTCCTCCCTCCTCACCTACCCTTTCTGGGAAGATAAGCAATTCAATATAGCTTGTACATATGGAGCTATGCAAAACATATCCATAGTGGATATATTGTGAAAGACTGACTATATTTCCCTCCATCCTATCCCACCCCCCACTTACTCTATTCTCTACTTTGGTCCTGTCCCTTTTCAAAACTGGGTGCTTCCAACTTCCCTCCCTCCCAGCCTGCCCTCCCTTCCATCATCCCCCCTCTCATCCCCTTCCCCACTACTCTCCTGTAGGGTGAGATAACCTATTTAGTGTGTATGTCATTCCCTCTGTAAGCCAAATTCAATGAGAATAAAGTTGACTCATTGCCTTTTGCCTTCCTGTTCTTCCCCTCCATTGTAACAGTTTTCCCTTGCCTCTTCTATATGAGATAATTTACCCCATTCTGTCTCTTCCCATCTCTTCTCATTATATTACTCTCTCACCTCTTAATTTCATCTATCAAGTATCGTCCTTTCCTATTCAATTGGTCCTGTGCCCTCTGTCTATGTATTCCTGTAGACATATATACACACACTCACAAATGCATTTATATGCCCATATACCCTCATATATAGACATATATATGTATGTATACACACACACACATATACACACACACACATTTCTATTCCCTTCAACTATTCTCATACTGAGAAAAGTTTCATAAGTTACAATTATCATTTTTCCATGTAGGAATGTAGGTAGTTCAACTTTGATAAGTTCCTTATAAATTCTTTTCCCTGTTTACCTTATCATGCTTATCTTGCTTCTTGTATCTGAATGTCAAATTTCTATTCAACTCTGGTTTTTTCATCATGAATGTTTGAAAGTCCTCTATTTCACAGAATGACCATATTTTCCCCTGAAACATGATACTCAGTTTTGCTGGGTAGGTGATTCTTGGTTTTAATCCCAGCTCTTTTGCTCTCTGGAATATCATATTCCAATCCCTTCAATTCCTCAGTGTAAAAGCTGCCAGATTCTGTGTTATCCTGATTGTGTTTCCACAATATTCAAACTGTTTCTTCCTGCCTGCTTGTAATATTTTCTCCTTCATCTGGGAACTCAGGAACCTGGATATAATATTCCTAGGAGTTTTCTTTTTGAGAACTTTTTCAAGAGGTAATAGGTGGACTCTTTCAACCTCTATTTTGCCCTCTGGTTCTAAAACATCAGGGCAATTTTCCTTGAAGGATGATTTCTAGGTTCTTTTTTTGATCATGGCTTTCAAGTAGTCCAATAATTTAAAAATGATCTCTCCTGGATCTATTTTGCAGGTCAGTGGTTTTTCCAATGAGATATTTCACATTGCCTTCTATTTTTTCATTTGTTTGGATTTGTTTAATAATATCTTGATTTCTCATAAAGTCACTAGCTTCCATTTGCTCCAATCTAATTCTGAAGGAATGATTCTCTTCAGTGAGCTTTTGAGATTCTTTTTCCATCTGGCATTTTTTGCTTTTTAAGGCATTCTTCTCCTCATTGCCTTTTTGAGACTCTTTCGCCATTTGACTTAGTCTATTTTTAAGGTGTTATTTTCTTCAGTCAGGTTGACTCTCATTTAATAATTTTCTTGCATCATTCTCATTTCTCTTCCCAATTTTTCCTCTACTTTTCTTATTTGGTTTTTGAAATCCTTCTTAATCTCCTCTATGGCCTGTAACCAGATCATATTTTTCTTGGAAGATTTTCATGCAGGGGTTCTGACTTCATTGCCTTCCTCCTGTTCCATGGTTTGATCCTTTTTATCTGCAAAATAGGAGTGTAAAGTTGGATCGCTGTGCTTGCTTTGCTTTCTTTGCTTGCTCATGTTGCCACTCAATTCCTTGACTTTTGAGCTTTTTGCCACAGTGGAATTCTGCTACCAGACAGAGGAGCTTTGTCCCAATTTGCTGAGGTTTTCTCAGCTGCCAGAGCTATTAGTTGTGTGCCCTCTCTGAAGCCTTCCCACACTCTGGCAAACTGGCCATGCACCCCAGGACCTCCACCCTGGACAGTGATCCAGATCCAAGCAGGTTAAAGCAAGAGCTATTACCTCTCAGACTGGTCATTTGGTCCCCCTACACTCTGCAGGCCAGGACCTCTGAAGCAGCCACATGGTGGTGGCTGCACAGCCACCATGCCTCAGCTGCTCTTCCCTTCAGACCACACTCCTGAACTCCCGGTTCACAAAGTCCACACTGCACTGACATCTCACTTTGTCTTTAGCATCTATGGGTTGATAATTCTGGAAACCACCACAGCTGCTGGTGAACTGAAGTCTCTCTAGCTGGTGGCTGGTTATAGCTGCTCTGAGGCTAAAACCTCTGGCTCATGCAGGGATGGGATTGGTTCCCAAGAGTGCTGCACTGGCTCCTTCCTCCAGACTGCCGGGGTGTCTTCAGTGGGAAGTTAGCTTCTCTCTGTCATTTTTTTTTGGTTCTGTAGCTCCAAAGTTTGTTTAGAGTCATTTTTTTACATGCATTGGAGGAGGTGGAAGGGGGAGCTGCCTGGAAGTCTTGTTTCTACTCTGCCATCAAGAGAAGAATTCTTAACCAAACAAGGTATAGAAGTTATTTAGAAAAGATAAAATGGACTATTTTGATTATATGAAATTGAAAAGGTTTTGCAGAAACAAAGTGAGGACAAATATGATAAGAAGAGAGGCAACCAGCTATGAAATATACTGTATCAACTATCTATGAAAAGAGTTGGATTTCCAAGGTGTATAGTCAACTAAATATTTGTAAGACCAAAAGTTATTCCTCATAATAAGATAAGCAGTCAAAGGATATAAAGAAGTAATTCTCAAAGATGAAGTGAAAAGCATTAACAATCATATGAAATAATGCTCCAAATCATTAGTAATAAAGGAAATAGGAACAAAAACAATCCTCAGGTTTTACTTTACACTCAGAGAATTAGCAAAGATGAAAAAACTGGGAAAGAGCAAAACTAGAGGGGTTTGAAAAGGTAAAATTTACGTTCATTGTTAGGAGAACTGTGAAGTGGTCCAACCATTTTGTAGAGCAATCTGGAATTATGTGAAGAAAGTAAAATGTAGGGGTGGCTAGTTGGCTCAGTGAATAGAGCACCAGCCCTGGAGTGAGGAGGACCTGAGTTCAAATCTGGCTTAAGATACTTAACACTTTCTAGCCATGTGACCGTGGGCAAGTTACTTTATCCCAATTGCTCTGCCTTTCCCCCTCCAAAAACAAACAAAAAAAAAAACAAAAAGAAAGAAAGTAAAATGTCAATTCCCTTAGACCCAGGTATTTCACTGCAAAGTATATACTACAGGGGGTGAATAACAAAAAGGTTCAATTTACACTAAAATATTTATAGACCCCCCTTTAAATAGTAAACAAACAGAAACAAAGTAGATGTCTCCATATTGGGAAATGGCTAAGCAAATTGTGGTACATGAATATAATGTGATATTACTTTGCTTTAAAAGAATGAATGTGGCTATGGAAAAGAGGGAAAGTTTTGTATGAAATAATGCAAAGTGAAGTAAGCAGAACCAGGAACACAATATAAATAAGGACAGCAATTTAAATGGGAACAACAATAACAACACAATAGAAATTGAATGCTGAAACATAATTATTAAGCTTGCCCCTAAAAGGAGATATGAGGCAGTATTTTCTCCAGAGGTAAAGGACCATAGGTATGAATGTTATATAATATCAGGTTTGGGGGTTTGGGGGATATGTTGGATAGTTTAGTGGATTTCTTCTTCCTTCCTTTCTTTTTAAAAAAATAATTATTATAAGTGATAGTTCTCTGGGTAGGATGGGGAAAGGAATATAGCATGCAATGTAACTAATATAAAAATATATATATCAATAAAATTATTTATTAAACAAGAGAAAGGTGGTAATAATGATGATGATAGCAAGAATTTTAGAGCATTTTAAGGTTTGCAAAGCACTCCATAAATATTATCTCATTACCTCTCTGAATCCATTGTATAAGCTTGAGTCTGAAATCAGCTAATTCTAGTATGAGCAAGAAAGTGCAAAAGTAGAAGAAGCATGCTGCAGTGACGTATCTTGTTCAAAGTAGGATTTTCCAAAGTTCAGTGAAGCAGCAGTGGACTAGATTCTTCTCAGCTGAGAGGCAAAGATATATGGGGTAGATTGCCATGTTCATTATTAGACACGATACTATTATCAATTTTTTTTGCTTAACTACTTTTCTTTCTTACAAATGAGGGTCCAATTCCTGAATAGTAAGATGGGTAAATCCAGAAATGAGATTAATATAAAACTAAAGGCCATCTGGGTTATGTGACCAATGAGATAGCAGACTAGACATTTTTTTCCAGTCCCGACTAACTTTAAAAAAAAAATTCAAAACTAAAAAGAGGAAATATGTGCCAAATGTAGACCAATTATAGCTGAATGCACAGGACAAGAAAATGAGAAGCCAAACAATGTAACATCCTTATGAATTAATATTAGAAAATGCTAATCCTTAATGAGCTCATTCAGGACCTCTATTACATAAGCATCCATGCTCTGGCAGGGACCACATGCTTTGGGACATAGGAGGATTCTCTTCTTCCTACAGAGAGACTTTGCTGGGAAACCGTACCCCTGCCCATCCTCCACTCCACTGTAACAAGAAGATAATGACTTCATCCAGTCTCATGAGGAGGAATTAAAAGAGGTGGTGGGATGAGGAGATAGAATCAATCCTCCTTATTCCTGAGACTGCTCCTATGTTGGAGAACCAAAAGAATGTGGAAATTGTATGAAACATCCACCCTACCTTTTCACAACCTTGGAAAAAATAGCAAAAACTGACTCAACTCAGCCAGCGAAATAACTAACAGAACTGTGGCAGCGGGCTACATATATGGCTATTCTAGGCCTGAAGGAGAGAGGACTGAAATCTATCTGGGGTCAGACCTGTCACCCACAGAAGCTACTTGGGTAGGAGCCAAAGGCAGGGAAAACTAAATTTCCCAGTGTGGGAGGAGGCTGCAGCAATTTACTCACAGGCCAAAAGGGAGGAGTCAAAGGATAACAGACAAGGAAAAGTCTTAAATCACCTAAAGATTTCAAGAGAAGAAAATTAAAATAAAAATCTAGAATACATGTAGACAAATCAGCAGAGAGGATATAAAAATTAGAAGGAAGAAAAGATACTAAAATGTTGAAAAAAGTCAGACTTCTCTAAATAATACAAACAATAAAGGAAATTGAACCAAATACCTGATCAAACACAGAACTCTGTGGAACCCTGAGAGGGAAGGGAACCGTAAGACTATGTTCCAGAATGGTTCACAAGAGAAATGAAAAATATATGAGAAATTAGAAGGGAACAAGTATAAAAACATATGGCCTGCACAACAAAAATAATTGTACAATAGAAAAACTTGAATCCACAGTGGCAAATTTCTTCAAAGAAGCAAAACAAGAGATTTGAAATATAATTATGCTGAAGTGGAGGACATCTGGAAGAAGAGAATTAAAAAGCAATAATGCTAAAAGAACACATGATCCCTACACAAGCAAAAGCCACTGATCTCAAAGACAGGATATATACAAATAAGGATTGTAAGTCTCACAGAAGAATATAACAAAACAAAAAACCTAAACGTAATAATGCAGGAAATAATACAATAAAACTTCCCACTACTTCCGTA
Source organism: Petaurus breviceps papuanus (assembly GCF_028583685.1). Classification (NCBI taxonomy): domain Eukaryota; kingdom Metazoa; phylum Chordata; class Mammalia; order Diprotodontia; family Petauridae; genus Petaurus; species Petaurus breviceps. The sequence continues at coordinate 1,041,991 of NW_027187290.1, forward strand.
CATAGAAAACAAAGTACCAATCAAAAGAATCCACAGATCACATCCAGAAAGATAAAACCTATACTTCTAATTCCAAGGCACATAGTGATTAAATCTAACAATTCCAATGACAAACAACAAATTCTACAAGTGTCCAGGAGAAAGACTGTCAAATATAAAGAAAGAACATTTGAATAACAAAGAACTATCCTGCACCCCCTTGAAAGAGAAAATGGGAATAGAATAATATATACCCCAAACACCACCAAAAGCAAAGAAGCTCAAGATAAAACCCCTAATGACATATCCTGCACATCTGAGATAATGATCAATGCAAAAAGATGGACAATGAATAAAGAGATGCATCTGAAGTATTCTTACAAAAGAAATCAGATGTGAAAAGATTGTTCTACTTGAAATCATCCCAAACAATAGAAACACAAGAAAGGTTATTAAATATAAGTGCCAATGAAAGAATAGGTAATGAAATAAATTATCCCATTTCTAGAGATTATGCTAGGAAAGAGAAAGCCTGACCTAACTGGTTTTTTAAAAAATGACAACAGAGGAATGCTTAAGAGATTTTCTGTTTCAAAGGTACACAAGGGCAAACAGATTAAAAAAAAAGAATTTAAAGAAATGGGACAGGTCATGTGAGAGCAAGCCTGAAACAACCTGACCTAAAACATATATGGATGCCTTCAAGGTGATCCTGGCCTCCTATCTCTTACTGCTCCCCTCCCCATGCCCATATCCAATGTGTTGTCAATGTCTCTCAATCTCACCTTTCCAACATTTTGTGAATATGCCCATTCTCTCCTCTGACACTGCCACCACTCTAGTGCAGCCCTTATCACCTTACACTTGAACTATTTCAATTGCCTGCTGGAGGGTTGGCATGCCTCAAGTCTCTCCCCACTCCAGTCTTTCATTCATTCAGCCACTAACATGATTTTCCAAAATCATAGATCCAATCATGCCACCCCCTCCCCACCCCACCTCCCAATCAGCAAACTCCAGTGCTCCTATAGCCTCTAGCATCAAATACAAAATGCTCTTTTTAGCATTAAAAAACCTTCATAATCTAGCCCCCTCCTATCTTTCCAGTCTTCTTACACCTTACTCCCTGACATGTACTCATTGAACCCTTGATATTGCCTTCCTGACTATTTCACAAATAAGACACTCCCTATTTTAGCTCAGCATTTTTTTCTGACCATCCCCCAAGACTGGAATGATCTTCTTCCTCTCCAACTTTTGATTTCCCTGATCTCCTTTAAATTCCAACTAAAATCCCACTTCTACAAGAAGCCTTCCCCAAAGAGTTTATGAACAAACAAGAGATAGAGAGAATCATGGGAAGTAAAATGATTTTAATTACATGAAATTAAACGATTTTTGTACAAACAAAACCAAGCAGCCATAATTAGAAGGGAAAAAAATTACAGAAAGTTTCTCTGTTAAAGGCCTCATTTCTCAAATATAGAGGGAACTAAGATAAATTTATATAAATAAGAGCCATTCCAAAATTGATAAATGGTCAAAGGATGTGAACAGACAGTTCTCAGAAGAAGAAATCAAAGTTGTTAATGGTCGCATGACAAAATGCTCTAAATCACTATTAAGTAGAGAAATGCAAATTTAAACAATTCTGAGGTATCACCTCACATATATCAGATTGGCTAACATCACAGAAAAGGAAAATAAGTGATGGAGGGGGTGTGGAAAAATAGGGACACTATTGCAATGTTAGTAGAGTTGTGAACTACTCCAAACATTCTGGAAAACACTCTAGAACTATGCCTAGAGAGTAATGCATACCCTTTGAACTCTAATATAACTACTAGGTCTGTATCCCAGAGATTAAGGAAAAGGAGAAAGGACCTATAAGTACAAAAATACTGATAGCAACTCTTTTTGTGGTGGCAAAGAATTGGAAATTGGGGAAATGCCCATCAACCGGGGCATGGCTGAATAAGTTGTGGTATATTCTTATGATGAAATATTATTGTGTTATAAGAAATGATGAGCAGGATATTTCAGAAAAACCTGGGAAGACTTAGATGAACTGATACAAAGTAAAGTGAGCAAAACCAGGAGAACATTGTACAGAGTAACAGTAATATTATAATTATGATCAATTATGAACAACTTAGCTACTCTGATCAAGACAACAATCCAAGAAAATTCCAAAGGACCCATGATGAAAAATGCAATCCATCTCTAGAGAGAGAAATGATGAAGTCTGAGCACAGATTGAAGCATAATTTTTCACTTTATATTTCTTGTATTTTTTTGGCAGCATGGCTAATACAGAAATCTGTTTTACATGACTTCACATGTATAACTGATATTGCATTGCTTGTTTATCAGTTGGTGGGTGAGAGGCAGGAGGAAGGGAGATATTTGTAACTTTAATTTAAAAAAATGAATGTTAGGGGGCAGCTAGGTAGCTCAGTGAGTAGAGCACTGGCCCTGGAGTCAAGAGGACCTGGGTTCGGATCCAGCCTCAGACACTTGACACACACACACACAAAAACTAGCTGTGTGACCTTGGGCAAGTCACTTAACCCCAATTGCTCTCCCCTCCCCTCTCCAAAAAAAGCAAAAAACAAGCAAAAAAAAAATAAAAAATGAATGTTAAAAATAAACCATTAAAAAAAAAGCTTTCCCCAAATCCTTTTAATTTTAGTGTCTCCTCTGTGTTAATTATTTCCTATTTATCTTATTTATCACAATATACTATTCATCTTTGCTTTGCTTAAAATTTGTTTGCATGTCCTCTACCCCATTAGACTGTAGGCTCCTTGAGTGCAGGGAATGTCTTTTGCCTCTTTTTATATTCCTTGCGCTTAGCACAGTGCTTGACACATAAATAATATTTGTTTATTGACTGATTGATAATGTGGGACTAAATTACAGAATGGGAGGCTCTCTCAATGGAAAAAGAGAGAGGTAGAAGAGAGGGAGGAATATGTGATGTGCCCTAAATTAGGTCAATGATAAACAATGAAGGGAAGATAGTTTCTGTAGTTTCTTAGCAAGAAGAAATGCTTCAGGAGAATGGAAGAGAAAGTAAAAGGGAACCATTGAAGCAAGGGATCTTAATATAGTGAGGAGGGGATCCCAATAAAGGGTACTCACCTGAGAAAAGACGTATATGCCTATACCTGGGAATGGATGTAACGTATGGCGAATTCGCGTACAGAGATAAAATGTTCATCCGCGGACAACAATCTGTCTTAGGAGAAGACAAATCAGAGCTTCTGTGGCCAAATGACATACAGACGACTGAAAGGTCACAGATCCACAGAAGAAACTGAATGATAAATGGGAAAGAAAATAACCATGGGGTGGGTAGAGGGTAGAATTTGACCACATGATTTGAGTCACAGGGTAATTTCCACCATGAGCAATACTACTATCGTCATAACTTCCATCATAAATGAATACTTCTAAGAGTGAGTCATAAAAAGGGGCAAGATTTACAAACACTGTAGATGGAACAAGTAATTGGTTAGAAGAGGGAGCTCAAATTTTGTGCTTTGAAAGTTTTAATTCCACAAGAAACATAAAGAGGCTAAAGAAGGAATAAATACACAATCAATCAAATAATAAATTTGGACAGAGGACACAGAAAGACAAGGAAATTAATACAGAGAACCAAATAAAGAAATCTTTCTTAAAGAAGACAAAAAAATCTGATTAAAAAAACCACAGTCACCTATAGAAATATAGGAAGAGACAGAGACAGAGATCAAGATGGAGGTAGAGAAACAGAAAAGACGGAGAAAGAGCGAGCATACTAGGCTAGGAGTTAGGACATCTAGGTTCTAATTCTACCTTCATTGCTAATTAGGTACATGAACTCTGGTAAGTCATTCCCCCTCTCCACCTTTCTGGGCCTCGGTTTCCCCATCTATAAAATTAAGGGATTGGATTATATAATCTAATATTCAGATATTATTAATTCAGACCCTATTTTTCTCTTGAGTCTCTGATACAGAGCCTACTACTACAACGAGGAAAAATTTTATCAATAACTAAAAAGAAATATAATTATTTAATGCTAGTTATATGTTCTGAATTAGAATCACAAGGATTTACTAGCATGTGTGGGCATATGAAAGGCCTTTTGATTTCAAGGAAGATATTCAGAATTTATATGTATTGGTAATGCTCAGCCTCTAGCCTTTTGTTGTTCAGTCATGTCCAAATATTGGTGACCCCATTTGAGGTTTTCTTGGCAAAGATACTAGAGTGGTTTTCTATTTCCTTCTCCAGCTCATTTTCTCTCTCTCTTATTTTTTATTTTTTACTTTGCATTATTCATTTCCACAAGATTTTGAGTTACAAATTTTCTCCCCAATTTTTCCCTACCCACCACCCCAAAACAGCATTCCCACTGAATATCCCCTCCCCCAATCTGCTCTCTCCCATATCTTCCCCCATTCCCCCTCAGACTTTCCAGTAGGGCACAGTGGATCTCTATGCCCCAGTGCCTGTATATCTCATTTGCCAGTTACATGTAAAATAATAATAATAATATGTATATATATTTTTAGACATTTGATTTAAAACTTTGGATTCCAGATTTTTTACATTCCTCCCTTGTCACCCACCCTCACTGGTAAAATAAGCAATTCAATATAGGTTGTACATGTGTAGCTATTCAAAACATTTCCATAGTGGATATATTATGAAAGATGGACTATATTTCCCTCTATCCTATCCCACCCCCCACTTGTTCTATTATTTACTTTGATCCTGTCAATTTTCAAGAGTAGGTGCTTCCAACTTCCCTCCTCCCTCCCCCCCCCACCAGCCTGACCTCTCTTCCATTATCTCCCTTTTCTGCCCCTTCCCCTCTACTCTCCTGTAGGGTGAGATAACCTATTTAGTGTGTATGTCATTCCCTCCCTAAGTCAAATTCAATGAGAATAAGGTTGACTCATTCCCTTTTGCTTTCCTGTTTTCCCCTCCATTGTAACCATTTTCCCTTACCTCTTCTATATGAGATAATTTACCCCATTCTGTCTCTCCCCATCTCGTCTCATTATATTCCTCTCTCACTTCTTAATTTCATCTTTTAAGTATCATCACTTCCTATTCAATTGGTCCTGTGTCCTCTATGTATACCTGTACAGATAGATACACACACTCACATATGTATTCATATGCCCATATACCCTCTTATATAGACATATACATATATATATGCATACACATATACATATATGCATTTCTATTCCCTTCAACTATTCTCATACTGAGAAAAGTTGCATAAGTTACAATTATCATTTTTCCATGTAGGAATGTAAGTAGTTCATCTTTGATAAGTTCCTTATGATTTCTTTTCCCTGTTTATCTTCTCAAGGTTCTGTTGCTTCTTGTATCTGAATGTCAAATTTTTTATTCAACTCTGGTTTTTTCAACAAGAATGCTTGAAAGTCCTCTATTCCAATGAATGACCATATTTTCCCCTGAAACATGATACTCAGTTTTGCTGGGTAGGTGATTCTTGGTTTTAATCCCAGCTCCTTTGACCTCCGGAATATCATATTCCAAGCCCTATGATCCCTCAATGTAGAAGCTACCAGGTCCTGAGTTATCCTGATTGGGTTTCCACAATATTGACATTGTTTCTTCCTGGCTGCTTGTAATATTTTCTCCTTGATCTGGGGACTCAGGAACCTGGATATAATATTTCTAGGAGTTTTCTTTTTGGGTTTTTTTTCAGGAGGTTATGTGTGGACTCTTTCAACTTCTATTTTGTCCTCTGGTTCTAAATCATCAGGGCAATTTTCCCTGAGAATTCCTGGAAGGATGATTTCTAGGTTCTCTTTTTGATCATGGCTTTCAGGTAGTCCAATAAATTAAAAATTATCTCTCCCGGATCTATTTTCCATGTCAGTGGTTTTCCCCATGAGATGTTTCACATTGCCTTTTATTTTTTCATTTGTTTGGATTTGTTTAATGGTATCTTGATTTCTCATAAAGTCACTAGCTTCCATTTGCTCCAATCTCATTCTGAAGGAATGATTCTCTTCAGTGAGCTTTTGAGATTCTTCTTCCATCGGGAAAATTTGTCTTTTTAAGGCATTCTTCTCCTCATTGCCTTTTTGAGCCTCTTTTGCTATCTGAGTTAGTCTATTTATCAAGGTGTTATTTTCTTCAGTCAGGTTGTTGACTTTCATTTCATAATTTTCTTTCATCGTTCTCATTTCTCGTCCCAGTTTTTCCTCCACTTCTCTTATTTGATTTTCAAAATCCTTTTTAAGCTTCTCCATGGCCTGTAACCAATTCACATTTTTCTTGGAAGCTTTTGGTGCAGGAGTTCTGACTTAGCTGTTTTCCTCCTGTTCTATGCTTTGATCCTTTTTCTCCCCAAAATAGGAGTGTAAAGTTGGGTTGCTGTGTTTCTTTGCTTCCTTTGCTTGCTTATGTTGCCACTCAATTACTTGACTTTTGAGTCTTTTGCCACAGTAGAACTCTGCTACCAGAAACGGGAGCTTTATCCCAAACACTGGGGTTTTCACAGCTGCTGAAGGTATTAGTTGGGTGCCGTTTCTGAAGCTTCCACATGCTCTGGCAGGCTGCTTACGCACCCCAGGACCTCCACCCTAGACAGCAATCCAGATCCAAGCAGGTTAAAGCAAGAGCGATTACCCCTCAGACTGGTTGCTCGGTCCCTGTACAATCTGCATACCAGGAGGTCTGAAGCAACCATGAAGCAGCAGCTGCAGGCCTGTGGTGCCTCAGCCGTTTATTGCCCCAGGGGCAAGGGCCAGATAGCACTCTGAATTCCCAGGTCCCAAAGTCCACATTGCACTGAACTCTCACTTTGTCTTTGGTCTCTATGGGTTGGTAATTCTGGAAACTGCCACAGCTGCTGGTGATCTGAAGTCCCTCCAGCCAGTGGCTGGTCAACCTGTCCTGAGACTAAAACCTCTGGCTTGTGGGGGAGGCTGGGCTCAGCTCCTAGAGTGCTGCACTGGCCGATTCCTGCCGGCCTGCCGGGCTGTCCTCAGTGGGAGGTTAGCTTCTCTGTGTCACTTTGTGGGTTCTGTAGCTCCAAAGTTTGTTCACAGTCAACTTTTACATGAATTGGAGGATGTGGAAGCCGGAGCCCTGAGGAAGTCCTGTTTCTACTCCACCATCTTGATTCCATCCTCCTCCAGCTCATTTTCAGTTCAGGAAACTGAGGCAAACAGGGTGATGTGACTTACCCAGGGTCACAGAGCTAGTAAGTTATCTGAGGACAGATTTGAATTAAGAAAGGTGAGTCTTCCTAACTCCAGGCCCAGCTCTCTGATAACTGCCCCGCCAGCCTTAGCTGCTTATAGAAGTATTATCTCATAAACTGCTCTCTGCTGCTAACTTCAAGGCTCAGAGACAGTGGCAATGTCTGACATGAGAGATTATGAAACATTAAGATTTATGGTAAAGTCTATTGTGATATTGTGTCACTGTTGAGGAAAAATAGCTCCCTTTTGCACGTGCCCTTCTGACGAAGTCCATGGTCTGTCACACATCTAGAAGACACAAGATTTTAGAGGTCACTAATGGCTTATAGACTTCCACGTCAATGTGACTCTGTTGCTGGAAGTGGATACAATCAAATAACAGTTAAAACCACAGAGTAGTCACTTTTCATAAATACCTAAATGAAAAATGTAATGCTAAAACCAATTCAAGTATAAACATTAATATGTAATATGCAAAATCTTCCCACTACTTCTAATATGATCCATCTTCCTACTTATCTGTTTTGACTATCTGGTATACTCTTGCCAGCTGGCCTCCTGGGGGAATAGAAACATTCTATAACTAGTAAACAGCGACAATCTTTATACTGCACATAACATGGAGGCAAGCAATCAACATTTCCTTTATTCCCTTGGTCTTATGGTACAGTCTAAAACAATAATAGCAAGGACACTGGATCAGCAGCAACAAGATTGTTTTACTTCACCTGACTTTCACAAAGAAAACTTTGCTCATCACAAACCTAAATATAGTCCAAGAAGGCAGAGTCAGTTGCCCCATGAACTCTTCCATAATAACCTAACCTAGACAAAAAGGCAAGGATGTCCATTACCACCAGTTGTTGCGATTCAGTTGTTTTAGTCATGTCCAACTCTTCTTGACTACACTTGGGGTTTTTGTGGCAAAGATACTGGAGTGGTTTGCATTTCCTTCTCCAGAACATTTTCCAGATGAGAAAACTGTGGCAAACAGGGTTAAGTGACCTGCCCAGGGTCACACAGCTGCTAAGTGTCTGAGGCCACATTTGAACACAGGTCTTCCAGACTCCAGGTCCAGCACTCTGTCTACTGTGACATCTAACTGCCTTCATCACCAGTACTATTCAATATTATTCTAGAAATGCAATAACATAGCAAGAAGGCAAGAAAAAAATGGAAGGAATAAGCATAGGCAATGAGGAAATATAATGATCACTTTTTGCTGATGAGAACCCTAGGGAATAAACTAAAAAACTATCTGAAACAATTAACAACTTCAGCAAAGTTACAGGACATAAACCCACATAAATCATCAGCATTTCTATATATTACAAATATAATACAGCAGAAAGAGATATGAGAAATTTCATTTAAAATTACTACAGACAACATAAAATATTTGCGAGCCTACCAGGCAACACACACATAGGAATTATATGAACACAATTATAAAACACTCTTGATACAACTAAAGACAGATATAAACAACTGGATAAATCTTAATTGCTCCTGAATAGGCCAAGCCAATATAATAAAAGTGACAGTACTACCCAAATTAATTTACTGAATCTGTGCTATACCAAATAAAAAAACAAATAAAATTAATTTATAAATCTAGAAAAAATAATAATATCTCTAGAGGAGTAAAAAGTTCAAAATATCAAAGAAACAAATAAAAAATATTAAGGAAGGCAGCCTTATAGTACCAGATCTCAAACAAAACTACAAAGCTGCAATCATCAAAATAATTTGGTACTAGATAAGAAATAGAGAGATTGAAAAGTGGAACAAATTAGGCACACAATATACCGAAGTGAATGAGAACAAAAATCTAGGGTTTGATAAACGCAAAGATTATAGTTACTGGGGTAAGAACTCACTATTTGACAAAAATTGTTGGGAAAACTGGAAAGTGGTCTGGCAGAAATTATACAAAGACTAACATCTGACATAATATACCAAGATTAAGCTCAAAATGGGTACATTATTTAGACATAAAGGGTAATATAAGCAAACCAGTGAAGTAGTGAAGAAACCAAATCTATGGATAGGGGGAAGAGTTCATGACTGAAAAAGAAATAGAAAGGATTACTGGAGGTTAAATGGATAATTCTGATTACATAAACAAACTTGGCACAAACAAAACCAATGCAGCAAAAAAGTAAAAGAAGAAAACTGAAAAATAAAAATCTTTTCAGCAAGTGTCTCTGATAATGGTTTCACATCTAAAATATATATAAGGAAGTGAGTAAAATTCACAGGAATAAGAGCCATTCCTCAATTGATAAAGGGTCAAAGGATATACACAGGTAGTTTTCAGAAGAAGAAATCAAAGTTATCAATAGCTATGTGAAAAAAAATGTTCTAAATTCCTACTAATTTGAGAAATGAAAATTAAAACAATTCTGAGGTATCACCTCATACCTATCAGATTGGCTAATGTCATAAAAAAACAAGGAAAACGACAAATTCTGGAGGAGATGTAGGAAAACAGGTACACTAATGCCCTGCTTATAAGGCTGTGAACTAGTCCAACCATTCTGTAAAGCAATTTGGAACTATGTAAAAATACCCAGCAATATTACTATTAGGGATGTATTCCACAGAGAGCAAAGAAAGTAGTAAAGGATCTATCTATCTATCTATCTATCTATCTATCTATCTATCTATCTATCTATCTATCTATCTATCTATCTAATCTACCTACCTTTCTGTATGTCTGTCTATCTCACAATTCTTTTTTGTGGTAACAAAGAATTGGAAAATGAAGAAAATGGGGGAATGGCTGAACAAGCTATGGGATATAGATGTGATGGAATATTATTATGGTATGAAAGGATAAAAAGAATAGTTTCTGAAAATCTGGGAAGGGGGCAGCAAGGTAGCACAGCGAGTAAGAGCACCGGTTTCAGTGTCGGGGTGATCTGGGGATCGAATCCAGGCTCATACACTTAGCACCCACCCAGAAACACCTGGCTGTGTAACCTTGAGCAAGTTACTTAACCCCAATTGCTTAAAAAAAAGAAAAATCTGGGAAAAAATGCATTAACTGATATTCACTTCAAAGTTAAATGAAAAGATCCAGGAGAACAATCTATATAGTAATGACAAAATTATAAAGATGGCCAACTTGGAAAGACTTAATAACTTATCAAAACAAAAACTAACAACAATTTCAAAGCACTCATAATGAAAAATGTTATCCACTTCTAGATAGAAGACTGATAAATTAAAGAATTCAAAAAGAAACATTTTTCCTTTCCTTTTCTTTCTCAGGAAATGACTAATGCAGAAATTTGTCTTTCATGACCTACAAATTTGCAAATTTTTTTCTTGCCTTCTCATTGGGTAGTAGAAGGGCTAGGATGAATGAGAGAATTTGGAACTGGAAAAAAATTTAAAGTCCATCTGCTTATATATATATATATATATATATATATATATATATATATACATAATTTGAAAAAACTAAAACTAAAACCAATTCTAAATATTAGTTCACAGAATCATGGTAGCACAATTTTTTTTGGTCTTTATTAATTTGTTCGTTTACTTTGAGTTTACAAGATTCAGTTCCCCAGTTCTTTGAGTTTCAAATTTTCTTCCCTTCCCTCCCCTCACCCCCTCTCCCATAGAGGCATACAATCAGGTATAGGATTTACAGATACTTTCACATTAGACATTGGTCAGGTTATAAAGAAGGATTGTATCAGATGGAATGAACAATGGGAAAGAGGAAACAAAACCAATCAAGAAAGAGAAAGAGAGAAGGTAATTTGCTTCAATCTGCATTCAAACTCTGTTCTTTCTAATTCTTTCTCTGGATGTAGACATCTCTCTCCATCATGAGTGTTTTAGAGTTTACTTATAGCCCTGCATTTCTGAGAAGAGTCTGGTCTATCAAAGTTTGGTCATCACACATACGTTGTATCTGTAATTGTATACAAATTTTTCCTGGTTCTGCTTTTCTCACTCAGCATCAGTTCGTGTAAGCCTCTCCAGGTAGATATGAAGTCCATCTGCTCTTCACTTCTTATGACACAATAGTATTCCATTACATTCATATACCATAACTTGTTCAGCCATTCCCCAATTGATGGGCACCCCCTTAATTTCCAATTACTTTGCCACCACAAAAAGAGTTGCTATAAATATTTGTCTAATTTTTAAGGAGTTATTTTATTCAATAAGTTTATTTATCTCCTGTTTCATTTGGCCAATTCTACTTTTTAGGAAGCTGTTTTCATTACTTGGGATTTTTTCTTGGGGAGTTGATTAATGGTTTGTTCAATTTCTTTTTTCTAAGAGAGGTTGTATAGGTATTTTATTTCCTCTTCTGTTAATCTGAGCAATATATATTTTTGTAAATGTTCATTGATTTCACTTAGATTATGAGATTTATTCACATATAAATGGGTAAAATAGTTCTTAATAATTGCTTTAATTTCCTCTTCATTGATGGTGAATTCACCCTTTTCATTTTTGATACTGACAATTTGGTTTTCTTTCTTCTTTCTTCCCTTCCGTCCATTCATTCTTTCTTTTTATCTTTCTTTTCATAAAATTAACCAATGGTTTATATATATTTTTTGTAAAACCAGTTCCTGGTTGTATTTATTAATTCAATGGTTTTCTTACTTTCAATTTTATTAATCTTTCCTTTGGTTTTCAGGATTTCCAATCTGGTGTTTAATTGAGGATTTTTAATTTGTTCTTTTTCTTGATTTTTAGTTACATGCCCAATTCATTGATTTGTTCTTTCTCTATTTTGTTGATAAAAGAGTTTAGGAATATAAATTTTCCTGTAAGTACTTCTTTGGCTGCATCACATAAATTTTGGTATGTTGTCTCATCATTTTCATTCTCTTTAATGAAATTACTGATTGTTTCTATGATTTGTTCTTTGACCCACTCATTCTTTAAGATTAGATTACTTAGTTTCCAATTAATTTTTAATCTATCTTTCTACTGCCCTTTAATGAATACAATTTTATTGCACTATGATCCAAAAAGGATACACTTAATATTTCTGCCATTCTACATTTGATTGTGAGGTTTTTATGCCCTGGTCAATTTTTGTGTAGGTGCCATATACTGCTGAGAAAAAGGTATATTCTTTTCTATTCTCATTCAGTTTTCTCCAGAGGTCTGTCATCTATCTGTTTCTAAAATTCTATTCACCTCAACTTCTTTCTTGTTTATTTTGTGGTAAGATTTACCTATTCTAAAAGTGGAAAGTTGAGGTCCCACACCAGTACAGTTTTACTGTCTATTTCCTCCTGTGATTCATTGAACTTCTTTAACAATCTGGATGCTATACCCTTTGATGCATATACATTTAGTATTGATACTATTTCATTGACTGTGGTACCTTTTAGCAAAATGTAGTTTCCTTCCTTATCTCTTTTAATTAAATCTATTTTTGCTTTTGCTTTATCTGAGATCATGACTGCTACCTCTACTTCTTTTACTCCAGGTGAAGCATAATAGAATCTGTTCCAACCCTCTACTCTGTGTGTGTCTCTCTCCTTCAAGTGTGCTTCTTGTAAACAACATATTGTAGGATTCTGGTTTTTAGTTCACTCTGCTATCTGCTTCCATTTTATGAGTGAATTAATCCCATTCACATTCACAATTATGATCACTAACTGTGTATTTCTCTCCATTCTATTTTTCCTACTGTTTATTGTTAATCTCTCTCTCTCTCTCTCTCTCTCTCTCTCTCTCTCTCTCTCTCTCT